>NC_137626.1:5075549-5188049 GCF_963280865.1 Gymnoscopelus braueri
AAACCTTTTGAGTTAATTATGCATCAAAGTTGACCAGTGTGTGCAGATCTAACTGGGACTCAACTTGCTGATGCGTGTGCGTGGGTGCGTGCACGTGCGTGCGTGCATGTGCGTGCGTGCGTGCGTGTGTCTAGTTGACATCATTCACTGAGAAGTGAATGGCAGTGGAGCGCATCATTGGTCAGTTGAAGTGTGCACTGGCAGTGACCTCCTGGGGGGGGTCTTGGGGCGAGGGGGTCATTCATGATGATGGCTGAGTCTTCTCTGTCCTGTCATAGATCATATCTGCCTGTCTATCTGTCTGCCCAACCCGATCTCCAGAGATTACCGTAACATTGCACGGAACGAGTGCACTTCATTCCGTGGATAGCCGCCTCGGAACTCCCGAATTGCGTGCATATGGTACGGCGCTGCCTTTGTGACAAAACCATTTCGGAGGCGCGCAGTCACAGGCGAATTGTCACCCCGTGAAGGACCACCGAGGGAGCTAAGGCGACCGAGTTGCCGTCCTGAACGGTGTGACATTCGCCTGTGCCTACTCAGCGCCGTTTCAGTTATGTACCGATAGGCACAGAATCGTAAATTTTATTGTGCGGACTGCTCTGCTTCCGGGTTTTTCCGTGTTGCGACTGGTTACGCCCACCGTGGGACTCGCCGTACATATGCACGCAATTTGGGAGTTCCGAGGCGACTATCCACGGAATGAAGTGCACTCGTTCCGTGCAATGTTACGGTATTCTCTGGAGATCAGGCTGGTCTGTCTGTCTGTCTGTCTGCCTGTCTGCCTGTCTGTCTGTCTGTCTGTCTGTCTGTCTGTCTGTCTGTCTGTCTGTCTGTCTGTGTAGTCATAGATCATAGATGTGTGATGTTTTTTCCAGTAACAATGAATGACTGTTTGCTTCACACTCAACACTGAACTACTCTGAGGGGGGAGCGGCACGTAGCACACATTTTCAGGCAGTGCACGCACGCACGCGCACGCGCACGCACACGCACACGCACACACACAGTGAGTTTAAATTAGAACTCACTTTGGTGCTTATAGAGCCTACAATGTATTTCCTAATGATCAGCAGTGTCACTTGCTTTGTTCTGTGTTTGTCATCCTTTAGTCACCCTGGTAAATGTGGACTGTACACACGCACACGCACACGCACACGCACACGCACACACACACACACACACACACACACACACACACACACACACACACACGTAAAGGGGTCATACCCATAGATATAGAAACCTAGATACCTCATTGGCCTCTGCAGTTCGTTGGAGCGACCTGTTTGGTATGGTGGCCGCCATACGCGCTGTGATTGGCCAGTGCCCGTCCCCCCCGGAAATGGGGGGAACGGGCACTGGCCAATCACAGCGCGTCTTTTCCAGGACTTGTCAGAATCTAGTTGTCCCGCCCCCACCTGCCTCTCATTGGCCCTACTGAACGCCCCCTTCTGTGACGCACGCGGACATTTCCAGCTGTCCCCCAGGAACAAAAGCTTCCTTGCCCAGGAAGCGGAAGCGCGCCCGCCGTGCCGACGCTTCAGAGCCAGAGGAGGCGTCTACCTTTATATGTCTATGGTCATACCTATGTTCCCCGGGTTCTATGTTCCCCACTAAGGTTAGGGAATGGTTTGGGTTGGACTTCAGTGCTAAGCCTTTTTTAGAAAGGGCATCCTTTCCGAAAAAGGCAGAGCAAGGAATTTTTGCTCTCGCCATCTTGTTTTTGAAAGAAAGTCTTTTTGGGATCCCGTTACTCTTTAATTTTAAGGTCCTTGTACTTTTACATTCTGTTTACTAAGTCTTTAATCTAAATTCTAAATCTTAGCCCTAAGTTCTTTTTGGCTGTTTCGCCTTTCCTAAGAAAGGATTCCCCATTAGGGTTAACCATTTTCCCTTTCTTCAAAGTTTAGGTTTTTAGGCATGTTTACAAACTATAAATAAAATTGCCAGTGAGCTTTGTGAGGAATGTTCACTGGGGACTGTGCATGGCAGGTACGTCCAGTCATCCTGAGTCCCACCTTAGTTGGACTGCATACCAAAATTCATCCATAGTCTCATTATAAGAATGGTACAGGATTAGGACTCAATAAAGATTTAGGAAAACAAATATAGTTATGGACCCAACCGCGATGGAGGGGCGCAGTCTCAAGCGAACTTGAGCCACGAGAGGCACCACCGAGCGCGCTAAGGCGCGCGAGTTGCCGTGCCGAACGTTGCGAAGTTCGCTTTGAGCCTACTCAGCCCCGTCCGAATTATGTACCGATAGGCACAGAATAGTAAATGATGTTTGTGGGGACTGCGTTTGCCCCAACCGAACCTCCCAGTGACTACTGGTCAATTCTAGTGCGTCTTTGCTGGGACTGACACCATTCTCCATTTCTGCTACAAGGGTTAGGGTTTAGAGTAATGAGGACCTTAAAACATTTAATTTCAAGGTCCTTATTATTTCACATTTGTTCATCTAAGTCTTCCTAGGTCCATTGTTTGATTATGTGTGTCTTAACCCACTTAGTCCTTTTGAAGGTTTGAGTGGGAATTTGGGTTGAGTACCCTCACACCTATTTGGGTTTTAAGCTATGGGTCAGGAAGAAGCCCCTTGTCTTCCCTAGGGTCGTTGATGCTTCTGTGTTTGTCCACACATTTGTTCATCTAAGTCTTCCTAGGTCCATTGTTTGATTATGTGTGTCTTAACCCACTTAGTCCTTTTGAAGGTTTGAGTGGGAATTTGGGTTGAGTACCCTCACACCTATTTGGGTTTTAAGCTATGGGTCAGGAAGAAGCCCCTTGTCTTCCCTAGGGTCGTTGATGCTTCTGTGTTTGTCCGTTTGATTATGTGTGTCTTAACCCACTTAGGGTTAGGGTTAGGTTAGTCTATTTGTCTCCGCCAGGCCGAAAGCGTGGCCAAGACAATTTTTTTGCACTCTGCCTGTCTGTCCGTCCGTCCGTCCGTCTGTCTGTCTGTGGACAGCTAAACTCACGGGTCCATTTGGTTCCATTTGCACATGTCTCAGGACATTCAGGAGACAAAAAAATAAGACGTCTGTGAATTCATATTTATTATCAATTAACTGTGTGACCTGTGAATCTGCAACGTTCTCTCCACACTACAATGTCCTCTCACTCTGTGTGTGTGTATGGTTTGACCTCCAATTAGAACATGAAGCATTACTTTTGTATAAATTAAACTAATTCGGTTAATCGTCGCTGTCGATGTCCATATTTATAACGTTTTGTGTTTCTTTTGTACATTCTAACTGCCTACTTGATCATACTACAGCGTCACACACAAGCATTAAACGTAGCGGATCTGGGGAAAGGAACTGGTTGGAATAACGTGTTCCTTCCACTTAGACAATCGGCACTGGGTGAAAAAATGGGTTACAAAATCGTGGGATAAAAAAAAAATAGCGGATCTACAAGCTCGTTTTTGTCACAGACTTGTAGTTTCTAGGTCTTGTGTTTCTGTATGTTGTTCCCTGGTCTAGTGTTCTTGGTTCTATGTCTCTGTTTGCCCCAGCTGTATCTGATGTGTAATCACCCCTCATGTGCATCAGTCTAGTTCCCCAGTCAGTGCTTGTCAGTGGTGTAAAGTCACTAAGTACATTTACTCAACTATTGTATTTAAGGACAATTTTCAAGGTACTTTTACTTTACTAAAGGTATTTCCAATTTTCAATACTTTTACATCCTACGCCACTACATCTCAGAGGCAAATATTGTACTTTTACTCCACTACAATTGTTTGAAAACTTACATTTCGGGCCATTTGGAAATAGCAGATCCACAAGCTCACAATGCGACGCATTGTGAGCTTGTAGATCTGCTTTTTTCAAACGTTTTTTTTACATTTTACACATTTGAAAACTTGTGAAATGTCACTTTCTGCATAATGAGTACTTTCTACTTTTGATACTTTAAGTACATTTTGATACCAATACTTTCGTACTTTTACTCAAGTAAATTTTGAATTCCGAATTGTTCTCAAGTACAGTGCTTGAGTAAATGCACTTAGTTACTTTGCGCCACTGGATTTGCGTTGGTGAACAAAAAGTAACCCATAATCTCTCTCCCTCTCTCTCCCACCCTCTCTCTCTCTTTCTCAGAACAATGGATCCGATTCGTTTGGCTGGTGTCAAGACAACAAACAATGCTCAAAGGTAAGCACTAGAGCACTGATGATTTCGTGACGAAATATGTTCGTCGACTACCTTTTTTCACTGACGAAAACTAAATAAAAACAAAATAAAAACTAAGCTATGATGACCTAAACTAAGACTAAATATATTGACGATTTTGTCAACATATATAAACTACACTAAAATGTTAGTGAGGGACTATAGTGGAGAAGAGATCCAGTGGAACTAAAAAGACAAGTCATTTTATGTTTGGTTGTGCTCGGATGTTGTGCTCTGAAAATAGCAGATCTACAAGCTCACAACGCGTCGCGAGCTTGTAGATCGGCTATTTTCAGCATGCAACCAAGTGTAAAATCAGCCATTACGACGCCATCAAGGCACCACCAACATACATTTTAGTCGACTAAATCAACTGTATATTTAGTCGACTATAATCTTATGATATTTAGTCGACTAACACGAGAAAAAACTAAAACATTTCAGATGACTAAAATATGACTAAAACTAAATGGAATTTTATTCAAAAGACTATGAGAAACTGAATCAAAAAATCAACACTGCACTAAAGGTGCACTAGCTTGCACGTGGCTGCATGCAGATGTGATGCCCACTAAAGTGTCATCACATTAGTGTGATTGTTTTATGTGTCACAGTGTTTTGAGAAGTGTTTGTATTTTATTTTACCTTTCAAACCCAGGTTGTCATTAGAATGTTTTCACCTAAAAACAACAATAACTTTGGTCAATAGGTGGCAGTGTAACACCATGGTATCAACCTGCTTTGCCACTGAGATTGTCTTTGAGGTAGTCTAGTGCGCATGCGCTGCTGGTTCTTCTCATAACTGAGGAGACTCGGTGGAAGCAAGACCATGTTTCTCTGTCTCTAATTCTGCTATACAACTTTAACCTGTTTTCCAGGTGGGTAATACTTCACAAAGCACACAGAAATGAGTGTTGTTGTTTATGTAACGTCTGGAGTTTACTGTGTTTACTTTTGGGTCGAATTTAAGTGTAAAAGGAGTGAGTGAAAAGTGTCTCATTGTTTGAAATGTTTGTAATGGCGTCCACCACGTTGCTCCGTCGTGTGCCACGTTAATAGTGTGTGTCTGGGTATCACATGTCCATTATTTTTGTTAGGTTTGTGTTTTGATTGATATACTGGCTGGCTCCATTTATTATTTAATGTGTATATGTTTTGAACAAGTGATAAACGGTTTTGAGGGAAATGGTTTCAAACCAGGTAGCTGTGCAACATGCAGATGTAAATAGTGTGTTCATTTAGTAGTGTTACTGGTACTGATTATGCTAAGTCCTAGTGGTGCTTAGAGCATCTTTATATGAAAAATGCACTTAAGATGCAAATTAATTAATGACCAAACGAATTTGGGAGTTGAATGCAAACAGTGAGTGACACAAGAGGTTACAAGATATGGTGATTTTGAATGTATTGAATTGAATTGAAAATGTTTATTGTACTTGGTTGGATTTTGTTGTAGTGGTGAAGGTTCTATGAACAAGTGAATGTCAATATGTCTAGATAGACAGTAAAAGGTGCAGTATTGCTATGCTGAGTAAAATGTGCAGTATTAAATGCTGGGTAAATATAACAGTAAAAAGGACAATGCAAACAGTAGACAGTTAGGGTTTATTTGGTGAAATGTGTTTATGTGAAATAAATCATAACTGAGGAGACTCGGTGGAAGCAAGACCATGTTTCTCTGTCTCTAATTCTGCTATACAACTTTAACCTGTTTTCCAGGTAACATATATCTGCTACTAGGTGCCAGATCCTGGTACCTGTAACAGTTTATTGGGGGCTCGTCCGGGATCAGCGCCACCTGCTGGCTGGAAGCTGATCCAGAGATACTGATCTTGGACCAAGAGTGACCTGATGAACCAGGGAGCAACACCCGGTGTAAAGGTCCACTGATGAAGGAGCATTCTTCAGCCACACCAACTGAAGCAAGGTGTCTCATCTGATGAAGAGTAAACACAGAGCTGTGCCAACTACTACTTCTAATGAAGAGTGAGAAAGACAGTGCTGTGTCAACTACTACAGTACATCTGATGAGGAGAAAGCCCAGTGCTGTGCAAATCACTGGTGAAGATTACAAACTGTTGTGCCAACCACTACATCTGATGAAGACTAAAGATAGTGTTTTGCCAATTGCTACATCTGATGAAGAGTAAGGATTGCTGTGTAGAAAGAACCACCCATCACGGATAGAGACTGTAAAGTGATCCTGGACTGTGTACCAAGTGCAAGGAAGGAATCGGGAAGCAGCCATGGCAGACAGTGAGAGGAAAGGTTTGGTGTGGGCCATCAAAAAGAGCCTGCTCACTCTACCTGCCAATGACCTGTTTCAGATCGCAAAGGCATTGGTTCAAGTGCCAGGGATGGACCAGTCTCTTCTGTCTCATCTCACTGCCGAGGATGACGAGGGTTGTTTCAACTACATCAACGACTATGTGTACAGTAAGGCCTTATTAGATTTAGAGGATAAAGGATTATCACATTTACTAGACATGAAAGATGTGATTGATAGGATCATACAGGTTCAAGGTTCGGGTGTAAAAGAGGGTACATCACATGGTTCATTTTCTAACAGTCAAGTTGATGGTGTCAATGTTGAAGTGAATAATGAAGTCATTGTTGTTAGTGAGCCTGCTGAAAATGTGACCACACATGATGCACATCTGCAGCAGATGCTTACTAGTTATGAGGAACTGAGTAAACAAATTTTGCAGTACATGCCCACACACACCCCACAAATTGTTCCTCAGCCACAGTCAAAAGTTCAGTCCATGTCACTAGGTAGGAATGCACCAGACACCAAAGGTAAAAGTGAACACCCTACATCTGTGTCACAAGACAAGCTGGTCTCTCTACGAGAGCTTTCTTTCCTTCATCGCAGGGAGTTTAAGCTCCAGGGAGGTCAGATTGGAGATCAGGGGTCAGACATTAGTTACAGCAGTGTCTGTAGACAAATTGAAGAAGGTTTGAAGGAACAGTTCAGCGATGCAGATGTTGTTAGAGCAGTCTTGAGAGTTATCAAACCTGGCAACTTTAAAGACATGTTAATTGTTAAGGATGATTTAACTGTTGATGAGCTAAAGGGTTTTCTTCATTCCCACCTTGGTGAACAAAGTAACACAGAGCTGTTTCAAGAACTTATGTGCACTAAGCAAAAAGATAGTGAAACACCACAGCAGTTCTTATACAGAGTCATAGGACTAAAACAAAAGATCTTGCTGGCCTCAAAACATGCTGATACTGATGTTAAATACAATGCAAGTACAGTTCAGGATGTTTTTCTCCACACTGTGTATCAAGGTCTAGGCCACAAGCATGATGACATTCGTAGAGAGCTCAAACCATTACTTGTAGACCCCAGTGTCCCTGATGAGGCCATCCTCAAACAGATGAAGAAAGTAATGAGTGATGAGAGTGAAAGGCAGCGACGTTTAGGCCCAGCCAACCGTCAGAGACCCACAAATGTACACAGTGCAGAGGTTGAGGTTAATGCAGCTCAGGCTCCCCCTAGCGTCAGAGAGGAGAGCTCAGGAAAGAAACCTAAACCAGACATGATCCAACAGTTAACAGAGAAAGTTGAAAAGCTTACTAATCTTGTTGAGCTCATGCAACAGTCTATCCATCCCCAAAAGTCAGAACAGCAGGCACAGGTCAGAACAGGCAAGACAGACAGGCAGAGAGAGAGACCATATGGCTGTGTTAAATGTGTTGAACAGAATCTGCCTAACTGCCCTCACTGTTTCCACTGCGGTGAGGAAGGCCACAGAGCTGTGGGCTGCCTGAAGAGACCTCCACGGCAGGGAAACTGGAGCCGGTCCCTGCAGGGGGACAACCATTGACCGGTTCCAAATTACTGTCCCAAACTGACACCTGTCATACTAGTGAGCCTGACAAGGAAAAAGTCAAAGAGAAAAAGTATGGCCCTGAAACAAAAGACAAAGTAGTAAAAGAGATACAGAAGCAACCAAATACCCCTGTCCCCACCCCTGACTTACCTTACAGCAAAAGTGAATGCCTCGCCAAGCTCGTGGGGAGAAGGGCTCTCACCCATTGTAACCTAAACGGTTTAGCAGTCAGTGCTCTGCTTGACACGGGGGCCCAAGTAAGCATGATTGATAGAGTTTGGAAAAACAGATACTTTCCTGACATGCCTGTTAGACCCCTTAATGAAATCATTGGTGATAAAGAGGAGTTAGAAGTCTATGCTGTAAATGGTGAGATCCTTCCATTCGATGGCTGGGTGGCCCTTACAGTTAACTTGAAGGGGAATGAAAATCCTAACCTGTCAATCACTGTGCCTTTCCTTGTAAGCAGTCTTGATCTGGAGAGACCCCTGCTGGGCTTTAATGTGCTGGAGGTGATGATACAGGAACAACCTGGAAGGCTGATTCCAACCCTCACCAGCCTGCTCTGTAACGCCATGGTGATACCAGCAGAGAAAGCAGAGCTCCTGGTGAACTTCATTCAGACTGACAAACCCCATGTGCAATTTGGCCGCCTACGAACAGGTAGACAAGACACTGTCATTCCAGCAGGTCAGGTGGCCTGGGTCAAGTGCCAAGTCCCGCCCCACATGGAACTGTCTGACCCAATCTTCCTGTTTGAGCCTGATGACAACAGCATACCACTGGCGGAGCTGGATGTTGGAGAAGGCCTGCTGAAGGTGCAAAACCCCAGAAAGCCCTATATAACAGTGCCTGTGGGAAACAACACAAAACATGCAGTCACTCTCCCAAGAAAGACAGCCCTTGGCAGTATCCACTGTGTGGAGAAGGTCATCACAACAGACTCACTTGAAATCCCCCAGCCCCCAGTGACCGTCAGCAGTGCCGCCACAACCCCCACTGTCACCAGCCCATCCCCATGGCAACCCCCCATCCCAACATACTCACCTGAAACCCCCACTGTCACCAGCCCATCCCCATGGCAACCCCCTATCCCACCTGAAACCCCCAAGCCCACAGTGCCCCTCAACAGTGCTGTTTCGACGTCAGCTGTCCCCAGTCCCACTCCATTCCAACCCCCTGTCGACCTCAGTCACCTTGATGATCAACAGCAGGAAATAGTGATCAAGATGCTCTGTGAAGAGGCTGGAGCTTTTGCACAGGACAGTAATGACATTGGATGCATACCAAGCCTGCAGATGACAATCACCCTCCATGACACAGTCCCTGTCCAGAAAACGTACTCATCAGTCCCAAAGCCACTGTTCAAGGAGGTAAAGGAGTACATACAGGAACTGTTAATGAAAGGCTGGATAGTCAAGTCCAAGTCCCCGTATTCTGCCCCAGTTGTCTGTGTCAGGAAGAAGGACGGCAGCCTGCGTCTGTGCATTGACTACCGCCTCCTGAATAAAAAGACTGTCCCTGATCGTCACCCGTTGCCTAGAATACAAGATCTGACTGACACCCTTGGGGGCTATACCTGGTTTAGTATTTTAGATCAAGGAAAAGCCTACCACCAGGGCTTCGTCGCAGAGGGTTCGCGCCCTTTCACCGCCTTCATTACTCCGTGGGGTCTCTACGAGTGGGTCCGTATCCCATTTGGACTCTCAAATGCCCCTGCAACATTCCAGCGGAGCATGGAGGAGATGCTAGGCCCCCTCAGGGACGAATGTTGCATCCCGTATCTAGACGATGTACTCTGTTATGCAAAAACATTTGAAGAACATGTTGAGACCATCCGTAAAGTTCTCCAGGCCCTTCAACGTCACGGAGTGAAATTGAGACCTGAGAAATGTGATCTCTTCAAACAAGAAGTCAGGTACGTGGGTCGCCTTGTGTCAGCAGAAGGAGTCAAAGTAGACCCACGAGACCTTGAAGCTGTGAAAGCCCTGTCAAGTAAGACACCAAGAACCGTTGGTGAGGTGAGGAAAGTAACAGGATTTCTGGGGTATTTCCGTTCCTACATCCAGGATTTTTCCCGGATTGCCAGACCCATTTATGAGCTGCTCCAAACCAAGCCAGGGCAGGCCCCAATACCAACCCGTAGTAAAAACCCCAAACGCCCCCAGTTGCCCTCCAGAGAGCCCATAGAATGGACCACTGAACAGCAGAGAGCCCTTGAACAACTGATCGACCTCCTCACAAACCCCCCTGTCTTGGCGTATCCTGATTTTAACCACCCCTTCAGACTGCATACTGATGCCTCAGACCAAGGCCTAGGAGCTGTTCTGTATCAGCATCAAAACGGAAAATTGAGAGTCATTGGATATGGATCAAGGACATTGTCACCAGCCGAACGCAATTACCATATGCATAGTGGAAAACTGGAGTTCCTCGCATTAAAATGGGCTGTGTGTGAAAAGTTCCGCGATTACCTGTACTATGCGCCACACTTCACTATCTACACCGACAACAACCCGTTGACCTATGTCATGAGTACAGCCAAGCTCAATGCTGTCGGTCATCGGTGGGTTGGGGAACTCGCAGATTTCCGGTTTGATGTCAAATACAGGCCTGGAAAGTCAAATATAGATGCAGACACCCTATCTCGCCTCCCCCTGGATATGGAGAGGTATGAAAGGACCTGTACAGAGGAGTTCTCCAATGAAGCAGTGCGTGCGACATGGGATGGAAGTCAGGCAGCAGAAAGGAAAGACGTGGCATGGGTTGCAGCGCTTAACATCTCTTCCCCAGACTCTAACCAGCAGTCTCATCCTAACCTGCAAACCATCAGTCACGATGAGCTAGTAAAGGCCCAAAGAGAGGATCAAGCCATAAATACGATCATGGAGTTGAAAGAGTCAAACACAAAGTTGACAGATGAAGTGCGCAAAACTGTAAGTGGAGCGACCCGAAAGCTTCTCCATGAGTGGAGCAGATTATACATTGACAATGACCTCCTTTACAGAAAGACCAATCAGCACAAGCAGTTGGTCCTCCCTGTAAAATACAGAACACTCGCTCTGAAACATCTACATAATGAGATGGGCCATGTTGGGACGGAAAGAGTGCTCCACCTCGCAAGGGAGAGATTCTACTGGCCCTTTATGTCCAAAGAGATTGAAGAGTATGTTACACGAAAATGTCCATGCATCAAGTCTAAAAAGCCTGTCACACACGTTCGAGCTCCCATGGGTAGCATCACCTCCAACTTCCCTTTAGAGCTCGTGTGTATTGATTACCTACATCTGGAAACCAGTGTTGGAGGGTACGAATACATTCTAGTGGTGATCGATCATTTCACTAGATTTGCCCAGGCATACCCCACAAAGAACAAAAGTGGAAAAACAGCTGCAGAGCGTATCTTTAATGACTACATACCCAAATTTGGTTATATGTCTAAATTACACCATGATCAGGGCCGTGAATTTGAGAACAAATTGTTCCAAACACTGCAACAGCTGTCTGGAGTTGGCCACTCTAGAACATCACCCTACCATCCACAGAGCAACCCGGCTGAGCGGCTCAATAGAACCATACTCCAGATGTTGAGGACGTTGACTGAAAGTGAAAAACTGCGTTGGAAGGATCACCTCCCGCAGGTATTACACGCTTATAACTGTACCAAACATGAATCCACTGGTTACTCACCCTTTTTCCTCCTCTACGGCCGTCATCCACATCTCCCAGTTGACTTGCTGTTTGGGTTAACTGAGGAAAAGGAATCATACTCACCTAGAGGATATGCAGAGAAATGGGCTGAGAAAATGTCAGAAGCCTACCGTATTGCTTGTGAAAATAGTAAGAAATCCAGTGCAAGAGGAAAAGTATCTTATGACAAGAAAGCAAAAGGAATCGTACTACAGGCAGGAGACAGAGTTCTGGTAAGAAACCTCAGTCAGCGTGGAGGACCAGGCAAGTTGAGGTCTTATTGGGAGAAGGCTATCTACGTGGTCAAAAGCCAGCTTGCTGAGAGTCCAGTGTATATTGTCTGCCCTGAGCACGGAGACCAGAAGAAAACCAGAACATTACATCGCAATCTCCTGTTACTGGTGAATGACTTACCTGTGGAAATGACTCCACCCCAAACGAGAACTGTCCCTGAAAAGAAAACAAATAACAGACAGAAACAAGGAAGAGTGTCAGACACACAAAGACAAGCAGACTTGAGTGACAGCACTGACAGTGATTCAGATGATGACAGTAACGGTGGATACTGGCTAAGGATACCTGCTGTGAGAACAGAGGAAAGAGCTCTTGTACACCGTGAGCAACTACCTGAATACATACCTGTCATGTCACCTGAAGAGAGTGAAGACGAAGAGAGAGAAAACACAGATGGAAACTTACCTGTTGTGGCCAGACCTGGTGTCACCGAACCTGAGGAAGAAGAGGAAAATGAGTACCCATATCCTGACCCAGCCCAATCCCCAATACCCCAGCCCAGTCCACAAGCCCAATCTCCAATACCCCAGCCCTGTCCCAGAGCCCAATCCCCAGCCTCACCTGTAGAACAGGTTCAGTCAGAGGTCAGGAGGTCTGCCCGTGACAGAAAGCCCAGACAGTGTCTCACCTACGACTTGCTAGGTGAACCATCAGTGCAGGATCAGGTTACCGTTAACTCAGTGTTAGGACACACAGTACAATACGCACCTGTTCTGCATACACCTCACCACACTCCACCACCACACACACTGATGCAATACCTCCCACCCTTTGGTATGCCATATTCACATCCCTTCTTCTACCACACACCATACGCCCCGTATACTTACCATACACCCAACACACACATTCCACCCACAATGCTTACCTGTTAGAGGTCTAAGAGAAAGACTAAAGGTTTACGAGTTGAATGGAGCTGAATTTCAGTGTTTTTGGAAATGTCAGGAGCCATTTTTATTTGTCAGGGAGTGTGTGATGCCCACTAAAGTGTCATCACATTAGTGTGATTGTTTTATGTGTCACAGTGTTTTGAGAAGTGTTTGTATTTTATTTTACCTTTCAAACCCAGGTTGTCATTAGAATGTTTTCACCTAAAAACAACAATAACTTTGGTCAATAGGTGGCAGTGTAACACCATGGTATCAACCTGCTTTGCCACTGAGATTGTCTTTGAGGTAGTCTAGTGCGCATGCGCTGCTGGTTCTTCTCATAACTGAGGAGACTCGGTGGAAGCAAGACCATGTTTCTCTGTCTCTAATTCTGCTATACAACTTTAACCTGTTTTCCAGGTGGGTAATACTTCACAAAGCACACAGAAATGAGTGTTGTTGTTTATGTAACGTCTGGAGTTTACTGTGTTTACTTTTGGGTCGAATTTAAGTGTAAAAGGAGTGAGTGAAAAGTGTCTCATTGTTTGAAATGTTTGTAATGGCGTCCACCACGTTGCTCCGTCGTGTGCCACGTTAATAGTGTGTGTCTGGGTATCACATGTCCATTATTTTTGTTAGGTTTGTGTTTTGATTGATATACTGGCTGGCTCCATTTATTATTTAATGTGTATATGTTTTGAACAAGTGATAAACGGTTTTGAGGGAAATGGTTTCAAACCAGGTAGCTGTGCAACATGCAGATGTAAATAGTGTGTTCATTTAGTAGTGTTACTGGTACTGATTATGCTAAGTCCTAGTGGTGCTTAGAGCATCTTTATATGAAAAATGCACTTAAGATGCAAATTAATTAATGACCAAACGAATTTGGGAGTTGAATGCAAACAGTGAGTGACACAAGA
Source organism: Gymnoscopelus braueri (assembly GCF_963280865.1). Lineage (NCBI taxonomy): Eukaryota > Metazoa > Chordata > Actinopteri > Myctophiformes > Myctophidae > Gymnoscopelus > Gymnoscopelus braueri. The sequence goes on from NC_137626.1 coordinate 5,089,340, forward strand.
GGTTACAAGATATGGTGATTTTGAATGTATTGAATTGAATTGAAAATGTTTATTGTACTTGGTTGGATTTTGTTGTAGTGGTGAAGGTTCTATGAACAAGTGAATGTCAATATGTCTAGATAGACAGTAAAAGGTGCAGTATTGCTATGCTGAGTAAAATGTGCAGTATTAAATGCTGGGTAAATATAACAGTAAAAAGGACAATGCAAACAGTAGACAGTTAGGGTTTATTTGGTGAAATGTGTTTATGTGAAATAAATCATAACTGAGGAGACTCGGTGGAAGCAAGACCATGTTTCTCTGTCTCTAATTCTGCTATACAACTTTAACCTGTTTTCCAGGTAACATATATCTGCTACTAGGTGCCAGATCCTGGTACCTGTAACACAGACAGCAGCCGTCTCTCTGTTGTTTCCCCCATCGTTTCATATAACCTGTGAAACGTGACCTACACACCGTCATCTAGGGGATTGATTCCTGATTTTGTGTGTGTGTGTGTGTGTGTGTGTGTGTGTGTGTGTGTGTGTGTGTGTGTGTGTGTGTGTGTGTGTGTGTGTGTGTGTGTGTGTGTGTGTGTGTGTGTGTGTGTGTGTGTGTGTGTGTACGCGTGTGTGTGTGTGTGTGTGTGTGTGTGTGTGTACGCGTGTCTGTAAAAATGGATGTGTGCAGTGGTGGAAAGTAACTAAGTATATTTACTCAAGTATTGTAGTTAAGTACAATTTTGATGTAATGTTTTTGTTTTTAATTTACTGGAGTATTTCCAATTTTCAATACTTCTACTCCACTACCTTTAAGAGGCAAATATTGTACTTTTTACTCCACTACGATTATTAGAACATTTTTGTTACGAGTTACTTTGTAGATTTAGATTATTATTACAAAACATACACTATTTTAAATGGATTTTATACATTTGGAAACTTGCGAAATGGTACGACATTTTGCATAATGAGTGCTTTTACTTTTTTACTCTAAGTACATTTTGATGCCAATACTTTTGTACTTTTTTCAAGTAAATGTTTAATACCGGACATGAATGTGTGCGTGTCCTGTCGGCGCGTTCGTACATGTGCGTGCGGGGGCAAAAAACGTTCTACGTTCCGAGCCAATAAGCCGTTCCGAGCCATGCCATTCATCACCGGCGTACAGGCACTTTATTTTCTGCCGCTATACACGTAGACAGTAGCTGGTGGCTCTGGGCTAATACATCACTGCTCAAGGGCTGGAGACAGTAATGGATGGAGCAGGACGTTTTATCCCTGCATGCTTCCTCTGAGACATGATGATAACATAATATAATAAAACGTACCCTGATATTACGGCCCGATTTTTTTTTATCACACGATTTTGTAACCCTTTTTTCACCCGGTGCCAATTTTCTAAGTGATCGTGGGCGCTACACTCTCCCCACCAGCCTAGGGAGCCCAGGACCGAGCTCATGCCTCCTTCAATGCATGAGAGACAACTGACCTTCTTGTCACCTGACAGGGGGGAGTTTCCCCGGTAGGACGTAGCACGTGGAAGGAACACGTTATTCCAACCAGTTCCCTTCCCCTCCATCAGGCGCCCCGGCTGTCATGGGGGAGGCGGTCTAGCGACCAGGATTACTACATGTTTTTGTGAGGGTATTAACTACCCTAGGAGACACGGGGAGAACATGCAAACTCCACACAGAGTAGGCCCTTTCGCCAACCCCACCTAGGGTATGGGCACTGATGACGTGGAGGAGAAGACACGCCCCCAGCGCCCACAGCGTCCCTGGCGGGAATCGAACCCAGGACCTTCTAGCTGTGAGGCGACAGCGCGACCGTGCCCCTAGGTCCTGTACATCTAAATTATAAATAAATAAATCCTTAACCATATAGTCAACTACCCAGAATGCACCACAAAATGTAGTGAACAAATTATGTGCACTACACTAACCCAAAAGTAAAGATATTTAGGTGTAGAAGGAAAAAAGGAGCGGTCCACTAAGACTCGGTCCCCTGGGGGACCCCATGCAGATCAATGCAGTATAGGCGGTCATACCGTATACGTATACTTCTTAGTTGGACCATGGTGCTGTCAAAAATGCATGTACAATGGTAGTATGCAAGTAGCATTTCTCTTGGGTCCTCATTAATACACCCACTGTTGATTCAAAGACTGTAATATTCCTTCATACTAGATTAATTGCTGATAGATTACTGTATGTTCATTCATGTATCCATTGTTGTTAGACTGCACACATATATTTAATGATAGACTGTACCTATGTAACGCTCGGGATTCGAACCCGGGAGTGGAAAGCCAACATCTTATCCACTAAACCAAAGGTAATTCCCTGTAGGCAGAGGCTCGGAGTCACTACTGCTACACCTACATAGATTACAGTCATTCAGAGACCCATTGCAGATGATGCGGACTGACAAGCGTTACTTTAAGGTGTCTAAATGCCCCTAAAGGGCTTCTTCTTCCTGGCAGCTGTTAGAGCCATAAACACAGGACATGGACATGGACAAAATGGAAAAAGAGAGGGAAAATAAAATAGGAAAAAAGTAAAGAAATTATGCTGGCACTGAAATGGCAACCTTTCCTCTGTCAGTGTGTGCAGCGACTGTCAAACTATAAATGCTGCCACTGATACAGTCTATAAAGCTGCCAGCTATTTTTGATAGTTAATTAGTTTGTGACAGGCCAACACGACCAGAGAATACAAACTGTTGCTTTTGATGATATTTACTTTTTTAGTTATTCTTTGTAAAATAACACTGCAAGGATCAGAGGGAAGGGGGCTGGGCTTTTCTTCTCTGCAGTGTGTGTGTGTGTGTGTGTGTGTGTGTGTGTGTGTGTGTGTGTGTGTGTGTGTGTGTGCGTGTGCGCGCGCGCGAGCGGTACATCCCTTATCATTTAAGTCGGCTGTCGTCGGTATGATGCGGTTGGAATTATTAGTTAATAATTTTGGTGCATCCAAATATAATGGACTATTTGACACTTCCAATGTGAACTTAAGTGATATAACTTGATGCAAGTGAGTGACACTTTGTGTCTGCCAGAGCATTTAGTTAGTAAAATAGCAGGTCAAGTGAGCAGAATGCACATGTAGGCGTCTGACACTGAAATAATGATTGCACAACAACTACAGGGCAGCGCTCTGTGCATTTGTCTATAGCATGGGTAGTCAACCTTAGGCACGGGGTGCCAACATTGGCACAGGGGAGGGTGATCACTGGCACACCGGCATAAGTGTGAGAGAGAGGATTTGTATTTTTCATGCATTTTAAAAACCCTGCCATGCGCACAAGTGACTTTCAATTCCAATTTGGGGGATCAAAGTTGAATTACACAAAGTTCTATAAATATCTGGGCTTTTCATTGGATGAGCATAATGCATTTTATAAATGGAACAACTTTATTGACAGAATCCGCTAATAGAGCACTAGGGGGAGTCATAGCTAAAACAAAGATCCTGAGAGGTATTGGTTTCTCTACCTACTCCAAACTATACCAGGCTTGGTCTCTCTTGCTTTACACACTGCCCTGGTACACCTTGAAAAGAAAAACTCATGTCAGACTACTGTTCATAGACTATAGTTCCGCATTCAACACTATTGTACCATCTAAATTAGTGTTGAAACTCAGTGGCCTTGGTGTGGGCAGCTCCATCTGTAATTGGCTATTTGATTTTCTGACAGGCAGGCCCCAGTGTGTACGCATAGGAGAGAGATGCTCATCCACAATTCTCACCAGAACCGGTGCGCCCCAAGGCTGCTGCCTCAGTCCTCTGTTGTACAGTTTGTTTACGTTTGATTGTGTCGCCAGATGTGGGAATAACAGCATAATTAAATGTGCGGATGATACCACAGTGATCGGTTTAATAACCAACGGTGATGAGAGGGCCTATAGGAGGGAGATAGAAGATCTAACTCTATGGTGCGATAACAACAACCTCTCACTTAACACCAATAAGACCAAAGAAATCATTGTAGACTTTAGGAAGTCCAAAGGTATCCACACCCCCATTTCCATCAAAGGGTCATCTGTCGACATAGTTGATAACTTTAAATTCCTGGGCATCACAGACACATTCACATGGTCACTCAATACCGAGTACATCCTCAAGAAGGTGCAGCAGCGACTGTACTTTCTGAGGCGCCTTTACATTTTTGGCTTAAGTACAAAAGGACTAGTGAACTTTTATCGATGTATAATTGAAAGTGGATACTGGCTGTATCACAGTGTGGTACGGTAACACGACCGCTCAGGACTGCAACAGGTTGCAGAGGACCGTTAAAACAGCAGTTCAACTTAAGAGAGACTTCACCACACAGAATGAATGCAAAGATATTTATTACAATAATGTAATTAAAGTAATTTGGTAACATTGATATGCATTAACAATTTGGCGCGGGCAATAGAGTAGGAGAATCGATGTGTAGCTTCACATCAGATCCTGCCTGATGAGAGGCAGGGGGCTCCGAAGCCCGCCCCCGTAGATAGGGCCTCCTGGTGGTTCCTGCTGCTGGGCGGTGTCGGGGAGGTGGCGGGTGATCTGAACAGATAGCATGAGAGAGTTAGGGAAGGAGGAGGCATGTTTTAAAGGAACACAGACATGAGCTGAACTGATATGATTGGAACAGAGCCAAATTGGGAAATTGGTTGATAGGAGAGGAGTGTTCTGAGTAACGGTTCGTTCAGACTCTCTGTTGAACTGTCGTTATAAAAACTCCTATTTCAACTTAAGAGAGACTTCACCACACAGAATGAATGCAAAGATATTTATTACAATAATGTAATTAAAGTAATTTGGTAACATTGATATGCATTAACAATTTGGCGCGGGCCCCATCGAAGGAGAATCGATGTGTAGCTTCACATCAGATCCTGCCTGATGAGAGGCAGGGGGCTCCGAAGCCCGCCCCAAAGGAGAAGGTGAAATGAAATACATACCTGAGAATGATTATATACAAACATAGATCAGTTGAGGTTTCCAGGAAGAGACAGGACATCGGACCTTCAGCACCGAGGGTTCTAGAGGGAGAGAAAAAGACTGACACCTGCTGTAGTTGAACCTTCACGACTGAAGGTTCGCAATGATATAAAAATCCTCCTGCTGCTTATTGGAGCCATCACGACTGAAGGCTCGCAGGAGGTTATGCTCCTGCCGTTATGGGACCCTTTACGACTTGAAGGGTCGCAGGAGATAATGGTTGCTCCTACTGATATAGGAGCCCTCACGATTGAGGCTCACAGGAGATGAATGTTTAACAGAATGATGAGAAATGAGAAGATAATGACCTGGTGCTTTTGAGTAGTCGGTGACGGGCTAGCAGGGTAGCTTTTGCCGGCAGAATCTAATTAGAGATGAGGGATTAAATTTGAGAGGCGTCCTCACGATAGAGGATTCAAATTAACTGAAGCATGTTTGTAATGAGAATGTCACCTATTGATGTAGATGAGCTCCCGGCGGAGGACTCCTGTGTGAAGGAGGGACGTAATGATGAAGGATGATATGAACAGGATGTATGAGAATCCTATGAGAGAGAAAGGAGATCGAAGAGTTCATGACAGGATATTGAGTAGAGATTTAACCATGTGGGCACTACACCGATAGTGAAGCTACTAGGGTCAGAAATTGAGAGAAGTAGGCAGACCTTGAGAAACCCACTGCGTGGAAAATACAATGACGATAGAATGTAAATGTAAAAGTAGAATGGCAGATAGAAAATGGTGAAGAAATAAACTAGAGTGCTGGACCCCTCCACCTGACACAACCACCAGTAAATGTAAGTACCGAACTAGCAGCCATGAATCGCTGGGCGTCGAGTACTGATGAAGCTTCTGGTCTAATGTAAACGGAGTAGGCAGATGAAGACCATCTTCCCATAGACTTCAGAGTATGAACCGGGATGCCGCTAGTGGCAGCAGTAGTAGCAGCGACGATTCTCAGAGAGTGACTTGAGAATCGGTCAGGAGGTAGTCCGCATTTTTTAAAGAGAGAATGGAGGTGACAGGAGAAAAAGCTTTGGTAGAGAGGAAGACCATTAGAAAGGAGAAACAAGGGAGCATGACTAGGAGTGCGTTTTCTGACAGAGAGGAACCTAAGCATAGAAGAATAGGGGCAATAACTACCGGAAACCCTAGCGACTGAAATGAAGCAACCTTTAAGCTTTCTATCTGATTTTGAGTGTTTTAAAAACAGTTTATAACCATGGTGAACGAATGCAAGATCTGAGAAGCAAATATCTCTGGAGACATTGAAAGCTGTAGACTTTGTGGTGAACTCTCCTACCCTAAGAAACCCATAAAAGGCGAGTAGGATGACAGCTTCAAATAGACGATCTACATAAGGGGTGAAGATTCCATTCCTAAGACATGTAATGAGGGTGTGAAGAATATTTAGCGTTATGGGAAGGCGTTTGTCTGGGGTAGGAGGTGAAGATCTACGAAAGCCTTTAAGGAGGAGACTAATATGAGTGTTAGTGAATAAGCTAGGGAAGAGAGGGTCATTGAGACGAGCATGGAACTGGACCCCTGCCACTAAGCTATGGATAGAGCAAAACCGGAGATTGTTTACTTGAAAGTTAAAAGTAAGAAAAGCAGAAACAGAGGAAACCAACACAGGGAATAAAGGAATAGAATATCCAGAGCAGAATAGACCAAATTTCCGCCATGCTGAGTCGTAGGAGCTTACTGTGGCAGGAGAAAGAGCTGCTCTGATATAACTGCGAGAGAGAGAATGAAGGCTATGTAAAGGAATCAATTCAGAACCAGATCTTGGTAATCGGGGCAGACCAGGGAGAATGGTTTGGCTGAAGGACAGCGCTGATGGAACTCCTGAAATTTGAAGCGGGAGAGACAGTCAGCATTAATGTTAAGACGACCTGGAACATGTGCTGCTTTAATTATGAAGTTTTGCATAACAGAAGACCAGGTGATGAACCTCATGAAGGGCATTATTTGAGGGGAAGAAGAGCGACCTTTATTTATAATGTTCACTGTGGCTTCGTTATCGCAGTGAAACACTATACGCCTACGAGACCATTGAGATCCCCAGAGTTTGCAGGCTACCGCTATGGGATACAACTCATGAAGCGCGATTGATAATGGCTGACACAGACAGTCAGATTGGCTCAATTCTGGTGGCCAGCTAGCAGCAAACCATTCTCCCTGGAAGATTCCCCCAAAACCTGTAGAGGGCGCTGCGTCAGTAAAAAGGTGCATCTCGTTAGCTGGTGTCTCAATGTCATTATAGAAAAACGAAATCCCATTCCACTCTTGTAGTAATTTGGACCAAAATGCAAGGTCAGAGTGACAACCTGCGTCTAGTGTTATTTGGTCACTTAGAGAATCTACTTTGCTGGCCGCTTCTAGCAGCCGAGCAATGAAAGACCTGCCCTGGGGAATTATTCTAATTGCATAATTAAAATGGCCCATCAGGGACAACAGCTGACGCTTTGATAAGGGTAAACCAGCGCTGGTAATCAACTCCCTGGTGCGAATCAGCTTCTCCATTGGAAGAGAAGCTTCCATTTTAACGGAATCTAAAGTAATACCAAGAAATTCTATGGACTTAGCAGGGCCGACAGTTTTTTCCACTGACAGGGGAACCCCTAACTCTTTGAACATTGCTTTGAGCTTAGCCAGGCTGCTGTTGGGAACTGAATGAGGAAAATCGATTAACAGAAAATCGTCTAGTAGGTGAACTACGAACGGCAGGCGGCATACGTTATACAAAATCCAGCAGAGGGCCTCTGACAATGAATTAAAAATGTGAGGACTGCTTCTGCAACCAAATGTCAGCCGGACTGCAAAGTAAAATGCATTCTCCCATTTTACTCCAAACAATGACCACTGTGACGGGTGGATTGGCATTACTTTAAAAGCGTCTGTTATATCTGCCTTTGCCAGCCAAGCACCTTGGCCTGCGATTTTGATTAGTTTAATTGCGTCGTCAATGGAAGCATAATGCAGAGAAAAGTTTTCAAGCGGAATCATTGAATTAACACTAGGACAAGGGCCGTTACGAGGTGCAGACATGTCAATGATTAAACGCTTTTTACCAGAATATTTACGAGTTGCGATCCCTATGGGATTAATGCGGAAAGGTTTAAACGGTGGAACAAAGAATGGACCGACCATATAACTTTTTCACACTTCTTTCTCTAAGAGTGAGACGACGACGTCTGGTTCTTTTAAAGCAGATTGTAAATTAGGTGACACGTGGATGGAAGTTAAATGAGAGATAACGCCAACACGGAAACCTTGTGACAGTCCTGTAAGAAGTTGATCTGAAAATACCGAGTCAGGATGTGTAGATAAAGCAGAAGACAGCGCCTGGATATTAATGGGAGTTGAGGGGTGATCTTTTAGAATGGTTTCGATAGGCGAGGGGCTTTGGCTGGAGGCCCCCCCCTCTCTCCGGCTCTCGGGGGTCGGAATCGCCGTGGACACACAGACTTTGGGTCGGGGTCCTTGCAATTGCTCTCTCCCGCGGACGTCTCTCTGGGGGCTCTCAGCCTGTGGACTGAAGGCAGGTGGATTAAAGCTTGAACCGGGAAAAGCAGCGCTCGGGCGGAGTTCGGTTTTTACTTTTGGAAGTGAGAGGAACACTGACTTGGGGCAAACCTCTGCTGAATGCCCCACTTGACTGCAAATATTACAAGTAAGTGCGCGGTGGCCACCAGTATGTAAAATGAGCAATTCTGTGTCAAGGCAGGACCAATCTAGAATGGTGTTAAATCGAGTGATGAACAAAGCTGCTTTAGCTGAAAACGCTTTGTGATAGTCATAGAACAGTGACCCGCCGTACCTCCGTTTGAGTTCGCTAATGAGAGCGAGGTAAGAGTCGAGATCGATTCTACGATTAGGAAAAATATCACAGAGTGTATCTCTAAAGATTCCAAATGCTATGACGAAATCACTGAAATCAAGAGTGCGATTAACACGGGGATCCGAGGCTCTAAACACAGCGGAAAACTGGTCGTTCCCAATTAACTGTTTATCACATTCAGGATTAGGGAGGATAAGAGCGGCCAGATTGACATCTTTTCCTTGAATGATTTGTAACTTTAATTTTTGTGAAACACAAGCGAAAGGAGAAATGAAATGATTACCAGAATGAGTGACAGGTTGAGCAGAAGACAGAGTGAACACCGGGCTAGGATCAGGAGGAGGCACCGTGTTGTTAGCAGTAGCCGCTACTCCTGCTGCAGGAGTAGAAGCTAAAAGAGGAGGTGCGAGTGCGGGACTAGATGAGGAGGAAGGTGTGGACCCCATATGATTCATCCTGGAATCCAGCGCCCCCACTGCGTTCATCAAAGAAGTCATGGCTGTCATCAACAGAGCGGTAGTGCTGGGTGTTGTAAGACGAGAGACGCTGGGATCCGTGTCGGATCGGGTTGGTGAGCCACCTGAACCTCCCGAAACGTTACGACTGCGCCCGGCTGCGCTTTGCTGGGCAGTGTTTTTCTTTTTAGCCTTAGCCTTGCCTTTGTGAACAGGCGAAGCATCAGACGCTACATCGGGCTGAGGCTGAGCTATCTCCAGTGTATTTAAAAGGAGGTCGACTAGTTGAGGATGGGTCAAGCCCGGTTCAACGATGACGCCGTGATCACTGGACAGGGTAGCGATTAATCTATCGTCGGGCCATAAAGAAAACTCTGCTGCAGCGAGCCGGTTGCTGCGGCGACTAGGCGTGGAGATACGGGACTCAGCATCTGACATCGCAGCAGTGCTACCTGATCTGAACAGATAGCATGAGAGAGTTAGGGAAGGAGGAGGCATGTTTTAAAGGAACACAGACATGAGCTGAACTGATATGATTGGAACAGAGCCAAATTGGGAAATTGGTTGATAGGAGAGGAGTGTTCTGAGTAACGGTTCGTTCAGACTCTCTGTTGAACTGTCGTTATAAAAACTCCTATCTAAAATCATCGGCAGTACAGAACTACCCAGTCTCCACAACATCTACACCACTCGCTGTATGAAAAAAGCCCACAACATCATTAAAGACACCATGCAGCCATCCCGCAAATACCCTGTTCAAACAACTCCCTTCCAAAAAACGCTACCAGAGCATCAAAGCTCGCACCACCCGTCTCAGTAACAGTTTCTTCCCCCAGGCAGTCAGGTTGCTGAACAGCTGACCTTGAACTGTTTTGCACTGTATTGTCATTCACTTGCACTTTATTTGTGTTTTTGTCTTTTTCTTTGCACTATAGATGTTTGTCTATGTCCTGTGTATGTAAGACTGAGAATGCTCTGAGCAAAATAATTTTCATTGTATTTATACTTGTATCTATACATATCACAAATAAACCTGAACTGAACTGAACTGAACTTGTGTGTGTCCAGTGTTGGATTACGTAGCAGGAGTGTGGGGATTTATGCAATATCCTAAAAGTGAGGCTGTTCACAATAGAGAAATGCGGTACTTCTGGGGAGAACACAAATTACGCCAACCCCATCATGGGAGATATGGGGTGGGAACCCAATGAGGTACGATGGAGTGTGCACATGGTACTGTACGTTTGTGGAATAGAATACTGGGGCTGAACACCAATAGAAATGTAAGAAAGGTCTTCGAGTGGGACATTTTGATCAAGGGCGCATGGGCTACGGACATGTATGACATTCTTTTGAGAGCAGGGTATTATAATAAAGAAAAAGTAGAGAGTATGGTAATATTTTATTTTTTTCAACAAGTAAAGGACAGATGGGCTCTGGATATATGGTGTAAACCAAAGCTCCGCACTTATTGTGAGATAAAACATGTCTATTGTCCAGACAATTATGTATTATATCATTAGTCAAAAAAGAAACGAAGCCTATGTGCTCAAATCAGGGCTGGCATACTTGCTCTTCATGTTGAGACGGGTAGGTATGTAGGCACGGTTGTAGGAGGATAGATTATATGTGGTTTGTGTGATCTTAATGAAATTGAAAATTAAATGCATTTTGTTCTGTATTGCCCATTCTACAACTCTATCAGGCAGAGACTTTTTAATAAGGTAGATCCTAAGTATGAATTTGTGTGGTTGGATGATTCAGAGAAACTGAAACGTCTCTTTCAACATTACTTTTTTATTTGCTTCATTTCTTGACAAGGCCTGGTCAATGAGGAGGAGGGCCATTTACATGTAAAATGGCATTGTCTTATTGTCTCCGCCAGGCCGAAAGGCATGACGAGAGAGTATGTTTTACCCCCTGTCCGTCCTTCCGTCCGTCCGTCCGTGTGTCCGTGTGTCCTGTCCGTGTGTTACCAGCTAATGTCCGGCACCGTTGGCCCGGTCGCTGCGAAACTGTGCACACACACTCCCTGGATGCCAATTCAGAACCTCTGCCTAAAATTTTTCTCATGGGCCTGTTATAGCGCCACCTGGAGGCCGATTTGTGCAAAACCCATTTTTTAATATTACTCCTACAGATTTTATCCAAACGTCATACAAATCGGTACACAGTATCTCTATAGTCATGTGATCAACACGGATCTGTCCGATTTCCCATATTCCATCCTCATTGGCTAAGGTTGCCTTCCAAAATTTGCAAGATTGGTCCGTTTTGAACAAAATGCCTCAAATCATGAACGCAGCTTGTGATTTCCGTGAAATTTCACAAACACATTCCCACTATAATTCTGGACAGCACAAACAGAAATGGGAAAATGATATTGGATGTGTATATACGTTGAAAGAATGGGAAGATCTACTACAGAGCTCACAGAAAACTCTGGTTAGCACTAATCACAGACTTATACAATTTAAGATACTCCATCGTGTGTATTACACCCCACAGAGGATGCATCGATTTAGCCCCAACACACGAGAATGGGGACCTCATACATATGTTTTGGAAGTGTACACATCTGAATAGCTTTTGGAAGAATATTTATAAATATATGTCTGAGATACTACAAAAAGAGGTTCCCCCTGACCCCCGAATATCCATATTGGGAGATGTAGAGAGGCTCACGGAATTTACCAAGGATGAGAGGAAATCGATACTATTAATAATGACGGCAGCAAAAAAATGCATACTGACCAATTGGAAAGCTAACCAACCGCCCACACTCAAACAATGGTGGAGGGAACTTCTGTCATACTCCACCTCAGAAAAAATCATATATAATGTGAAAGGGAAACCAATGAAATTTGATAGGATATGGGGAAACATTATCAATAATGTACGAAACATTGAAGGGAAGCTATCCCAATAGGAAAAAAACACAAAAGGGGGAAAAAGGGAAAATAATAATAATGGTTAAGGAAGGAGACTAGAAGAGAAAGGACTCAGAGAAAAGAATACAAAAAAATAAAAATAAAATAAAGATAGAATGGTAATGGATTAAAAAAAAGAAAGAAAAAAAAATGGTATCGATCTCCTCACAACAGCTAGGTACAAGAACTATAAACAGTATGAAAAATCGAATAACCAGGTATAAACAACAATGTATGAACTGGTATAAATGCAGGAAAAAAATAAAAAAATAAAAAAATAATAATAATATACATTTGTTATTATTTTTGTTGTATCTTATGTTATGTATTATTATTATCATTGTTACTATGGTTATTATCATGAATTCTATTGTTGTTGTTTTGTTTTGTTTTGTTTTTGTTTTTGTTTTTTGTTTTTTTTGTCTTTTACTTTTTTTTACTTTTATGTAAAATAACTGAGGGTATGAAGAAATTATGAAACAATGAACTGAGAGACCTATGAGACAAAGAGAGAGAGAAAGTGGAAAACTTGTATTTGTGTTGGTGGGGAAGGCATGGGGCAATGAAATGTGAAATGTTTTTAAAGTTGAAAATCAAATAAAAAGAGTTAAAAAAAAAAAAAAAAAACACATTCCCACTAGGCCGAGGAAGAAATGCCACCTGACATTTTTCACATCAGCCTCATCAGTCATGGTGGCGCTATAAAAGGCTGATTTGTGTTTTTAACTATAACTGCACCGATCTGTGTGAAACTTTGCACGCACACTCCCTAGAGGCCAAGGAAAAACATCCGCCCTGCATTTTTCACATTTGCCTTTTATAGCGCCACCAAGAGGCCGACTTATGTAAAACACATTTTTGGATATTAAGCCTTCACATTTTATCCAAATTTCACACAAATCCCTATTATAGCGCCACCAGGAGGCCGTTTTTTTTTCTTTGTTGTATTACTCTTATATTGTCCAATCATCATGCAAATCGGTACCCATTATCTCTATAGTCAAGTGATCAAGATGGTTCTGTCCGATTTTTCATATTCCATCCTGATTGGCAAATTCCGAACATTGTTGGCCCACAATAACCTACCTGGCGGAGACCTGTGCTCCGAGGAGCACTTTTTCTAGTTTGTTCTTATTTTGTTCATATACTGTACGCATGTTTATTTATGTGGTATCTTATAAGGAAGTACGTAATACGAACAGGAAGGACGGTTAATGTACTGTTAATGTCTTGTTTTCTTTTTGTGTAATGTAATGTGTCATATAATCCCATATGGAATGGGCCAAAATGGTGGCATGACACGAAAATACAAATTGCATTCATTCATTCATTCATATTCTACATTCATTCCAACTCTGAACTCTGACTGTCTGGGAGATAGGTGGGGTTATTGTCCCCAAAAGTTTAATGGTCATTACATCAGTGAAAGAAAATTCTAAAAAAAAGTTTGTATATGGACAATCAAAATCTGTTAATAATTAATAATTAATTACGTTTAATAATTAAACGTAATGTTGACATGGCACACTGGTTAAAATGTATAAAAACATGGCACTTCATGTAACATGGCACTTCATGTCACAAAGCCAAAGGTTGCTGACCCCTGCAGAGCTGCTGTGTTCAGCTGCTGTGGGTTCGGTGCTGTGCTGGTCCAGAGCGCTGATGACGACGTGGCCTCTTATGGCCCAAGTGTGGCTCTATTAATTTGAGGAGGAGCTCTGTGCCCCTGCTGTTTTTGTCCTTATATTTTCCTTGATTAGTTTACTTTGTTAAGATTTATTTAGTGCAAACCAACATGTTGTGTGACTAAAGAGGGCTTAGTTAAATTAGGCTTCTGTCTTGCCAGTTCTAGTCCGGTTGGGCCATTAGTGATAGTCCTACAGGCACAGGTGTATAGGCTTGTCATTGGGGGTTAGTTAACTGTTGTGCCTGCATGCTTATCTCCTTTTAGAGTGAAGTGGTTTTGTGCCTTATCCCATTTAGACCTGGAACACCTATTTGTTGTTATACCTTTCAATCCGGGAACCCCTTTTTGTAACATTAGCTGATGCTATATTGCAACATATATTTTTTTGTACATTTTTGAGTTTTTCAGAATACTTAGGTCAGGGTTTAGAAGGCGTTTTTAGAATCGGCCTCAGGTCTAAATGGCTGTGTGTGTGTGTGTGTGTGTGTGTGTGTGTGTGTGTGTGTGTGTGTGTGTGTGTGTGTGTGTGTGTGTGTGTGCGTGTGTGTGCGTGTGCATGTGCGCAGGCGTTCATGCAGTGTAACTATTAGATGCATGTGATCATATGTACATTGTCTTTAACACACATTGTTACAAGGAAGTATTGACACAATATGCAGTCAAACAAGACAAGTTAACATGCAATCTGGGAACCCATTTGCTAAACAAAAATGGAAAATAAGATTTTTTTTTAAACCTTAGAATCTGTCTTGAGAGATTAGATAACATGTAACCCTCTCATACAGCAACACAAGTCCAGGACATGACATCACTGCAGAAGACAATGAATAGACTTTCATACACTCTCATTGTTTATATATTAAACCCTGTATATACAGTAGGTAGTGGACAGGGGTCCCCAGGGGTCTATACTAGGTTCGAGGCCACGAAGGCCATGGCCGTCTTTGCCCCTCAGTTTGGCCAAAAATGGCATGCCCTGAGGCCACAGTGGCCTTATTGCCCCAGCTGAATGTACCACTTTCTCATCAATATGGACACCAGTGTCTTAACTCCCCTGAGTCTCCATCTTTAAACCAATCCAGTGACTTTGATTGGTGCAGGGCTGAGCATGGATCAGATTGTAAATGCCATAATGTATTTATTTCACTGCAGATAGTCTACATATTACATTTTAAATCTTCCTTAACCCTTAATTAAATTAAATTCATTCTTTCAATGGACTTGTCTTATTTGATGGTCTTCCTGCCCTGGCATTTGGCCTTCATGCCCTCAAAAATGGACAACACCAAAGGCCAAGTGGCCTTGCCCCTGAAATGATGAATTCCGGGCCTAATAGGTTCCCTTCCTGTCCCCCCTATACATACATATCTTAACAGAAAATAGCCGATCTACAAGCTCACAACATATTGGTATTGCAAGACTTTGTGAGCTTGTAGATCTGCTATTTTTAGTTATACTCTTGAGAATGTGTCAAAAAAAATGTAATAACTTGAAACATTTTTAACAAACGTCTTGCCTATTATACGGATGCTGGAGTGCAGAAATCATGGGGGGGAGCCGTATGCCATACCCCCCCCACATACTTTTGAGACAATTATAAACAAAAAAGAACTGCCAATGAGCAGAATCACAGATATCTAAATGTTTAGTGTCCTTATTTAGCCTCATGTACACACTGGTGGTGCGCAACAAAAATAGTACAATACAAGTTCACATCGCGTCACGCTGCAATGCATTGTGAGCTTGTAGATCTGCTACTTTCTGTGCTGCGCTACACCGCTGGGTCCTAAGAGAGCTGGCTTGGGAGTTGGGAAGGAAATGGGTTGCCTGGGTTGTGCCTGTCTCTAATAAATGTTGTAATAACAAACAATATGCCTTAATCATTTATTAGAGAATAAATAACTCAAACACTGATTTTCATGTGGGGTTCAAGTTACGTACCCTGGTAAACCCGGAAATTCTATTTGATTCCAGGAGTGAGTCTGGCATGAACCGCCTTTCTGCAATATTGACTGTGTATGGGTCCTGTATGCCAAACGGCCGCGCCTATCAGCGTCGTCGCTCATTGTTCTGTGATTGACAGCTTACGTCGGCCAATCAGGTGGCGAGTTCGAGTGAGCCCAAAACACGAACGGCAGCCATCTTTTTCTTGTGCGCTATAATCTCCGCTATTTTTTTTACTTCAAAAAGCTCTCTAACTTCTATTTTGAGGCACGGAATTTACTTATAAGATATCGTTTGGATAGAATTTAGTTTAACTTCATATATGTGGTCAATTAATCATGACAAAGCCTATTTAAAAATAAAAATTTAGAGAACCGGTAGGGGCGGGCAGTGACACCCATGTATCCGAATAAGGCAACCCATTTTGGGCTCGGACGTCTCAAAAGTCCCGTTGCGTCACATTACACTGGTGAACTGCTGATTGGCTGAAGGGGGGAAATTATCATTGGCTGAAGGGGTTGTCAGTCAACGGTATTACTCCCGCCCAACTCCAGCCCACAGCCAATATTGCAGAAAGGTGGATCATGCCAGACTCACTCCTGGAATCAAATAGAATTGAGATTTCCGGAGGGAGGGTTTACCAGGCTACAAGTTACGTCTCCCCACTTCAAAAATGAACCCATTGACTAATATAGTTTTTCTTTTAATATGTGTTTGCAAACATTGTAGAGAGCCAGCAACAACAAGCATCCAGCTTAAAACCTCATCACTGTCCTCTAAAACAGTGGTTCTCAACGTGTGGCCCGGGGACCCCCAGGGGCCCTTCGGGGGTTTCCAGGGGGTCCGAAGCTAAATGATTGGTAACTCTTTTACAGTGTGTACAAATGGAACCAAATGGACCCACTTCTACACACTTCCATTTCCATTTCTACACACAGAACACAGTTATGGGGTCTGTGGCCTAATGCACTGTAAACTGGCCTGGGGGTCCTTGAAATGAAAACTAAAATAGAGACAAACCCCTCAAGCGTCCCTCCTATCCTTTTTAATTCCTCTCCTTGTCATACAGGTATATGTATGTATTTATATTTAATTAAAGTTCCTTGTAGAATGAAACTGTCGTGAAGACTTGTGACACATCAGGCTGCAGTGACACTGCATTCCTTTCAAATGCTGCCACGTCCTTCATTATCTGATCACTCATCACGTGTCTGTTTGACTCTCGTGTTATCTTTGCTATTGTTCCACTAACATTCCGTACACACCTACGCATGGAAAAAACACACCAATGTTCAGAGACCTTATCAACAACATAATTACAGAAGCTTATTGCCAAACAGAAACCTACAGAACTTGATCTCAATCTTGTCCTCAAGTAACCCTGTCCTGCAAAGCCAACAGTCTGTATACTAATAACCACATTATATTAAGACACCCATGTAACTTTTATGCTAGGATGGACTATCCATCTACAGATTGTACATATTATGTAGGATAAATCCTTAAAACAGTGGTGCTCAAACTTTTTCATGTCAAGGACGCCCAAAATTATATTAGTATTTGGCCGTGGACCCCCACCTCAAAATATTTTGTTCCAGGGACCCCCAGAAGCAAAGATTTGAGTTGAAAATGTTTGCCTCGATATATATTTATATTCAAAGGTTTGCACACATTTTCTAGATACAAAAAAAATAGCAGATCTACAAGCTCATAGCGCGGCACAAAGTGACGCGCTAGGAGCTTGTATATCTGCTATTTTTGAATAGCCAAAGTATAAAATAATGGTGAAGTGGTTAAAATCTAAAATGACACAGAAGCTTTCCTGGTTTTAATGGGTTCACACACACACACACACACACACACACACACACACACACACACACACACACACACACACACACACACACACACACACACACACACACGTACGTACGTGTGTAAAATATAAACATGACATTCAATAAATAAATAAAAAACACATCACGTGGATGCACCTGGGTCGTATCATCAGTGTTGTAGCCTTCGGGTCTCGCAACATACACCCTCGCCCAGGTGACCCAGCCGGGGTTGATCAAGCCCTGACTTACAGTACGTCCCAGTAGCTACCCACGGTCAGTCCTCTTAGGGAAAGACAGGGCCACTCAGTCCGCTTCTCCGGAACTACTCTGCCGGCACCGGGGAGGCTCTGGCACATGGAGGGACTAGGCTCTGTGGATGGCCTCCTGGTCGGGCTCCTCCTCCGTCTCACCAGGTCCAGGACCTGAGCGTTGCACCAGACTCCCCCGCTCCAAACATTTCATTCTGGCGTGATGGTGTCTTGGCCGTGGTGGTACTGCAGGCTCCACTTGCCTGAAAGGCCCTCCTTAAAGGCCTCACCGTGGGTTTGTGGGCTTCTTCCTCATGGAAGACACAGGCTGGGGCGCCAACCCATACTGCTCCCGGGTGCCGTCTACATTCCGGCTGTCAATCGTCTCTCCGGTGGTCACCAGACTGTTCCTGGTTGTCACGTAGTCTAATTCCTATGAGCCACTATATATAGAATAACTATAAATAAAAAACATCACGTGGATGCACCTGGGACCAGAGCATGTGAGCGGAGCGGAGCAGGTGGAAATGCCGCTCGGCGCTCCAGGGGGCTGAAATGCCGCTCGCTATTCGCTCATGTTAAACCCCCCCTCGCTCCGCTCCCCAGCGCTCCCTCGCTCACCTTAATTTGCGCACCGGGCGCTCCGCGCTCTGCTCAGAGAGTCCGCTCTCAGCAGCAAAAAATAAAAAAGTCGGGAAAAAATATAAAAGCCTGTTATCCTAAGAGTGGCTAAATTAAACACATCAATTAAACACATCTGCATTGCATGAAGACCCATAGATTCCAGTGCGCTCTTTTCTGGAGCATTTAAAATAGCTAGGATTTTGTTATTTATTAATTATATCAATTATTAGCATTACAATAGGTAAATGTAGCCTATTATATTACCCTATTTAACTACTAGTCTAGTTAAATAAGAGAAGCCTGCCTATAGCTGTCCTTCTGTAAAGTTTAAAATAAGAATTTGTTTATTTAACAATTTTTTGTGCATTATAATATAATGGTAAATATATTGAACCCAACAAACATAATTTAAATGTCACTGAATAACTTTCAAATATGGTTTAAGTTTCTAGCTGAAGAAGAGTAACGGAAACAGACCAAGTTCAAATTTACCAACCGTGGTACGGTATATTTTTTATTTACCACCCTGACACGGCACCCCGCATCATCAAGTTCAGTTCAACTGCAAGTGCAACACAGGACCAAAATACACAATAGCTGCCACAAGCCCTCAGGGCTTTTTGTGTTATCCTTTTAGCACTATTTGTAGGCTATAATTGTACCACTGTGTGTTAATAAAGTAGCCTTTTAAATCAAGCAATCTGGTAGGTAGAAAAAAACAAGGTGGCCAAGTTAGAATAATGACATTCTTAAAAATGTATGTCGGAGGACTATGCCACTGACTGAACACTACACAACACAGTAGGCCTACACACAACACAATAGGCTTGTTATCAAACGAACTCAGAAAAGCACTGTTTAGATTCTCATTCTCCATGCATATATTGCATAGGCTAATATGCCATACAGTATGGCTATATTAATGAACAAACTTAATCGACAATCTCGACATAACAACAAAACGTCTCACAGTAAAACATAAAGTGCTTTAGGGCTACATTTACAGAAATGTATAAAAACCAAAAACCGAAAGAATGCTACATTATAATGTATGAAATAAAACAATAAAAGCCCTGCTGGCTGCTGTAGCCTAATAAAGACAGTTCGTTCGTTGTAGCCATTAATGAACTTTAGGCCCATTGCATTTTGCGATAAATTAGGCTATTTGTCACTTTGTGCATTTAAACATAAAATAAAACGTTAGAGTGCTTGTGTCCCGTTCTCCCCTGCCTACAGTGCTGTCAGTCGGCTATCTTTGAGTTAACTTTCAAGAACACCAGTTTGGCCAGAGTCTGAGGCTTCAAACTCATGCGGTGGTTTCTAGACAACAGACCAGTGGCTGAAAACACCCTTTCTGCGCTGGCAGAGCCACTGGGAATACTGAACACTCTGCGGGCTACTTTAGTCAGGCGTGGAAAGGCCGTGGAGTTTGTTTTCCAAAAGGCAAGGACATCTTCATCTGGGTTAGATCTAGGGGCGGAGAGGTAGCTTTCAACTTCACTTTTCACGTCTCCTGCAGCGTTCTTCTCTGAGAAATACGACCCGAACATGCGAGCTCTCTTGATTACATCAGGTGCGGGTGCGGGATCAGGAGATGTGGTGGAAGTACTGGCTGATTCGGCGGTGCCGTGATGACCTGCTCTGCTCATTTCCTCCGCTTCTTTAATGAGGAGGTCACGAATGTCTCCAGGTTTGTTGCAAACCAAATCATCTCGGATTATACACTCTGTTTTAAAACAAGGATCTAATACTGATGCTAAGACGATGTGTTTATCATCATAGTACATTCTGTAGCGGGTTGACACATTATTGGCCAGTGTTACTGCAAACGAAGCAATACCTATTGGAAGGGCTGCGTTGGAATTGATGAGCAGTGATTTGAGCTCGTTGACAGCGGTGAGAATCATCCCTAAATTCCCAAGCTCCCGTTGCATTTTTTCTGTGAGGTCAGCCAGCGGTGACAATACTTCGACAAGGTGAGTAAGCCACGTCATTTAGGGTTAGGGTTGGAATTTTAGTCTTAAGCTTGCTTTGCCATTATGGATCTTTTTCGAACAATTTAAGCACAGACTCGATCATGCGTAACTGGCTGCTCCATCGCGTGGGGCAAGCAGTAGTGGGTTGTACACCGAGACGGTCGGTTTCCTCCGTGTTCAGACAACTCTTGCGCACACTTTTCACCATGTCAAATGTCAGCTGAGAGAACAAATCCTTCACCCTTTTCAAGTAGATCTCTTCACTTGGTTTCCATCTCTTGCATGGCATTTGGCATAAGAGTATCGCGGACAGTGTTGTAGCAAGGCGGAGTATAACCTGGTTGGGCCATACTGGCAAAGTGTTGCATTCCTTCACACTCTCCTTTACTTAGAGGTTCATAGTCCATGGCTAAAAAATGATTCATCCAGTTCCCTTTTTCTTTCCCGTGTCACGGTAGGGCCCTTTCTCCCAGTGAGAAACTTTCGCAGTTGCTCACTCTGTTTTTCTGTCTGCTGCTGCTGCGCCTCTTTATCTATAAAACAAATGCATGCGTATTAGGTCTACACATTATAAGCTGGCCTTTGCAAATTACCTATTTCAAAACGGCTAATAATGACAACAAACCTTTTGATCTCTTCTCAGTATGTTGGCGAAGTAGGTCCTCATGTTTCCTAGCGAGGTGTCTTTTCAGATTCCAATTTGAATCTTTACTGCATGTAATCATATCGCCACAATCCGTCTCGTCGTCACAATCCTCCGTTTCTTTAACACGAATAGTACATTTGTACGTTTTGTTAGTTACTTTTTTGTAATACTTGGCAAACTTAAAGATTTTAAAGATTTTAAACGCAATAGTGTTAGTGAAGTGAGTTGAGCTCAGCTCAGCTGTAAACAAAGCACAGGTGCATTGTGGACCTGCCTGCTGGGGCCGAGCTTGCCCAAACATGTTTTTATTGGCGATTTGGCGCGCAGTGAGCGGCGCTCCGAAAGTCGCTCCGACCCATTTCAAAACCAGCTCCACGCTCGAGTCCAAATCCCGCCGTTCCGCTCCTCGCTCCGCTCCGCTCACATGCTCTGCCTGGGACGTATCATCAGTGTTGTAGCCTGGGGTCGACGGGTGTTTTTTGGGTCTCGCAACAACACACACCCTCGCCCAGGTGACCCAACCGGGGTTGATCAAGTCCCGACTTACGTCCCAGTAGCTAAACAACAAACAATACAGGACATACATTTTCCTTCAAACAATGTGACTTTTCCATTAGTTATTCTCCAATTCCCCAGTTTCTAGGAAAGACAAAATGCCCAAATAATTAGGCCTATGTAGCTTATGTTGCATGACGTTGTATGGCTGCTACCATGGCCAGGTCATTTCTCAATGAGAACTGTTTACCCTCAAGGGGTCTTAGAGGGGGTTCCAGGGGGTCCCCAGTTAAATTAGTTAAAACAGCATCCAAATCAGTTTAACCACTTCAACTATTATTGTACACTTTGGTTATTTGAAAACAGCTGATCTACAAGCTCGCTCTTGAGAATTTGCCAAATATGTTGAATAACTTTTTAACACACGTCCTCTATTATGTGGTCCCTGGAACACAATATGTTCATATGGGGGTCTACAGACAAAATACATGTCAATTTGGGGGTCCTTGAAATGAAAATGTTTGAGAACCACTGTTTGCATAATGTGTACTGTAGGTTGGTACTGGCTGTGGTGCCTATGTGTGTGTGTGTGAGTGTGTGTGCGAGTGTGTGCGTGCACGTGCGTGTGTGTCGTGTGTGTGTGTGTGTGTGCGTGGGCGTGTGGCCCTGAGGCAGTCTCAGGCCCAGGCGCCCATAACCTCAGGTTCCAGCCCAGCCCCTATGAGACATGCCTGGCCTGGCTGGCAGCAGGCCATGCATGTTCATGGATCACTGTGACTGGCCTGGCACTGGATAGACAGACACAAAGGATAGACGTGTGTTTGTGTGTGTCACACACGTGTGCAAGTGTGGGCGCAGGCATGCATGCAGTGTGTAACCTTTAGATGCATTTTATTATTGATTCCTATTAAGTGATCACATATACTGTACGTTGTCATTAACACACATTGTTATAAGGAAGTAAAAACAGAATATCCAGTCAAACAAGACAAGGTAACATGTTATCCTCTCACACAGCAACACAAGTCCAGGACATAACATCATAGAAAATAATAGACTTTCAATAGGTCTTCCAGCACAAACATAAAAACTACAAGTCTCTTATAGTCGAGTTGACCTTTTTTAACGTTTAATGTTACTGAAATAAGATCACCTGAGTTGAAATTGTTGTTGACCACAGTATATTTTGTTTACTATTTGTACTGTTGTTGCATTGAAAATTGGTATTGTTTAGCATAATAGTAAAGCATTATTTCAGAAGTCCTGTTGTGACTGAGAGGTACATTCTGGTGAGAAGATTTGATGATATGTACGGAAGAGAAAAGCTGTCTGGCGTGCTGTGGGGTCATCAACATGTCCGTACACGGACAAACATGTCCGTGGCAAATTGTTTATTTTGGGGGACAAAAATCCAGATATAGCTTATGTATTTTCTTCATTATAATGTAGAAACATATAAAAATGCGTTCGAATAACTTTGGTGACTCGTAAAGTAACATGCTCATTACATGAGTTGGAGGAGATGTTTAGTAGGCCTATTGCACATGGTACCTGTACACACAATTACATCAGGTGAAGACAACAAGACAGCTAAAGGAAATGATTGCTAGCTGCCTCAATTCTGTGAAAATAGCCAAATATGCTTTAAAAAAAACACACCCAGTGTGAAGTGAGCGGTGCTATTTATGAGTTATTAATTTCATCATGCATCTCGGTAGCCAATCACAGCGCGTCTGCGAAGTTTGACGTTAATTTCATCATGTGTCTCGCTAGCCTATCACAGCACGTCCTGCAGAGCTTAGCCCATGGGCGTGTTTTCCACAGCATGGCGTCACAGCGAAAGACACATTTTCGCGACGGAAAGAAAAACTTTTGCCACGGATGGGTCCTAAACCCTCTTATAGGAGTGGTTGCACCGCTCAAAAAGGTAATATTAGCAGAATCACATAGGCCTAGCCCTAAATATATAATAATGGACTCCTGATGTGCCACATTGTCTACTCTATTCCACAGCGCTACACATTTTAAAACAAGCCACTTATCAAATACATAAGACAAATATTATTTGGGGGGGGGAAGCCGATCTACAAGCTGGATTATTATTATCCAAATCAATCAATCACAACACATCACAGCATGTTGTGAGCTTGTAGATCAGTAATTTTCTTAAACCCTCCATCCACAGCCTAGGACCTCCTCCAACCTAATAGTTAGCTCACGTCTGATCAAAGTTAGGTGCCTTCACATTAAACTATTGTGACACTGCATTCAATTAAAATCCTGACATGCCCTTCATTAATCACTCATCACGTACATATCTTTTTTGTCTCTCAAGTTTCCTTGTTCCAGTGTTCCATTGGCATTTTATCCTTGATGTTTCCGTGAGAAGCATTTGACATGTAATTATTATGTCTAATAAATCAAAACAAATCAAGTGGAGCTTGTAGGGTGTGTCTTTTTCCATTGTTACGTGTGCATGCCTTGGACTTTCTCGTCAACAGAGAATACCTGATCACCTTAATGGAATCCACTAGCTACCGTACCTTGCCAAACCAAACGGTTCAGCTGGTAGAACTTGATCTCCTTCTGTTCTCAAGTAACACTGTTTTTTTTAAAAGCCAGCAATCTCTATTATTAGCCATATGATGTATAATACGCACCCACTCACCTTTGCAGCTTATTGGCCCTTTTGAGGTTGAAACACTGTCTGCACTGATGAGACTCAATTATTATTATCCAAAATAATTCAGATTTAATGTGTTGGTGGTGAAGTGGCTCAGTAGTTAATGCAGACATACAATTGTTTTAAAATGTGCAGCACATTGGAATAGACCCTATGACACATTAGGGCTATTTAATGATTATGATCATGTCCGTGGCAAAAATGAAATATGAATGAAAATGTCCATCACAAGCTGCCATGGCGATGACCCCTAGTGCTGTTGTTATGGTTGTGTATAATAGTTGTTTTTATGTGACTGTCAGCATTTATGGAATAATGATTTTTGATGATTACTCAGACCATTATGTGGAAAGGAATAATGCTGTAACTATTGAATTCATATGGAGTGCTCCTGTGACATGCTGTAGTATATACTGTACACATGTGTGAGCCAGTGTTTTGTAGTGAGGCCTGCAGTATGATGGATTTAACGTTTCTTATTTTCTTTAAAAAAATTAGCTATTGTTATGGTCTGAAGCATTGTCCATGGCTAAGGCTGTCGTGTGTGTGTGTGTGTGTGTGTGTGTGTGTGTGTGTGTGTGTGTGTGTGTGTGTGTGTGTGTGTGTGTGTGTGTGTGTGTGTGTGTGTGTGTGTGTGTGTGTGTGTGTGCGCGTGTGCGTGCCTGGCAAGCCTATGATGATGTCACAGAGATACTTGTCAGTCTGGCCAAACATCCCTTCCAGCAGCTGAATGTTGAGAGTCAGCAATTCCAGAAGCTTGAGAGACTGACGGTTATCCTGTATGACAAATCCAGTCCTTTGAGCTCCATCAACCAGACTAGAAAAGAACTCTTCTGTCATGGGAATAGGTCAATCGAGAAACTGCCACCCACCCAAGATGCACTACTTCAGCATGTTAAGCGGGCAGTGTATCAAGCAGGCATCTGGGCGACCAGCCTACAAACAGAACAAGTTATTCCTTCCCCACATGAGTATGGATGGACCAAGGAATCTGATAGCGCTTTCACACTAGGGTCCCGGGTGCGCACTCCAGACCGCTTGGCAGGTGTTGCGCTAGTGTGAATGTTGCGTATCGTCCCCCGAAACGGATCACCGTTCCGTTCCCGAAACCACCTCCGGAGGCAGTTTCGGATCCGGATCATGCGTTTTCGGGTACGGTACGCTGCAATGTGAAAGCAAGCGTACCTTTAGACGGAAGTGGCCCGCTATTTGGAATAAGTGACGGTATATAAACTCGACAAAAACAGCCAACAAAAACACATTGCAGATCAATCCACAGGGGTTCAACCATGGCCGTAACATATCCACACCAAGCAGTATACAGCAGAGCAGTGCGCTCTGTAGGTTGGAATCCAACCTACATACATGCGGCATCCAACCGTTGGATGCCGTACAGAGTCTGTCAGCGCAGCACCGGTTTGAAAAAAAGAAAAAAGACGCACCGACATTCCATAGGCTAAATCAATGCATTTTGTGATCGCATCGCACAACTAATAGCCTACTAAAACTAACGGGGAATACCAGAAAATAATAATATTTTGACATACGGGAGAAACGGTTGGTGCAGATATTTAAATTGGATAAAATAATTATTGCAGTTGGATAACGGGTGGATAATTAATTTGTACATGCAGATTCAGATGACCATGAGAGGCCATCCGCGCATATCTACTACATATCTTTGCTGTTAGGAAGAAACCCTGTATCCCATATTGCAACTTTTAATGCTTTTTCATCATAAATGAATGCCCTATTGTCATACAGTGTCACACAAAAGTAGAAAAAAATAGCCAAGCTACAAGCTGAAAATGTGGTGCAATGCGACACATTGAGCTTGTTGATATGCTATTTTTGATATTACAATATAGAGCAGATTGCTCTATATATCTAACCACACTGATCTTGCATTGGAAAATATCATTTTTATTTTAAATATGAACAAAGGCAGGAGATGCACGTCCCCACAGTTCTTTTTTACACACAGTGCTGGACCCACAAATCATAAATAAATAAAAATAAAAAGGTGAGTCTGCACACAAACTGCTCTACAGTCTTTTTAAATTCTAACCAAAGCTCTAAAGTTAACGTTTCTCCCATGTAGGGCTAATAAATTAATACATAAGGAGACTCTTTTTAAATAACCAAAAGTGAACTTTCTCTTATTATTATTATTACTTTGGAGACTATGGCAAGCGCGACCCTATCGCACACCTTCCTACATGACCAGCTATGGCTTTGCAGTCCAGAGGATGAGATCTGCACGTAATGCGCAGATGCGCAGATTAAACAACAGACAGGCAGCGTTGCGGAATGCGTTTGTGTCAACTGTACTTTTCTTCATAGAGAAAAAGAAGAGCACAGGGCGTATTCAGTCCGACTTCATAGGCTACTATAGTTGCCTTTTCATAAATGATATTTTTTTGTACTTAAGCTGTCGTGAAAGTTTATAATATTTAGAGAAATTTAAAGTTTCAAATGCAAAAGTAGTAGTAGTTGTGAAGGTTAGCAAACTGGACATTTATACTGAATGTTTCCTGTATCCTCATCTTGCGCTAATGCACACAAGTGTTTCACCAGGTTTTATTTGTGTTGTTTCTCATAAGCGTACATCCGTTGTCCGTCAACAACACAGCAGTCTGTGCCTTGACTTCTGTGCGCTCAGCCGCTCACTGCGCTGAGCGCTCAGTGTGTTGACTCCATAGAGTTGGTTGACTCACTCCCCAGCCGCAACCCTATATTTATGCGCGACCAGCACAAACATTGTCGAATAGTTGATGACGTCTGTGTCCACAGGGGAACTACTATGTGCATGCCGCCACCTATAGGATCGGGGGTATATATGCAAGTGTTCTCTGTTGCGCAAGGATCTTGGCCAATGTGAATGCAGGCCATCTGGTAGAGGCCATTCGTTCTCGGGAACAGTTCGTATGGAAACGGATCCAGTGTGAAGCCGCCCTGATATGAGGCATGGGTGCCAGTTTGGATGACAATTCCAGAAGTCTCCAAAGCATGCAGAGAGCTGATCAAATGCTCTTGTAAAGGGGACTGTTCCACCTGCAAATGTGGCAAATCAAATTTGGACTGTTCTCCACTTTGCAATTGCAAATGTTTGACTCACAAGACCATTTGTACTTAATTTGGCGCAAAAACAGTGACATTTGTAGAATTTGTTTTTTCCAAACAGACCCTCCCACAAATTTCAGAAGCCAATCGTAGCCAATCCGAAGGGAATATGAAAATTCTGACTGATAAATCTTGATCACATGACCAAAGACAGAGGGTGTGCCGATTTGTGTGAGTTTTGGACAAAACATTTAGGAGTAGTAGCAAAATATGTGTTTTGAAGATAACGCAAAATGGCGGAAAATCTTGAAATCGGAAAAGTGGCGGGACCTATATGCAAAGTTGCGTCATGATCCAAGGAGTCCAGGGAAAAAATGTTAACCATGTTATTGGTGAAGTGGAGAATAAAGCCCTTAAACTTCCTCTTGGTGTCACAAAGCTCTTTAACCCATTAAGACCTGAGAGGACAATTCTAAACATGTTTTATAAATCCTAACAGTTTTCTGAAAAGCTTATGTTGTTATATCAGTGATGCTCAAACGTTATCATGTCAAGGACCCCCAACATTATATGTATTTGGCCGTGGACCCCCATCTCAAAATAATTTGTTCCAGGGACCCCTAGAAGCAAAGATTTGAGTTAAAAATGTTCCCTTAAAATATATTTATTCAAGAAGTTTCACAAATCTCCAATTTTTTCAACAATAGCAGAGCTTTTAGCTCATAGCGCAGCACAAAGTGATGTGTTATGAGCTTGTATATCTGCTATTTTTGATTAGCCAAACTATAAAATAATGGTTTGACACACACACTGCATTAACTTAAGGATTCAGTGTCTAAAGGACACTTGGACACTGACTCAGGGGGAGCCAGGGATCGAACCGGGAACCTTCCTTCTCTTTCCCAAGCGGCCTGAAACACTGTAATTGGAGGTATTGTTTTAACCCTTTCAGTCTGTTAACATCAGCTCTGTTCTTGAGTTAAATATGCAGAAGTTTTCAATTCAATTTGCAGCTGAACACCACTAGATGTCACTAGAGATCCATGCAGGAACATTGAGGGTAATAGCTCCTGGCTGCAACTGCTGCGTTGTGAGCTTGTAGATCGGCTATTTTCACAATGTTTGCCTCTTTCTTGTATTATTTGACAATTTGGCCAATGTGTGACCAGTTTTTATAGTAGGCCTACAGTTTGTTGATTACTTTTGAAGCAGTAATGCTCTTTTTTCTGTTCTTTGTTTTCTTTTTCTTTTTTGTTCTTAACTTGTCACTTCACTGTCATCTGGGGACCCCACCAGAATCATGTGGGGACCCCACCAGAATCATGTGGGGACCCACAGGTTGAGAACCACTGTTCTAAAACACTGTTCTAAATCCTAGGAGTTCTCTGAAACACGTATGTTGTACATACATAGATAACATCTAAAATGACACAGATGCTTTCCTGGTTTTAATGGGTTAATAACAGTTAATATGGATTGGTCATTATATCACCTGGTTTTAATGGGTTAATAACAGTTAATATGGATTGGTCATGATATCACCTGGTTTTAATGGGTTAATAACAGTTCATATGGATTGGTCATTATATCACCTGACCTGCCCATCACCTGACACAAGATATTAAAGGACCACTTCACCCATTTTCAACTTATCTTCATGTAATTGGTCCTCACTAATGCTCATAATAATATGGAAACGTTTTGTTCTACTTGGTCTGTGTCTCAGAGGAGGGCTGTGACACTTCAGAAACCCGCCTACCAGTGACATCATCGATGGGGAATTAATTCAAGCTAATAGAAACAGCAGGCTTTCTATACCTGGAAGATATCTGACGTGAATAAACATCTAAATTTAAAAAAAGGGCAATTAATTGAAACAATAACCCCGCCTAATGATGATGTCACTAGTAGGCCACAGCCCTCCTATGAGACACAGACAGAGTAGGAAAAATGGTACAATATTATCAGGAGCATTAGTGAGGACCAATTATATTTGTTTGTTATTGTTTCTCATTATGTATGTATTTTATATGTTGGTATCAGGGCGTCCTTGAAAAAGAGAGCTTGCTCTCAATGGGCTTCCCTGAATAAATAAAGGAAAAGAAAGATAGGAAGATAGGTTGAAAATGGGTGAAGTGGTCCTTTAAGTTAAGAGAACAGCTGGTGTAGGACAGTGGACCTGCATCACACCTGCACTGCTATGAAGCAGTGGTTCTCTTTGTGTTTTTCATGTCTATTAACTAATGTAATTGGGGACCCCCTAGAATCCCCTCAAGGACCCCCTGGAATCCCCTCAAGGACCCCCTGGAATCCCCTCAAGGACCCCCTGGGGATCCTTAGACCCCATATTGAGAACCGCTGCTATTAAGACACTGGCCCATCAACCGACATGAGTGGAAATTCTTTGTTGCTACGGTCATCACATTATTGGCTTAGGAATGTGACAAAAACAACAACAAATCTCCATGAATTTAAGGCGTCATGGGGTTTGTAATTGATAGAAAATAAGTCATTTTTGGGTGGACTACTCCTTTAAGATAATTAACCCATTAAGGCCTGAGGTTGCGATTCTACAAAATGTCTTCTAAATCAGTTCAGTTTTTTTGAAAAAACCTATGTTACTATGTCAGTGGTTTTCAACCTTTTTAATGTCAAGGACCCCCAAAATGTTTGACCGTGGACCCCCATCTCAAAATATTTTGTTCCAGGAGCAAAGATTTGAGTTAAAAATAATATATATTCAAAGAGTTGCACACATTTTCACGATTTTTCAGCACGATTTTTCAGCAGATCTACAAGTGTAGATCTGCTATTTCTGAATAGCCAAAGTGTAAAATAATGTTTTTTTTAGCTCAAAGTAAAAAGTGACACAGATGCATCGCAGGTCTTAATGGGTTCAGACTAGTCACACACAAAGTGTTCAAACAGTCAGCTAAGTTGAAGGAAACTTTAACTCATAACTAAAGGCCTTCGTCTGGTAGAAACTGCAGGGAGTGTAGACGGAGCAGAAGAGAGAAACTGCTGCTTCTCATGTGTAGAGTGTGTGCAGACTACCAGACCCATAGAGCAGTGGTTCTCTAACTTTTTTCATGCCAAGGACCCCCTAAATGATATGTATTTGGGCCGCGGACCCCCATCTCAAAATATGTTTGTTCCAGGGACCCCCAGAAGCAAAGATTTGAGTTACAATTGTTCGCTTTAAAATGTATGTTTTTGCAAAAAAAAAAATCAAAGATTTTTCAAAAATAGCAGATCTACAAGCTCACTCGGTGCCGCGCTATGAGCTTGTATATCTGCTATTTTTGAATAGCCAAAGTATAAAAGGTTAGAATTATTGTGATGCTATATTAACACATTTTGCTGGGGACCCCCCTGGAACCCCCACAAGGACCCCTGGGGGTCCCCGGACCCCACTTTGATAACCAATGCCATACAGAGACAGAGAGAGAGAGAGACGTTCCGTCACACTTTGAAAAGCGGGGCCGCTATGGGCTGTAGTTCCAAACATTGGAACTTCCTCATTAATATAGACAGAGCATTTCCTCATTCCATTCTTACGATGGGAGTCTATGCTAGTGTTGTCACTCTCATACTAGCCTCCATCTCCAGGCTTTTATTGTTTAGTTTTGCTATAAAATAAAAGCCTGGACCAGCGTGTCGGTGTACCCGGGTATAGGAAGTGTTTCATTTCCCCAACCAACCAGAGTGCAGTGGGCGTCGCTCGTAATGTTGTGTTGACGGGGCGGGGGCTGACGGATAGATCGGTGAACCAATGGGATCAGGCGCATTCTCTCCGCGCTGATTTTAAACCCGCCCCTCTATACACGAAAGCAGGAAGGCTAGTGCAGCCTGCTCTCATACTAGATCACGCTGCACACACTACGAGGAGATGAGAGAGTGGCTCTAATTAGCTCTGAGGTTACTGTAAGGACGCTGCATGTGACATAAATGGTTACTGTTGTGTATTCTTTTTTTTTTACTATAATTTTTATCCCGCGATTTTTGTAACCCATTTTTTTTCACCCGGTGCCAATTTCCTAAGTGATCCTGGGCGTTACACCAGCGCTACACCAGTCCCCCACAGCCTGGGGAGGCCAGGGCCGAGCTCATGCTTCCTTCAGTGCATGAGAGCCAACTGACCTTCTTGTCACCTGACAGGGGAGAGATTCCCTGGTAGGACGTAGCGCGTGGAAGGAACACGTTATTCCAACCAGTTCCATTCCCCTCCATCAGGCGCCCTGGCTGTCATGGGGGAGGCGGTATAGCGACCAGGATTACTACATGTTTTTGTGAGGGTATTAACTACCCTGGGAGACACGGGGAGAACATGCAAACTCCACACAGAGTAGGCCCTTTCGCCAACCCCACCTAGGGTATGGGCGCTGATGACGCGGAGGAGAAGACACGCCCCCAGCGCCCACAGCGTCCCCGACAGCGCTACCGACCTTGCCACCGTGCCCCCCTGTTGTGTATTCTTATTGTTTCTTTTTTTTCCTGCATAACGCAAGCTTAGTGTACACTGTTGTAGTACTTTATTTATTTATTTAGTAGCCAATTTTTACCCCCTTTTTCTCCCCAATATAGTTGTTAATATGTCAATTAATTCCTCCACACACACATTTCTGTGTTGTCACTGCTGTTGTATCCTACTACTGACTCACCTGCCAGTGAGGAGCCCCTACTGGGAGGACGTAGGGCCCTCATCCTACTTCTCCCGCTCAACACTCCCTGCTTACAGGTGCCGCCCCCCCCCAGCCCGTAGGAATACTGTACGTACAATGACTAATAGACCATATTCACACGGCGGCCATATTGCCATTAAGTCAATGAAATGCCAACCCAGTTGCCACCCCAGGTGCCACAGCAACGCAATGTTAAATTCCAAAATGGCCGCCGTGTGAATATGGACTATATCACCCTCCCCACCCGGCTTCCCTCCCCCCGAACACGGGCCATATTGTGTTCACATAGACGCCCCAACAAAGCCGGATGCACCACGATGGATTCGAACCCACAACCTCTGTGGTGGTGGGCAGGGACTTTGACCTTATAAGGACTTTTACATGGATGGTGCTTATGTTTGTGTGTGTGACGTCTTTTTAACCTCTGACACACTTTGAAGCCCCTTGAATGTGTGGTTTTAGAACATCCTGTTTCCATGTTCTGTTCCATTGTTGTTACACTGCACTCTGTGCACATGATACTGTGTACCGATTTGCATGACGTTTGGATAAAATCTGTAGGAGTAATATAAAAAAATGGGTTTTGCACAAATCGGCCTCCAGGTGGCGCTATAACATGTGAACATTTTGAGGCAGAGGTTCTGAATTGGCATCCAGGGAGTGTGTGTGCACAGTTTCGCAGCGGCCGGGCCAACGGTGCCGGAGATTAGCTGGTAACACACGGACAGGACACACACACGGACACACGGACGGACGGACGGAAGGACGGACAGGGGGTAAAACATACTCTCTCGCCATGCCTTTCGGCCTGGCGGAGACAAGAATAAAAAATCTGTGCGTCTGCCTGCCTATGTGTTTTTGTGCTTTATGCGAAGGGCGCTAGGACCCTGGGGGTGCCGCTCTGTTGACAGGGCAGGCTCAGTGTGCGTTCTCTCGTGTCTGCCTGTGTGAGACTTTCCTCATTGTGTATGTGGAAAAATGTGCGCTGGTTCAAGCGGGCGAAACAAAATAAACAAAAATCTAACATTGGCATTGCTCTACCGAAAATAAGTTGCTGCATGTGAGGTTGGTCCGTGTATTTTTCGGCCATTTGAATTCTGATTTTAGATTTGGTAAACGAAATTCGGAAAACGGTCCGTTTTCTAAATACTATTTAGAAATGGTTAAACAAAAAACAGTATTTGATAAATGAAATTCGGAAAACGGTTAGTATTCTAAATACTATTTATAAATGGTTAAACAAAAAACAGTATTTGATAAATGAAATTCAGAAAACGGTTAGTATTCTAAATACTATTTATAAATGGTTAAACAAAAAACAGAAATAGGTATTATATGACCCGATTCCCGATTTTCGTTGGTGTGGTTCTAAACAGAACGAGGAATTTAAAACAACAGTGCGCAACCCGTTCTGATTACTATGAACTCATTTTCAAGGCGCTGTGACCCGGAAGTCCTTCCCTCTGCCTCATAAATAGAGGCGTTGGCGCCGCCATCTTGTTCATTCATTCGTGAATGAATGAACTGCGTGGGTCAGGTAACTTAAACGGTGAAAATGGAAGGCGGCTACAGCTATGTTTTATGGAGAGGGGAGAAGCGGCGTACGGTATTGGAGGAGGATATGTTCGTGGAAAAGATTGCCATGATTTTCCAGTTTTTTTTTTTGTATTAATACGTTTGTG
This sequence comes from Gymnoscopelus braueri, assembly GCF_963280865.1. NCBI lineage: Eukaryota > Metazoa > Chordata > Actinopteri > Myctophiformes > Myctophidae > Gymnoscopelus > Gymnoscopelus braueri. The sequence goes on from NC_137626.1 coordinate 5,123,105, forward strand.
CGTAGGCCTACTGTTGTTTATGTATTTTGCATCATCTTCTATATCTCCTAATATCACATAATGACCGATGTCAACGCTGTGTTTTGATGGTCAATGATTACAATAAAATGGAATGTACAGGGGAATAGTTAGGGTTGAGTGTAAGAACCCCCCCCCACCCACTACATATAAAATTGTGTTGCAGACAGATTAAACTTTATCATAGATTTCATAGATGGCTTCATAGACTTGTTTGACAGCACTAACATCACTGTTGTGTTAATTGTGTTTGTTTACAGTAACACTTTATTTTATACTAATGTGTTTGGAACCATCTTAATTATGTATATTTCAGACATTTAACCATGTATAAACACACAATACATAGTAAATTTGACCATTGTTAGATTTACTGCTGAACCTTCACACCATTTAAAAGTAAATCATAGACCCAAACTGCCCCAGTGTCCCCCTTTGCTGACTGCTGAATCACATGGTAGACCTGACTGGCTGGGGAGGAAAAAAGACAGACAGACAGACCGTCCGACCGACAGACAAAACCTCCTTCAGCCAACATAAAGCAAGCATAGCATGACACACACAGATTATGCTGGATTCTGGGTATACCTCCTGTCCGTTTCTCCTGTGTCTGTTAGAAAAATAGAGGCTTTCAATGTAATTAGGGTCTGTACACTTTGTAATACATTTTCTACACATTTTGCTCAGGTCCAGGGGCGTCCCCCTTCAGACCTGTAGATGGTCCTCGAATGTGTCGCCCTGTGGTTAGTTTGTATGGGGAATAACCAATACTGCTGTTAACAGATGACTGTACAAAAGTTAATACAATCGCACTGCTTCCCCCAATTTTGAATTGAAACACTATTGTATTATTGTTTTGGGCTGCTACACATCCACTTCCATCATATCTGACCAAATTATTTTAGAATGTATTCACTCTCAACTAAACATGCGCCGCGCCATCTGCCGCTTGTTAAAAACATTCCTTGTTCTTATCATATATTTTATTATTATTTATGTTCCTTCTGACATTCAGTCCTACTTCACAAGACAATGAGATACTTTTAATGTACTTATTGTCATATCAAACATTCTCACATTCCTTACTTATTGAACTTACTAGATGCCATTTAAGTCTTCAAACACTTTCCAACATTTAAGAAGCATTTAAACACTTCTAATTTATTCCATACTATACTCTGTTGATTTAGTACTCTTCTAATTCTGAACTGTTAATAAAAATACACTAAACTAAACTAAACTTCTCTGTCTGTTCATAACCTCCACTTGACCTCCTATCTAGCTGACTCACTTGACCTCCCATCTAGCTGACTCATCGTGCACTCAACCCTGAGCATACATGTACACTTCCTTTTCTTGCCAATTTTTTTTTTTTAAACCTGATTTCACCTACTTGCTTAACTACTACATAGCCTACTTGTAATCTTTGGTCAGGGTGCTTATTATAGTGCCTCAGTCAGTGTATAGTGTGAGTCTTCTGTGTACAACAATGTATCTGTCATAACAATGTATCCTACAGTATGTGGTTGCAGGAGAGTTTTCTCCATTCTGTGGATGGACTTTAATGTTGTGCTATAATCCCTCAGTAGGCTACTTGTCTCTCTCCCCCTTTTTCTGAAAAAAGACTGCTCTATTTTTTTTTAGAAACCTACAACTAAAGGTGCACTCTGCCCTACTTTCGCCATTTAATACTTGAATTACCAACTTGCCAGAGGAAAATTTGCTTTCACATGCTTTGGGGCTGGAGACCCTGGTTTGACATCTTCCAGTGGCTCGGTCACGTGACACACTCCTCCACACTCCTCCTGCCGGAAGACAGACGCAAAACAGTTTATGTTTTCCTGAGCACCCCCAAAATGCTCATTCGATATAGTTCTCTCTCCTGCACGTGTCGCATGTGCATTGCAACCAATCCAGCTGTATGTCTACTGACGTATTGTCCAAAAGCTGTAGTGTACCTCCATGTAAGAAAACAAAGTCCATGTTGTCCAGACCACAAACATTGTATGCCCCTCGGATGTGAACGCAAGTATCCTCTGTACAGGTTTATTTATTTTAAAAATGGCAGTTATAATAATTTGGCAGTTAGCAGTATTATCATCATTATTATTTATTCCTCTTAAACTTTTGCTTATCGTGTGTGAAATGTATGGTTTCGTATGTGTACTGCAGCAGCTAAGCAATGTCATGTATGTTGTGTGTGACCGTGCTTGCACTCTGACCCCTATCATACCCTATCATACTCTCTTCTATTCACTTTCCTCTGCCTTCTCCGCTGGTCCTGCTTAACCCTGTAACCTTCCTTTCCTGCCTTAACACCTTGCTTACCCCTATAACTAGTCTGTTCTATTCTGCCTCATTTAAGATTGTTGCTGGCTATGACCACCCTGCTGGCAGTCACCGTGTGTTCGCTGCCGTCTGGGTTGTGTGCAATCACGGGCAAAATGCCCCATATCATTGCAGTTAAAACATCTGACCTGAGACATGTCACGTGGACCCCTATAACCCCCTCTTCCTCCACCATATCCTCCTCTTCCTCCACCCTTATAGTACCCATGGTTGCTATTTTGCTGTTGTAACCGCATTTGTTGCATTAATAACATCTGTTGCATTTGCTCAAATGAAAACATGGGCGTGGACTGTGTGTTCGGCGCCTGAGGTTGTGATGTGGGTGCTACCTGTACCACTGGCTGTGTAGGCACTGTGTTAAGATCAGGTGCATTATTTTTGGTTGTACTAATCTGTTGTTCTACTTGTTGTATTTGTAATCTGAGAAGCCTTTTTGTCATATCAGCAATTGTCGCCATGTCAACTTTTTTACAGCAGGGGACTAAGGTACTACTATTTTTACCACTCCCTAGTAAATGGCACAACAGTATTTCTCATACAACTGTCCTTCCGCAGTAATCTCTAACAAAGCGGCTGGATGTGGCACTTAATATGATTCTCACTGAAAATGCCAATTTTTATGCTCCCCCACGTTACAATCTATATAAGATAAAACATGAGACTACTCAGTTAAACACATTATAGCAGTGATTTATTACTGGGGATTTCTCTGCCTGCCCTGTGTGAACCTCCCTATGGCAAGGCGGAGATTAAAATGATATACTACTGGGGCTTTCTATGAGTCTACATGCGTGTGCGTATATGTCAGTAGTGAACAAAAAGTACTCAAGTAAAAGTATAATTATCACAATGAAAAGGTGTACAACCAAGCTAGAGCATAAACTTTAGAAGTACAAAACAGGCTTGGCCTCAAAATGTTTTCAAAGTACCACAAGCAGAAGTACTGAACTTATGGAAACAACAGATCAAACAAGCTCACCCAACACACAGCAGTATGTCGTTAATCTTCAATGACAAGCTAACCAGCAGTGCCCGTGCACGTTTCAGTTTTTATTCTACAAATCGCTATAAGTGGCCAAAATGTATAAAAAACACACAGTTCCTATCGCCCAGAACCGTACTATCTTGCGCTTTTTAAGAATCTTTTGTCTTTCCAACACACTTTTTCCTTTTTTTCTTTTCTTCCAACTTTCTAAAAAAAGGCACACACTTCCTAGCGCAATGAACTGTAGTATATTATAAAATGATTTAACAGTGAACTAGAAAGAGATAGACAGAAGAGATGCGACAATTAATGGATTGTCGCGAGCACACGCTTTTTCCCAAATGCAAACTGACAGTGCGGCGCGCTGCGAGGAACCCACCCACACAATAAATGTCAAGACTATATCTGTTATATCTCGGCAGTTATAAACTGTTATACCTCAAGTTAATTATTTACAAGTTAACTAAGCGCTCCAACGAAACCACCCTTATATCCCACACAGTAAATATGATATATGCCAGACTCCGCGAGTCTGTATAACTTCTCTTGAGTTATTTAACACTATTTTATCCGCTTCATATGACAACAAGATACTGGATCATTGTAAATACTGCACGTATGCGTTTAAAATAAGCCGAACTCCCTATTTTATCCGCCTCATATGACAACAAGATACCGGATCATTGTAAACGCTGCACGTGCGCGTCAAAAATAATCTGGGAGTTCAGCAACTCATTTAGTTATCTCGTTCTAACCAGCTCCCCGAGTCCTCTGGTTATCTTCCCGACGATTATAGTTTATAATGCACAGTTCAACCACATGTACCACGTTAAAACCACACTGCGTAATGACAATTCATTCACCCTGGCAAATTTGGTTATAAATCAATGTCCTACAATAGCTAAATTTATCTCAAATGCTTTGGGATTACGACAATTGCTTATCTCAGTCAAACAAACTCAGGTTAGAGTAATCAAACACTGAATTCGTCGAAACAGGCTTCAGCAAGCCTTATCTTTCACCCCGGGGCAAGTTTGCTCAAACCGAGACAAGAAAGCCGAGACCGGTTACTGGAATGATGTCCAGACGGTCAACCTGCCAAAGGATTTCCCTCAACAGAACCATAAGGGTTTCGGCACCAATTTGTTAGATTTACTGCTGAACCTTCACACCATTTAAAAGTAAATCATAGATGACAGGTACTTGGTTCAGATGGTTCTATAGAGTGAGAGGGTATCCCTTGAAAGAATCGCTACACAGGTGATTACAATTGTGGTTAAATCGAAATGATTTTATTATCCTTAGTCTAAGTTTTACAATTATTTATGAGCCTATAAACTATTAGAATGAATTATCAAACAAACAATAAAGATACTAGACCAGATATATATTACATCGGAGCTCCGAGATACACGCCTCTCAAGCAGATCGAGAAGTTTGTAATAACATAATATTTTTCTCATCAAGCTTTTATATCTCTGGCATATAGATTAAAATAAAAATCAGGAGTCGCTGTTGATCCATCGTAGGGGATCGAGCAGGCGGCTCCCATCCCGTGCCGTCTCGCGACCCATCGTTGGGGCGGGCAAGGCCCCCTCCTTGCTGTCTCACGGCTGCCATGGGCTGCGTTGCGAGATGACCTTGGCTCTCAGGGCTCCTGTGGAATTTACCCTCCCTAAAACTTCTATCTTTCGTGCATACTAGATAACATGTCTAACACTGTCTACTGTATTGGAGCGTTATACTGAAACTGAGGAAATGTTACACTGAGTTTTGCTTCAGGAGACATTTGATGGCAATTGACATCATAGCTATTATCAGTTGGCACTACAATGAATGTATACAATAGTTTTAGACCACAAAGACTAACTTTATGAAATCATTAAGGCACTCTGACCATTAAAGTAAGTTTGCCTGCAGTCAGTGAATCACTCTGCTCGAGGAGAGAGAGAGAGAGAGAGCCTCTAAGAAGATATGATCTCATCTCATGCTAATAACACCGCTTTGGACTATAAGGTCATAGTGACACATTTATACTAAAACACTTTTAGACCTACAAATTACTCAAATATACGCACAGTATAAAAATATAACTATTAGTGTATTGCTCAAGTAATCAGAATAGCTGGGTTTAATTCTGAAAACACTCTAATTTCCTTCCACCATTGGCTCTGTACTGTCTGCTCTTTTCCCCTTCACACCAAATCTCTTTGTTGTGAAGCCTGTAGATCTGCTAATTTTGGCAGAGGGATTTGTTGTCGACGGGGAAAAAAACTATGTTACCCCCCAGAATAAGGTTCAAGTGGTTAATATAAAAGTTCTTTCACACAAACATTTGGTCCCCCTGTAGTAACTCTGAAGACCCCATAGGCATCCCAGACTCCCTGTTGAAGCCCCCTGCACTAGCCTATATGTCAAGAATACCCGATCTACAAGCTTACATTTAATTATTTTAAAAGGTTTCATTTTACATACCAGACAATAAGGATGAAGTAATCTTGAACTATAACATAGATTTTTTATTTCACTAATTTGATTGTTATACTGTATGTTGTGTTGACATTATAACTGCTTTTTACTGTTACATTACAATGTTCTTTAAACATTGATGGTATTTTTCATTCTGTCCAAACAGGTCAGTTCCAGTAATGTGTACATTACAGATGACACAAACACAACAATATTCGCAGACCGGTCAACAGGAAGTTTTCCGTCCACGAAGCTTGTACACCGTGGTCATTACGAGGTCCATGGAGATGCAGATCAGAGTCTGCTCCCTGCGAGCAGAGCCATACCCACACCCACTGCTGGTGTTCCTTTTGCCTTCATGCGTCGACCCTCTGCTTCTGCTGCAGTTTCCACAGAAACACCACAAGCTTTGGTTGGAACTCCACGAGCCAGGGCCAAGAAGTTCCCAACAAAATCATCCCAGAGGTTAGTAGTTAAATGTACTGATCTATGCCGTGAAAATGTTATCTCTCATTCATATTAGTTTTGGTGTGATTTTTTATTTTTTAAATGTATGTATTATTTTATGCCCAGGTCAATCAGTGTTGCAGAGGTTGTGAATGGCAAGCTGTTTAGTGCAAGGTCACTAAACATTCGCTTTGTAGAGGCTGATGCAACCGTTGAAGGAATGACAGCAAAGGTGATGGATGAATTAGGCAGCAATGAACCAGTTACCCTGTTGGACAGCAAAGGAAATGAAATCCTGGACTCGGAGTGCTCAAGAAGTAAGTTGTATGATCAGACACATGCTTATAAATTGTGGTTTAAAATGAATGCCCTTTTCAAATATAGAAGTTAATACATATGTTCTGACTCCAAGGCCTAGTTTGGTGGGACTCGCAGACCAGAGTGATCTATGCCATGCCTGATGATGAGTTTGTGGAGTTCCAGAATGGAAGACGAGCAAAGGCCAGGTAATACATTATGTATTATTATTACTATGAATAAAACTTGTTGATTAAAATTATTAGAATTAAAATGTGTACATCAACTTTTTTTTATTATATATAATTCTTTGTTTATAATCAGTTTTTTGGGTGATCATTAATGAAGTCATTATGATTTTCTCAGCATAATTGTAAACATGGAAAAATGTAAGAATATCTCATAGGTTGACACTTTTAATAAAATATATAGAAAAGAGATGGTTCAGGTGCACCATTTGAAAAAAAGTATTGAATCCTTTCTTTTCTGTTCCACGTTCAAGCCTACGGTCCGTAGACAGTTCGAGCGCACAAGACATCAATGGTCAACTTGGCCAACTGAAACAAGCAGCTGAGGGCCTCCAAGACATCACTTCAGCACTAAACCAGCTGTCTGATCTTGCAAAGATCAAAAGCACAGCAGCCTTTCTGCAGGACCCTATGAAGAAAGCCTTCGCCTGTGTCGTTTGTGAAGGTATGTACAAGATATGTAACAGTAGGTAAATGTACTTGTGTAGTACAAAACATACCTTCATTAACTGTTTTCTGCATCAATGTATTCTTTGTTTTAAACCATGCAGCTACAATGGAAGCACCCATGTTTGCCACATGCTGCGACTCTCTGGTTGGATGCCGAACCTGTGTGCGACGGGAGCTGTCAGTTGGAGATAAGTGTGTGAAATGCGACGAAGAGGATTTTAGCGCCAATCTATACCCAGTTAAGGGTCTTGATGACGTGTTGTCTGTTCTCAGGAACATACAAACGGAGTAACTTGTCATTGTTCCAGTATGTTTCTGTAGCCAGAAAGCTACAGAGGCTGTAAAGTTGTCATTTCAAGGGTAGCTGTTGATTTCTTAGATCTGTTTTCTCAATCAGAGGAACAACCACACTATATAGTCTTAGTTTGGACTGACAAACCGCAGCCTCTGTAACTGTCCAGGAACAACTACCTGTGTTCTGCATTGAAACTACCTGTGGTCTGCACTGATTTCCCCCCCCTTTCTATTCCCCCGATTATAGCAATCACACAACTGTTTTGGATCAGAACAGTAGCTGGTAGCTATTGTCTATATTTTGTCGGCTGCAAAAAGGTCTCCTGGAACTCTTATATAGAGGTGACGAGTCAAAGAGATCCACACTGTTATCTATTGATGGGCTTCTTCAGAGGGGGAGGGTTCCATCCAATTTTCTTGGCAGTTTTTGTTTACTTTGTTGTTTACATTACACCCCTGTTCAATGTTTGGTGTGTAGAGAGAAGTTTTCCTACTTTGTTCCTTTTTTTTCTCACAGGGTTAAACCTAAAGGGCACATTATAGATCACTTTAACCACATGAACACTAGCGTTCCTATTTTGGGGCAAAAATAGCTAATCTACAAGCTCACAACACATTGTGGCGCATTGTGAGCTTGTAGAAGGGATATTTTCAGTGAAGAGATTTGGTGTAGATGGGGAAACTGGAGGTGGCCAACAAAGTATATGGGGTTTAATTGGTTAACCACTTAGGCCAATCAGTGTGGTCGTGAATGGCATGCTGTTTAGTGCAAGGTCACTGAACATTCGCTTTGTGGAGGCTGATGCAACCATTGAAGGAATGACAGTAAAGGTGATGGATGCCTTAGGCAGCAATGAGCCAGTTACCCTGTTGGACAGCAAAGGAAAATAAATCCTGGACTGAGTGCTCAAGAAGTAAGTTGTATGATCAGACACGTGCTTATAAATTGTGGTTTCAAATTTTAAAATGAATGCCCTTTTCAAATATAGAAGTTGATAAATAAAAAAAACTCCAAGGCCTAAGTTGGTGGGAATCTAAGTGGTTAACCATTTAAACCAGATCACTCCGGAAGTTAGTTGTTAAGTGATCTATGCTGCTTAAATTTCAATTGTATGGCCCCCTACTGTTTTCCCTTTACACCAAATATCTTAACACGAAAATATCCCATCTACAAGCTCACAACGCGTCACAACGTGTGGTGAGCGTGTAGATCTAAATGATTGTCTTACTATCTTCATATAATTGGTCCTCACTAATGCTCATGGTAAAATGGTAAAAAAAAAATCTACTTGGTCTGTGTCTCATAGGAGGTCTGTGGATAGTCCAGAAACCTGTCTACCAGCGACATCATTGTTAGGCAGGATTTTTTTTTCCAACAAGATTTCATATTTTTTATTTAGATTTTTATTAACTAACTAACCCTATCCGGGAGCAGTTTGGGTTGGCGCCCCAGTCTGTGTCTTCCGTGAGGAAGAAGCCCAACAAATCCACGGTGAGGCCTTTGGGAGGACCATTCAAGTAAGACGCAAGGGAGCCTGCAGTACCACCACGGGTCATGGTGGTCATTGCAGTACCATCACGGGCCAAGACACCATCACACCAGAATGAAATGTTTGGAGCAGGGGAGTCTGGTGCAACGCTCAGGTCCTGGACCTGGTGAGACGAAGGAGGAGCCCGGCCAGGAGTCAACCCACAGAGCCTAGTCCCTCCACGTGCCAGAGCCTCCCCGAGTCCCGGCAGAGTATTTCCGGAGAAGCGGACTGAGTGGCCCTGTCTTGCCCTATAGGACTGACCGTGGGTAGCTACTGGGACGTAAGTCGAGGCTTGATCAACCTTGGCTGGGTCACCTGGGGGAGGGTGTATGTTGCGAGACCCGAAACATCCTATGACCCCAGGCTACAACACTGATGATACGTCCCAGGTGCATCCATGTGATGTTTTTCGTTATAGTTATTCTATTTATAGTGGCTCATAGGAATTTATAGACTATGTGACAACCAGGAATAGACTGGTGACCACCGGAGAGTCGGGTGACAGCCGGAATCTAGACGGCATCCGGGAGCAGTTTGGGTTGGCGCCCCAGTCTGTGTCTTCCGTGAGGAAGAAGCCCAACAAATCCACGGTGAGGCCTTTGGGAGGACCATTCAAGTAAGACGCAAGGGAGCCTGCAGTACCACCACGGGTCATGGTGGTCATTGCAGTACCATCACGGGCCAAGACACCATCACACCAGAATGAAATGTTTGGAGCAGGGGAGTCTGGTGCAACGCTCAGGTCCTGGACCTGGTGAGACGAAGGAGGAGCCCGGCCAGGAGTCAACCCACAGAGCCTAGTCCCTCCACGTGCCAGAGCCTCCCCGAGTCCCGGCAGAGTATTTCCGGAGAAGCGGACTGAGTGGCCCTGTCTTGCCCTATAGGACTGACCGTGGGTAGCTACTGGGACGTAAGTCGAGGCTTGATCAACCTTGGCTGGGTCACCTGGGGGAGGGTGTATGTTGCGAGACCCGAAACATCCTATGACCCCAGGCTACAACACTGATGATACGTCCCAGGTGCATCCATGTGATGTTTTTCGTTATAACGGGGGAACAATGGCTTCCATTATTGCATTGCAACTTTCCAGAAATACAAAGCCTTCTGAACTGTCCACAGCCCTCCTCTGAGACATAGACTGAGTAGAAGAGAATTTTACCGTTTTATCATGAGCATTAGTGAGGACCTGAAAATGGGTGAAGTCGTCCTTTAAGATATGAATAGGGATGCTAGGGTTCAAGCTGTTAAAATCTTATTGTCTAACTTGAATGTGTTATTGTCTCCGCCGAAGGTGGAGAATATGTTTTCGCTTTGTGTGAGCAAACATTGTTAGCCAAGCTAACATTGGGCAAGCTCCACGTGACACGTGTCAATGTGTTGACACCAATGCCTCTGATTGGCTAGAGGGACGCGTGACGAAATAAAATTCTATAAATAGGTGTGTCACTTCAAAAAGCCCCTACTTTTTGAAGTGAGGTAAAACAGGATCAATCAGACTTGATTGGAACAGTACCTTCAGTAAGTCCAAGTCACCCGTCTGTGCGTGTGTGTTTCCCTCTGAGAACACCTAACATTGGTCAAGCAAAGGCGCAGAAGGCCAAAGCTAAGAAAGCATACTCATCTACAATTGTAACGTAGAAGAGGACTAGAGTTGAAATGATCCCACAACAAAGCCGAACTCTTAATACGTGTCAATATGTTGACATCAATGTCTCTGATTGGCTAGAGGGACGCATGACGAAATACAATCCTATAATAAAAAGGTGTGTCACTTCAAAAAGCCGTTTACGTCCGTGCGTGTGTGTGTCCCTTTGAGAACACCTGACATTGGTCAAGCAAAGGCGCAGAAGGCCAAAGCTAAGAAAGCATACTCATCTACAACAGTAACACAGAAGAGGACTAGAGTTGAATTGATCCCACAACAAGACCGAAATCTTAATACGTATTAATATGTTGACACCAATGCCTTTGATTGGCTAGAGGAATGCATGACGAAATACAATTCTATAAATAGGTGTGTCACTTCAAAAAACCGTTTACGTTTTTGAAGCGAGGTAAGACAGGATCAATCAGTCTTGATTGGAACAGTATCTTCTAGTCCAAATCACCCGTCCGTGCGTGTGTGTGTCCCTCTGAGAACACCTAACATTGGTCAAACAAAGGCGCAGAAGGCCAAAGCTGATCAAACACACCAATCAACTGCTGAAACTGTTCAAGACAATGAAGATGAAGAAGACAGACAAGTATTTGAACAAACCAGTCAATTATGACGACTCCCATATGATAGATTGCTTCAATGTAAACAGAGCATTGCTTCAATTAAACAGAGCTAAGAATCATAAAGAAAGAATGAAATTATTTTTTTTAAACATATTTTTAAACATTAGAAGACAAAATATGATTTTTAAATCATTTTTTTTTTAATAGATATTTCTTTAACATACACCTTTTTATTTAACTACAGTATATATCTTTTACTCTACTGTATCTCATTAGTTATTGCTATGATAATATAATTGCTATAGTCTGCTGGCGGAGACTTGTGCTCCGAGGAGCACATTTTCTAGTTACTTTTGTTTTTTGTTCATTCATAGCTTTTACTTGATGCAGTATTAACAAACTCCTGATGACCAGGTGATGCAATAGTGGAAATAGCACTTTAAAAACCATTCCTGTTGACCGGTCTGCGAATATTGTTGTTGTTGAGTTACACTCTTGTTCAGATTTTGCATAAATGGAATGTTTTACAGTTTTTTATGCAATTTTATATTTCAAATGTACTGTTGAATGTGCATAAATGGAATGTTTTCCATGCAATTTTATATTTCAAATGTACTGTTGAATGTAACGTGATGCAATTTACCTCATGGAAATGGCACTTTAGATTGTATTTCTACAATCTTGTTCAGATTTTGCATACTTTTGGAAAACTTTTCAGTGCAATAAATGCTATATTTGAAAGTATACCGCTTCTTTGACCATTGCAAGTCACTGTGTAACAAGTCAATCACATCTTCTGGTGATATTAATAAGAAACCTAACTGCATCTTTAAAAAGGTCTTGGTTATATATATATATATATATATATATATATATATATATATACATACACACACACATTTTGCATGCATTTACTCCACCCATGTAGGTCTGAATGTAGGGCTGCCTCTGATGTCTGTGTTCTGTCAGCTTTCCCTGATGAATAATGTCAGAATTATATTCCCCAGTCAACTCTATATAGTCCAACTCTATATGAAGTGGGAAATATGGTCTATATATACCCACATTCATGAAACAACCTGACCAGCTGTCAGCATTGGGCAATGTTTTTTTTATAGTATGGTCTATGTGACTAACCTCTACAACTAAAATAAATTCCACTGATAAGAGTTGAGTGAGCAATTAGCACAATTAGCCAATTCATGGCCAATAAAAGTCCAACAGAACCTAGTGGGGTATGCTTTGAGTATTATTTTGGTGGGTTTAGGTCATGCAATGCTTTTGCATTGTGCAAAATGTGCTTCCAGGTAAGGTACTAATAGAGAATAATCCTCTCTTTAGGTAGTGTGTATTTGTAGGCCAACTCAAGTGGCTCACCATTACTTAACAACTTCTTCCTCGTGAGAATATTAGACTTTTAGTTGCTTTGTGTACTCATTGTTATACACAGATCTACCTTGATATTTTCAAATCATTGTGAAAGCCAGATTGGCTGTTGTGTAATTGCAGGCCCTGGTTTTGCATGGAGTTTCTGCTGCACATGCACAGCACACTATCTTGATGAAGTCTACCACCATGAAGACCGCCGTTGAAAAAAATAATAGTAGGCCTACCCAAAGTATACCCAAACCATCATGATACATGTTAAGTGTTTAACCCCTCAGTCTATCCTTAGGACTTAAAAGGGGGGATAAAAAAATGGGGCCTCCTCCTTCATGTAATAGCATCTTATAACACTTGACTGTATCATGCTCCTTTAAATATGTGTTAGCCCTTAACTGGGACAAGTGAGATTCCTTAAACAAACATTAAAAAAAGTTTTAGCAATTCATAGGGGCCCAACTCTTCCTAAAATCTGGGCTGCTCTATTTATTACAGATATAGTATAATAATGAATAATGTATTATTAAAATGTAATAATAATATACCTGCAATAAATAGGTCAGCACCTGATTTTATGTATTTTTTGATTATTTGTATTTTTCAAGAAATAGAAGCTATGTCATAACTGTGCGTATATGCAGCAGTGGGCAGCTCACTGCGCTTCGGGGGGCTGCTTTTGCATGTTGGTGCTAGGGGCCCATTTTCTCATAATACACCTATGTATAGATTACATTTTGATAATAAAGGTTAATAGAAAACAACATTTCTGGGTCCAAGACATTTCCAGTAGTCGATTTAGTAATAGAGAGGTACAGTATGGTCACATATATCCCCCTATAAAAAGACATTGCCCAATGCTGACAGCTCCGATCAGCAGGTTGATGAGAAATTTGGGACCAATAAAAAGACTATAGACCATATTTACCACCTCACCTCAGTGGCTGCTGGACTATTACAATATTATATATTATTATATTACAAAATTATTTTGAGTAATAGCAATAATAGTACAACCGGACAATAAATGAAGAAACTGGTGTGGTGTCAAGTCTAATTGGTGGTTAATGTGGTGTGGTGTCAAGTCTAATTGGTGGTTAATGTGGTGTCTAATTGCTCACTCAACTCTTATCACAGTGGAATGTATTTTACTTGTAGAGTTTAGTCACATAGACCATCCTATTAAAAAAAATCCTTGTCCAATGCTGACAGCTGGTCAGTAGGTCGTTTCATGAATGTAGGTAGGCCTATTTATAGACAATATTTTGGACCAATAAAACAAACTATATAGACCATATTTCCAACTTTAGCCAAAAATGACCCTTTGTTTGTGATTATTCTCAGACATGCTGTGCTTTCCTATGGACTATAGATAGTCAGTTGACTGGGGAATATAATTCTGTCATTATTAATCAGGGAAAGCTGACAGAACACAGACACAATCATCAGAGGCAGCCCTACATTCAGACATCTATATATATATATATATATATATATATATATATATATATATATATATATATATATATATATATATATATATATTGTGGAGTGTCTCTGTGGGCCCGCTCTGACCAGCGTCCCATGAGAGGTAAGAGGTGTGCTCTAGCTGAGGTGCAGCACTGCAGACCATGGTTGGCCCTAGGCAGAGTGATTGAGGGGCGGTACCTACCTGCCTACCTCCTCAATCAGCTCGAAATGATGACTGCTGTGTCTGATTACCAAGTAAGGACACCTGGGTTCTGATCAGCCTGGGCCATAAAAGGCTGAGGCTCACCTCAGCTCAGTAAGGCTCACTCTTCTCTGCATTGGACGCTGTCGGACGGTAAGGCATACACTCCACTATTTTCCCAACATTTGAGTTGAAGTTAGCTCATTACTAATGGACTGTTCTTTCTGTTTTTAGGCAACCTATGCGGGACACTACTAACGGATGAATGTTGTGATGAAAATACCCCGAATGGGAAGACGATTTATGTTTGGCCGCATCTATATATATATATATATATACGATTTGTCAAGCTAAACCCATTCAGACCGGGGCAACCTGTTAAACTCTTAACCCTTTTAAAGATGCAGTTAGGTTTCTTATTAATATCACTAGCCAACTGGACTGGAAGAAACTGGTGTGGTGTCAAGTCTGTCAACAAGGTCAGATTACATTAGTGTAAAATGAGTTTTATCATCTATTGTTATATAATACACTTTTAAACTCTGGGTCCTTTGTAAAAACATCTGGGAACTTTTAGGACTACTAGCAGTGCACTTAAAGTTATTGTACGGGTACACATATAACTATGGTACACGTCATAGAGAATAGTAACGGTACACATGCTTGAGTTATGCTTAGTCGTACAACAGTGGTGCACTGCGAATATAGCCGATCTACAAACCCACAAGATTGTAATTCTATGGACTTGTAGATCATCATCGGCTTGCCCCGGAAATGATTAAAACCGGAAATTAGGAGCACTGGTAGTTGGCGGTATATTTTGATTACGGGGGTAAATATGTCGTTGCATGAATATGCAGATTTTATTACAGGGAAAAATATAAACGGAATGTCTTGTGGTGATATCGCCGCTGCATTATGTACACAGTTTGGAACAGCACAGGGTTTTCCCGATTTTGTTTTTTGTTTTTTAATCTTGATGATTACGTTATATAGCTTATGAACATAAAAACATCCATATCTCAAAATATTAGATTATTATATAAGACCAATCAAAAAAATGAGTTTTAATACACAAATGTCAACCATCTGAAAAATGTGTTAATTGATGCACTCAATACTTGGTCTGGGATACTTCTGAACAAATTACTTTTAAGCCCAGGGTTGCTTTGATAGTGCTTATCTGTATTGTTGGGTCTGGTGTCTCTCTTCCTCTTGACAATACTCCATAGATCCTCAGATGGGGTTCAGGTCAGGCCAGTTGGCTGGTCAATAAAGCTCAGTAATACCATGGTCAGCACACCAGTTATTAGTAATTTTGGCAATGTGGGCAGGTGCCAAGTCCTGTCCAAGCATCTCCATAAAGCTTGTCAACATACAGAACATACAGAATATCCTGGTAGATGGCTGTGTTAACTCTGGACTTGATAAAACAGAATGCATTAACAGCAGCAGTTGACATGGTACGCATGACACCTTCAAGCAACTTGGATCTGCTGGTGTTGATGGTCAAGTTTAAGACAAAATGTTTCACGTTTGTAATTATACAATTAAAAACACCTTTTTCATGATATTCTTCTTCTTTTTTTTTATTACCTGTATGTATGTATGTATCTCACACTCTACATATTTCCCCTAGACTGGGACGTCTTTTGGACGAAAAATGATGACTGGATATTTATCTATCTGAGGTGAATGCCAGAGTCAACTACCCTTTAAAGAGAGCTTTGATACAGCTGCAGGACCAGGAAGAGGTGGACATGGAGGACAACACATCAAAGTGCTGTGTGTCAAACCTCACATGCCAGATGGCCAGCATTGGCATCAAAAATGTCATAGAGGCGTGGAACGCACAAAGGTAACCTGTTAAACTCTTAACCATATTGACAGTTAGATGCCGAAAATAGCAGATCTGCAAGCCCTGAGTGTGTCTCGAATGAGAAGCGCTTGTATATCTGCTATCATGTGCTGAAGTATAAACAATGCTTTGAAGGTGTTTTTAGAATCATCCTTAGGTCTGAATGGATTAATGTATCTAGCCAACACATGTTTGACTTATCACACTACATTTTCTGTGAAGGAAGGGGAATACCAAATCAACGGGCTCAAGAGGGGTGTCGTGCCAGAGTTCCAGAAGACCTTCTGCCTGTTGGTGACATTGCAGCTGACCTGTATCAGCAGGAAGTGGGGTCAGCCTTGAAAAGAGAATCCATTTTTGGATGTGATCCATTCCGCTCTGAAGAAGCCCAACAATGGACTGAAAGAGAGTTTGGTTCACAGTTTGACTTGTTATCTCTATACCAAAATGTGGTTCACCATAACTATGACCCTTTTAAAGATGCAGTTAGGTCTCTTATTGATATCACCAGAAGTGTTACATAGAGACCTGTAATAATCAATGAAGATGCAGTATACTTTCAAAAGTAACATTTATTACAAATTAAACTGTAAAATATTTCACAGTCAAATGTGTTGCTGTTAGGAACAATGTTTGCAATAAATAGAAAAATATTCAGAAATCTTCAGTCTTTCTAGATTATTTTCATGTGACCAGCAACTCAAGAATGCAAGAAGTTAAGCATCACTACCAAAGTGTCAAGTCTCAGATGTCATGTTTTCTACCTTAACAGCAGCCCAGGCTATATTGCACCAGTTAATGCTCTGAATGAAAAACAAAAAGAATCACATTCAAATAAGACCACTTCAACCCTAGCTTAATGTGGTTCAAGTGATCTAGAGCTTTAGGTAAACATGTTCTCTCAAACAAAATTTCACACACACACACACACACACACACACACACACACACAGTGATCCATGAAAAGAACTATTCTGTCCCTATCGGTTTACAAATCAAACGGCGCTGAGTCGACTAATAGAGCATCGGCCGGTCAGCGCGGGCACTCGCGCCTGGAGGCGCGAGGGCGCGCTTCCTCGGCCTCAAGCTCTATTGAGCCGGCGCGCCTCCGTCATGGACAAGCGTGTGCGTGTGAACGCGTGTTCAGCGTTCCCCTCATAGATATTATGGTTCCCCTAGCGTAGCTTCCTGGTTGCTATGTGGGGGGGAACAACAAAAGACAGGTCCCAGTCGGCGCATCAAAGCCCCGCCTCTCCGCGTTCTCCTTCTCCTTGGAGGAGGAGGAGGAGAAGGAGAGAAGGAGAGGACGGTTTATTACGCGAGGAGGAGGAGGCTCCTCTTCCTCGCGAGCCTCGCGTAATAAACCCCCTCGCAGCGCCGCGTCCTCCTTCTCCTCCTCGCCAGCCTCGCTAATAAACCCTGTCTCGAAAAGCCCCGCCTCGCCCCGAAGGAGCCCCGTGCCTAAAAACGAGCGCTCTGTCTTCAATCGTACTGGTTCTCCAAACGTACTGTGACATAAACACTAACCATCAACTAAAAGGAATCTTGGTATATAAAGAAGCTTGGCTGTGAACCTTCCCCTTTCAGAATGGGTTAATGGAACAATGTTGGGACAAGTTACTCATCCGTTTCTAAGTCCTTGAGAGAAGACAAAGCATCATCGAGACCCTCAACTTGGTGTACATTGGAGTGAAAATCTACTGTGTTGCATTTCAGACACCGATCTGCATTTAACTGCCACTGCCACTGCCACTCGCACACAGGTTCGGCATCCAACCAGAGATTCGCAGCATGTGGAAAACATGTGCACTTCCATTGTAGCTGCAAGGTTTAAAACAAAGAATACATTGATGCATAAAACATTTAATGATAACCTTAAAATCATTAAGAAAAGTCTGTTTTGTAGCCTGGCATTGGCCAGACTGATAACGTGGATTCACTCTCACATTCCTCCCTGGTATCAGTCTGGACTTCGGCCCATAGGGAGTGAGTATGAGAAATCAGAAAATGATCGGGCCATGAAAAGCATCAAAATCATTTTCTGATATCTCATCCTTGCTCCCTATGGGCCGAAGTCCAGACTGATACCGGGGAGGAACGCGAGAGTGAATCTACGTTATCAGTCTGGCCAATGCCAGGCTATATGTTTTGTACTACACAAGTACATTTACCTACTGTTACATATCGTATACATACATTTACAAACGAGACAGTTGAAGGCAACATTCATAGGGTCCTTCAGGGAGGCTGATGTGCTTTTGATCTTCGCAAGATCAGACAGCTGGTTTAGTGCTGAGGTGATGTCTTGGAGGCCCTCAGCTGCTTGTTTCAGTTGGCCAATTTTAACAATGATGTCTTGTGCAATCAAACTCTCTTCGGACCTTCCGCTTGAATGTAGGAACAGAAAAGAAAGGATTCAAGATTTTTTTTTTCAAATGGTGAAATCAAGTGTCAACCTATGAGATATTCTTACATTTCTCCATGTTTACAATTATGCTGAGAAAATCATAATGACTTCATGAATGATTACTCAAATAACGGATTATAAACAAATAAAAAAAGTTGATGTACACAATTTAAATCAACATTTTTTATTCATATGATTTTGCCTTCACATCAAATGTATTACCTGGCCTTTGCTCGTCTTCCATTCTGGAACTCCACAAACTCATCATAAGGCATGGCATAGATCACTCTGGTGTTGGAGTCCCACCAATCTACGCCTTGGAGTCAGAAAATATTTATTAACTTCCATATTTTAAAACTGCATTAATTTAGATTTTAAACCACAATTTATAAGCATGTGTTTGATCATACAACTTACTTCTTGAGCACTCCGAGTCCAGGATTTCTTTTCCTTTGCTGTCCAACAGGGCAACTGGTTCATTGCTGCCTAAGGCATCCATCACCTTTGCTGTCATTCCTTCAACGGTTGCATCAGCCTCTAGAAAGCGAATGTTTAGTGACCTTGCACTAAACAGCTTGCCATTCACGACCTCTGCAACACTGATTGACCTGGGCATAAAATACACATTTTAAAAAAAATCACACCAAAACTAATATGAATGAGAGATAACATTTTCACAGCATAGATCAGTACATTTAACTACTAACCTCTGGGATGATTTTGTTGGGAACTTGGCCCTGGCTCGTGGAGTTCCAAACGAAGCTGTGGTGTTTCTGTGGAAACTGCAGCAGAAGCAGAGGGTCTTGCTCTGCTTGCAGGGAGCAGACTCTCATCTGGATTTCCATGTACCTCGTAATGACCACGGTGTACAAGATAGTTGGAGGCAAAATGTCCTGTTGCCTCTGCAAATATTGTTGTGTTTGTGTCATCTGTAATGTGCAGATTACTGGAGCTGACCTGTTTAATTGGACAGAATGAAAAATACCATAAATGTTTAAAGAAGAACTCTTCAGATACAATTACAACACCAAAAAAAAACAAGACCAGGAGACCTGGTTCTGCCAGACCCAGACTTCACATGACGTGTCAGCCTGTGTCTATGCCCATGTATGGACGAAAGGGGGACAGACTTTTATGGCTGGGGCCTAAGGACAAAGTGACCAAAACCAGTTTTTGCCCATGTATGGAGAAAACAGGTACAGAACATGCCCATGTATGGATGAAAGGGGGACAGACTTTTATGGCTGGGGCCTAAGGACAAAGTGAACATGCCCATGTATGGACGAAACAGGTACAAAGCCTCATGTAAGCCAGACCCCCTGGGTCCGGCAAATACAGGATATAGTTCACTTGAGTCATTGTATGGGTTAAAAGGTAGTGATATTTTTTGGTTAAAACAAAATGTTTTGTGTTAAAATGTGTCTCTCTGTAATACACAGAAAACATTTTCAGATGAGTCGCCAATTTCCTCCAATATGAAGAGTGTACCCATTTATTAGCTTAACATGCATAGTGTTTCAGGTCCAATTTTTTCTGCTCTTTTCTTTGTGTTATCAATTCATGAGTTCTCTCCTGATAAATCTACGAGCTCACACAGCAACTTTTGTTTACATATTAGGGCTTAACATTACTAAGTCAGGTTCTCTGATACCAGTGGTGTAAAGTAACTAAGTACATTTACTCAAGTACTGTACTTAAGTACGATTTTGGAGATTCTTACTTTACTGGAGTATTTCCAAATGTCAGTACTTTTACTTCTACTCCACTACATCTCAGAGGCAAATATTGTACTTTTACTCCACTACAATTTGAAAACTATAGTTACTAGTTACTTTGAAATTATTATATTATAAAAACATACATTAACCACTTTAGGTATTTTATACCTAGGCTATTTGAAAATAGCCGATCTACAAGCTCACAATGCGTCGCATCACGACGCGTTGTGAGCTTGTAGATCTGCTATTTTCAAACATTTTAGTACTTTTACTTTTGGTTCTTTAGGTATATTTTGATGCCAATACTTTTACTCAAGTAGCATTTTGAACACAGGCCTTTTACTTGTAACAGAGTATTTCTTCATTGTGGTATTGCTACTTTTACTTAAGTAATATATCTGAGTACTTCTTCCACCACTGTCTGATACTGTGATTTCAGGTCACTCAATTAACTTAAGCCTAACTATTCCCCTGTAGTGTACATTCTATATCACTGTTATCATTGACCATCAAAACACAGCATAGGGTTTAGGAGATGCTGCAAAATACATGAATAGTACATAACGTGGTTATGGCGGAAACAGTAAAAGCTCCAATCCGGAAAATGTTCATGGCCTTAAACTGTACACATGTACCAAGTTTTATGCTTTTAAGATAACAATAACATATATATTTTAACAGATTACACAGAATCACATGCTACCTAGGTCTGGTCGAGAGCGTTAGCTAGTAGAGCTACATGCTATGGTAAACAGTACGCACAAACGTATTAATAAAAAAATCAAACAATTACAGTACCTGGAAAATCATGGCAATCTTTTCCATGCACATATCCGCCACTGTACAACGCTTCTCCCCTAGACGTAACTGTAGCACACGCGCACACACACACACACACACACACACACACACACACACACACACACACACACACACACACACACACACACACACACACACAGAGTGGAAGTGTAACTCTTAAATGAATAAGGTGTATAGTTGTGTGAATACTACCACACATTGTCCTCTACACATAAACACTTCCCTAAATCTCTTGACACCCGTCACAGGTTCAGCCAACGCAGTCAAACCTGACACACATAGAACCATCAGGAGTTCCACAAGGCCTCGTCTCTGGTCCTGCTCGTGTTTCTCTAGATCAGTGGTTCTCAACCTTTTCAGGAGGTGACCCCCCAAAATAATCATGTTTGAACTGGGGACCCCCCATTTTGTTTGACTCCGTTCAACAGATAAATATTGTGAAAATATATAATAATTTTCAAAATGTTTGCCTCTTTCTCATATTATTTGACAATTTGGCAAATAACAATGTTTTATAGTATAGTTTGTTGTTTACTTTTGTTGCAGTAATGGTCTGCAACAAAAGGAACCCCCAGAAGAGAAGATTTATGTAAAAAAAAAAAAATCTAAATTATTAAAAAAT
This sequence comes from Gymnoscopelus braueri, assembly GCF_963280865.1. NCBI lineage: Eukaryota > Metazoa > Chordata > Actinopteri > Myctophiformes > Myctophidae > Gymnoscopelus > Gymnoscopelus braueri. The sequence continues at coordinate 5,144,893 of NC_137626.1, forward strand.
GTCCAGACATTTTTTTTATTTTTCAGAAATGTTCACACAATAGCAGATGTACAAGCTCGCAGCGCGGCACGAAGTGACACACTGTGCTGGGGACCCTCTGGAACCCCCCCACAAGGTTTAAAGGATGGTCCCATCATGTCAGTCACCCTAAAGAAGCTCTCTCTTGCCACTCATCCTAATAGACCAATTATTTGTTTACCAACATTGAGACTGGATGCACAGGTGATTGTTTCATGCAATCAATTCTCAGCCTTTTGTTTCGGGGTGCGCTGGTTTCAGCACTAGGGTTGCCACCCGTCCCGTAAAATACGGAATCGTCCCGTAATTGGAAACTAAAAGACGCGTTCCGTATTGAACTGATAAGGGACGCACTTTGTCCCCGTATTTTAAGGTCGGGGAATCATATGAAAAAAATCATAATTTATATAATAATAATTATAATGAAAAATAATAAATAATAAATAAATAAATAATGATAAAACAATAATAAAATATGAAAGACAGGGCAATGATGTGCTGTCCTGTCTCTCCGTCTCCGCTGTGTGACTGCAGAATGTGAGAGCTCAGCTGTCCGCAAGTCACTCAGTGTTGCCAAGTATAGTGAGAGAAATGAGCCAGCCGACCTACAAAAACAAGCCAAAATTTGTCCAAAGTTTTGTGGGAAATAAGAAGACTTGGCAACTCTAGTATGACGTGAAATCGCTAATTCTCATTGGTCGTGAGCTGCTGAGCGCACTCCCAGACAATATGATCCCATTGTCTGGGAGTGCGCTCAGCAGCTCACGACCAATGAGAATTAGCGATTTCACGTTGCTAAGATACGTTCTGTGCGGTTGTGCCAATCCTCTGTCTGTGCGGAGGAGGATTTCTTTGCACTTTGTTTTTTATTAATCTTTTAATTTGGGTCACACAAGTGTTTCATTGTATTACTGTCCTCTTTCAGTAAAAGTGTTCCCAGGCTTTGTTTTTACAGCACTTTATATGCATACAGTATTATGCTCAAGTTGAGGCTATAGTTCAGCCAATTTATTACAATGTTCAATGCAAATAAAGCACTTTAAACTTTAAGTATGACTAAATGCTTTCTTGACTATATATATAGTAACTGTTCCAAAATGCATAGATTTCTATGTATTTTCGGGGTTTGGGGGGCTAGCTCTTTTAAACGTCATAGATTGTTTTATTTAGATTTCATAGATTTCTATGTATTTCAGGAGTTTGGGGGGCTGGCTCCCCCAAAATAATTAAATAACATACATAACCCTAACCTAACCCTAAAAATCTGCTCTCTGAAACCAAGACAATCTTTGCAGAAGGTGAGTAAGTCATTTTAATCTAACGCTGACAGTGAAAGTGAGTGGTGGAAAGTAACTGTACATGTACAAAGTACATGTACTCAAGTACTGTACTCGAGTATAATTTTAAGGTATTTTTATTGAGTAATCAGGGGCACCCAATCGAAAAAATAAGAATTAAACAACATAACCCTAACCCTAACCCCGAATTAAAGTAACAAAAAAACAAAAATAAAGTACCCAAATCCACGAAATTAACCGCAAAAAAAATGAATTAAATAACATAACCCTAATCTAACCCTAACCCTAACCCTAAACCCGAAATAAAGTAACAAAAAAAACGATATAAAGTACCCAGTATTCGCGGAATTAACCGTCTAGTTGTTGTCTAATATAATCCACAAAATACATTAGTATAAACCCATTTTGTTTGAATATTTTATTAGGCAGAAATTGTTTTTTGTGATAATAAATTGGTAAAATCAGGCATAACATAACTCCTAATCCTAACCCTAAAACCAAAATAAAGAAACCAAAAACTGGAAAAAAAACTAACCCAATCCGCCCAGAACCGTGAAAAAAACAGACCCAATCCGCCCAGAACCGCAAAAAAAACCTCGGACCCTCGGACCCTCGGACCCCTCGCGCGCGCATGCACGCGCGTGCATGTGTCCCTTATTTTGTTTTCTGAAAGGTGGCAACCCTATTCAGCACACCCCAACCCCCTCTTGTGTGTTGGCTATAGTGCTGCGCGCCCTAGCGAGACCTGACAGAAGTTTGACGCTTGCGCAGTATGACGCTTGCAACCAGTGTGACGTCGTCTGTTAAGGGGTCTATAGAGTCAGTAATCAAACTCTGGGCCTATAATATGGACTCAAGCCATGATGCCTTAACAAAACCTACTGGTACATTATGGTACTGATATGCCATGGCTAAACACTACCTTGAGGCAAAGCATGGTTCACCCTCATCTTTGCGCTTTGTAGGGATTGAACAAGTTACAACCCCTAGAGGGGGCAACCTCCCCAAATTGCTATCTCAGAGAGAAATGTTTTGGATTTATCAACTCAACACCATGCAACCAAATGGCCTAAATGATGATTTCTCCTACAAACCCTTACAGACAATGTGCACTGTCAATCTGACTATAATTTGAATATATATATTTTGTCTTGTGTCCAAAGTCTTCCTGACGTGTGAGTCCCTGTTGTGGCCTTTCTGTGCCATTTGGATGATTTCATTATTTATAATGTGATGGCCTAAAAAAAGAAAATCAATTGATGTCTGTGATTCCTTCATGATCTGTGATATTTGTACTGACATTGTTGTGAACAGCTGATCTCATGCACGTGCACACATAGACATGAAAGGGGGCTTCAGCCCCTGCCCTTTTACCCGTCGGTAAAAAAGTGCCCTCTCCAGACAGATTTTATTATTATTTATTTTTTTTACCCAAAAATATATTTCAACTGCCCCTTGCGGCCTATCGGTAAAGCTGACGGAAATGTCAGTGGATGTGTTGGATGCAGCTCAAAGTTAACTTTCCTCAGGTATCTAGTTTGTCGCCGTACGACCTTCCTAGCCTGTGTTATTAAAGAAAAACGGGCGACAAATGACCAAAACTCAATCGAAAATCGCGATCGAAAACCGGCAAAAGTGGCCGTTTTCAAGTTGTTTTGGCCATTATCTCTGGAACAGAAGGTCCAATCTGCTCAGTTCAAAGCTTGTTGAGTGCGTGACTTTGAGGACATTAAGCACGTTATGATACTGTTTCGGGTTTTTGGGCCTAAAAATATGGTAATTGTTTGTAAAGTCCAATAGGTGCCCTTGAGAAATTCCAGCCCCTGCCTCTCCAAATCCTTCTGCACGTCCCTGGCTGATCTGACTGTGACAGTGACATGGTGTAACTGATCAACTGATTGATTGTCAAGCAAGTACCTCCCCCCCTACACAGGTGGGGGTGATTTGTGTATGTTTAAAAGAGGGCATGCACCCCCAGTATCACTTCTTAATCTGCTCTGAGGAAGGCTCGTCCATCCCCTGGGTCGTAAAGTTATTTCTCTATGGAGAGTAACATTGGGTCAACATATCCATAAGAGTAAAACTGCCGGGGTCATTTGTTTATTTTTGGAACACAGTTCTTATTTGACACGATATTAAACACGTCTATGGGAATTCAGAACGGGGGGGAAAAAAAACGCGACCCAGGTAGGATGCATAAATTACGTTAGACTTCGGTGCTCTATTGCATTGGTTCTCAAAGTGGGGTCCGGGGACCCCCAGGGGTACCTGAGGGGGTTCCAGGGGGTCCCCAGCTAAATGATGGATAGGAACCAAATAGACCCTTATGGGTCTGTAACTCTGAAAGCGTACAAATGGAACCAAATGGACCCTTATGGGTCTGTAACTCTGAAAGCGTACAAATGGAACCAAATAGACCCTTATGGGTCTGTAACTCTGAAAGCGTACAAATGGAACCAAATGGACCCTTATGGGTCTGTAACTCTGAGAGTGTACAAATGGAACCAAATGGACCCTAACGGTTCCATTTGGTTCTATTTGTACACTCTCAGAGTTAAATTAACATTGATTTTACAATATAAATTGGGGTCCCAGAGATATAAATGCCATTAAATGGGGGTCCATAGCCTAATGCATGTCAAACTGGGGGGTCCTTGAAATTAAAATGGTTGAGAATCACTGCTAGAGCCGTAAAAATTTTCTCTCATGGGGGTCCCTGGCTTATCTTTTCAAATGGGGGTGCGCAGGCTAATAAGTGTAAATTTGGGGGTCCTTGACATGAAAAAGTTTGAGAACCACTGCTCTATTGTGCCCAGTGTAGTAAGACGCACAAGACCCCCTGTTTTTAATCGTCCTCATACTGGCAAGAAGTTGAAGATTAACAGTAGAATAACTTGTGTTTCCACCCATGTTGTGTATATGATTCAATGTCCATGTGGTTTGGCATACATTGGCAAAACTACTAGACAGTTAAAACAGAGAATGAGTGAACGTAAGAGCTCTATTGGTACAAATGACTGTGACTATCCTGTTGCTATTCACTATAATGACCTTAAACATGACATTTTATTGGCGTAGAACAAGTCAGCCTACCCAGAAGAGCTGGTAATCATGACCTTCTGCTATAACAACGGGAAGCTTACTGGATACCAGCGGTGTAAAGTAACTAAGTGCATTTACTCAAGTACTGCACTTACGGTAAGTACACTTTTGAGGAATTTTTACTTGACTGGAGTATTTCCCATTGTCTGTACTATTACTTTTACGCCACTACATCTCAGAGGCAAATATTGTACCTTTACTCAACTACTATTATTTGAAAACTTTAGTTACTAGTTACTTTTCAGATATAAATTATGATATTATGAAACATACATTAACCACTTTAGCCTTATTTTATACCTAGGCTATTTGAAAATAGCAGATCTACAAGCTCACAACGCGTCGTGGTGCGACGCATTGGGAACAATCAAACTTTTTCTTTTTTTCTTTTGACAGCTTAAGTCAGTGGGAATGAGTATGAACCAAACTGCATGTTGGCTATATGTGCAGTATGTTGCCAGATTTTGTGAGAGGAATAAGCAACCAGGTCTGGGAAAACAAGGCCAAACGAAGCGACTAATAGGCCACATGAACACTTTAAGCCAGTAGTTCTCAACCAGTGGTCCGGGGACCACCGGTGGTCGTTGAGGGAGTTCCAGGTGGTCCCCAGTTAAATGATGAAGAGTTAACCAAATGGGCCCTTATAGATCTTTAACTGTTGAGAGTGTAAAATGACACCAAATGGACCCTTATTAAATCTTTAACTCTTGAGAACGCAACATGAAAGGGTCCATTTGGTTTCATGTTGCGCTCTCAAGTTATTGTTAAACATCTGCAAATTACTTAATTAAATACCAACATCAATACAGCATGGAATTGTGGACAAAATCTTATCCAACGACAACAAAATATTCTTAATTCTTAAATATGAATAAGTTTTGGGTCTGAGAGTCTAAATCTCATCAAATGGTGGTCCATGGCTCAAATGCAGAATAAATAATGGGCCTTGATATGAGAAGGGTTTAAAACCACTGCTTTAAACCTATAGGCCTACTGTATCCATCAAGATCTACAAGCTCACAGAGCTTGTAGATCTGCTATCTATGAAAAAATCTTGAGATAAAATGTGGAATATTTGGAAGATTCTTTAAACATTAGAAAATAGAAAATTCTCTCTCTCTCTCTCTCTCTCTCTCTCTCTCTCTCTCTCTCTCTCTCTCTCTCTCTCTCACCCCCTCCCTCTAACTATCACTGTGTTTTTTTTGGAGCACCTGCTGTACTGGTATCCAAAACATGTGAAAATGAAAGCTTTGTCAGAAAGGTGGGGTCAGGGGTCATTATGTCAGTCTGAGGATGATGTCAGAGAGGTGGGGTCAGGGGTCAGGGGTCACCATTATGTCAGTCTGAGGATGATGCAAGGCTCCTGCTTTGAAATGTTGACCTCTGAACCTTGGACCCAGTGAGTGCATTCTGAAGGCTTATCATTGAGCAACAGAAGGGCTTACAGATCTACAAACAGACACAATGTACACAACCTGCTGATCTACAAACAACTTGACCTGCAGCCGTCACATGGGTATGGTCAGTGGTGGAAAGTAACCGAGTACATTTACTCAAGTAATGTACTTTGCTATGAGTATTTCCAATTTTCAATACTTTTACTTCTACTCCACTAAATTTCAGAGGCAAATATTATACTTTTACTCCACTACAATTATTTGAAAACTTTAGTTACTAGTTACTTTGCAGATTTGTATTATTATTACAAAACATAAATTAACCACTTCAGCCCTATATACTGTATATTCTAATAATAAATGTGAGTACTTTTTCCACCACTGGGTATGGTCACCATCATGCAGGCGTCGACTGTCAGGCCTTCAAACATGGAAATATGCAATTTTCACCCTTTTAGTGATTAGATTCTTAGAACAATATTATTATTATTATTATATTAGGATTTTATTCATTAAATACTTGTATGTTATATATATATATATATATATATATATATATATATATATATATATATATATATATATATACACACACACACACACACACACACACACACACACACACACACACACACACACACACACACACACACACACACACACACACACATATATATCATTATTATTATTTGTTTACATCTTTCTTCTCATACGATACAAGCAGCCATGTCTTGACAAGGAACCACTTGGTATCAATCAGTGTCAGGGAGAGGCCCTGAAACTGGTTTGTCAGAATGAATGGCATGTTATCTGACTGAACCAGTGAGTCTGTGTGCAAACGACGTGCATTTCCAGTAATACCATGCAGTCTCACCTTATTCAAGTATTCGCAGTGAGGGACACATCGTTAGCCTCATAGCATAATTGCCTAAGTCATAATTCTTTTGCCAAATTGACATTTCTGCCTAACTCTCCTCTCCTAACACTGCTGCTACATTGTGCCTTATTGCCTGCGTCCTCAGCCTATGAGAATGCTTTAAGTCGACTTTTTGACTTAGGCAGAAATTATTTTTGAATGCAACAAGCATTCTGATAGGCTGAGGCTTTAATTTGTGGCAAATTATACAATAATGTATAAATACAGAAGAAAAATATGAGCTAATTTTTGTGCCAAATCCTGTCTGTACCTGCTACCCTGTCCTGTCGTGTTGCCCCTAGTTACGGACAGCAACACTGTGCCCGGTGTTTGAGAATGTCTAGTAACCCCAACTCCACCACACGCGTCTGCAAGCTAAGAGAAAACACATGCAAAAGAATACAGTGATGAGTGGTGAGGAGTGGTAGAATTATATTATATTGTCATATGGTTGCTTATATCTAAGCGTTATATTTAACCTTCACTAATAGTACTTAATGATCTATGGTGTACAGTAGTTCTTCTAATCACAGACAGGCTCCGACCAGCATTAGCCTATGAAATATTCATTTTAGTTTAGGTTTACGTGTGCATAAGTAGTTTTAGTTAGACATTAGCTATGTTTCGTTTGGTTTTTATTTAGTTTTAGTTTTTTTGTAACTTTTCCAAGGAATGCCTTGATTCTTAGAACCTATAAGAAAGAAAGGTAGGATAATAGAATGCATAATAGGCTGTTAACCTGTGATGGTGGAAAAAGATGGGATTATTAAGAACGCTGAGATTAGGCTAGAATCGAAATCGAGCGGAACGCATTCTCGTGTGCACGTGCGTGCATATCCGTGCACGTGCGTGCGCATGCTCCTGTTCAAAAGGACTGGTGGGATGCCGTGGTACTGCATGTAATGAGCACTGCAACTGTAAAGTAACTGAGTACATTTACTTAAAGTTATTTTTTTTATTTTTTTTACTTTACTAGAGTATATCCAGTTTTCAGTACTTTTACTTCGACTCCACTACATCTCAGAGGCAAATATTGTACTTTAACTCCACTACAATTATTTAAAAACTTTAGTTACTAGTTACTTTGCAGATATAAATTATTATATTATAAAACACACATTACCACTTCAGCCCTATTTTATACATAGGCTATTTGAAAATAACAGATCTATAAGCTCACAACACGTTGCGATGCGACGCGTTGTGAGCTTGTAGATCTGCTATTTACAAACATTTTAGCACTTATAACTTTTGGTACTTTAAGTACATTTTGATGCCAATACTGGCTGTTTTTGTTCAGCCCGTACTGTTATGGTTCAACTTGTCCTTGGAGCAGCTAGTATGACTATGGTCTCATTGGTCTGATCCCTCCCTGTGTTCCTTACAGAACTATACCACCCACCTGGGTGTTATTGTACTTCTCATCAATAACACTCAGTCATCAATTACTGATTGATCCAGTGAAAACAATTAAACTTTCTTTTTTTCTTTTGACAGCTTAAGTCAGTGGGAATGAGTATGAACCAAACTGCATGTTGGCTATATGTGCAGTGTTGCCAGATTTTGTGAGAGGAATAAGCAACCATGTCTGGGAAAACAAGGCCAAAAGAAGCGACTAATAGGCCACATGAACACTTTAAACCAGTGGTTCTCAACCAGTGGTCCGGGGACCACCGGTGGTCCTTGAGGGGGTTCCAGGTGGTCCCCAGCTAAATGATACAGAGTTGGTAACCAAATGGGCCCTTATAGATCTTTAACTCTTGAGAGTGTAAAATGATTACGGGTCCATTTGGTTTCATGTTACGCTCTCAAGAGTTAAGTTATTGTTAAACATCTGCAAATTACTTAATTGAAGAATTGTTATTTTGATCAATGTTTGTCTGTTCTCTCTCTTATGGTACCAACATTAATACAGCATGGAATTGTGAGCAAAATCCTATCCAACGACAACAAAATATTCTAAGTTTTGAGATTCTAAATCTCATCAAATGGTGGTCCATGGCTCAAATGCAGAATAAATAATGGCCCTTGATATGATAAGGGTTGAAAACAACTGCTTTAAACCTATATGCTGTATCCATCGGCTATTTGAAAATAGCCTACAAGCTCTGCATAGCTCTAAAAGCTCACAGAGCTTGTAGATCTGCTATTTATTAAAAACAATCTTGAAATAAAATGTGGAAAATTTGGAAGCATTTTGAATTAGAAAATAGAAAATTCCTTCTCTCTCTCTCTCTCTCTCTCTCTCTCTCTCTCTCTCTCTCTCTCTCTCTCTCTCTCTCTCTCTTTCTCTCTAACCCCCTCCCTCTCACTGTCTCTCATTGTAATGCTACTGTAGCTACAGAGTGTAGTAGCCTGGATTTTTCTTTTTTTGAGGAACATCCTCTCCTGTCCTGTCCTCTCTTCCTCTTTTCCTCATGATGTTGATGAAGCCCAACCAAAATACAAAAATAAAACTAGTAACGTACCATTAATTCACTCAGGTTTTGATAAAGCCTGTTTTTTATCTAATAAGCAGCTGTTAGTGATAGTGAATTAATTGTCTGAGTCAATGGCTTCTCTATGACTTAACATAGTGATTTATGTGTAATGCAGCTGCAACTCTAGTTGGAGGGAGGGAGGTGGGGAGAGGGATAGGAATTGACTTTAAAATGGCCCACAGTCCTAACCTGGAATCCACACTGACTACATGATTAGATTAGATTACATGTCTTTATTATCCACAAGGGAAAATTGTTTTGCTCAGGTCAATGCATACATTCAACAAGACAATAGACCGCCGAAGTCTGACGTCATTTACACATCCTTTGTTTGTCTACCTGGTTCGCAGTTTTCCACCCCCGTTCTGAATCCCATAGACGTATTTAATATCGCGTCAAATAAGAACTGTGTTCCAAAAATAAACAAATGACCCCGGCGTGTTGACTCTTATGGATATGAAGCATCAACTGACGGTGAGAAAACGCTAATGTTACTTCCGCCGAATTAGTTACATTTTCGCCAGAAACAGACTGTATCAAATATAAGTGACTGACTATCATAAACCATACAGAACCTCCTCCCTGACAATAACGCCGACACGCAGTGTTTATTTTTGGACCACAATTCTTATATGAGACGATTCTAAGATGACCCAATGTTATTCTCCATAGAGAAATTACTTCCGCAAACCTGGGGATGAACGAGTCACGTCAGGACTTCGGTGCTCTATACATAAATAAACACCACAATTAAAACACCAGCAAAGTACTTCAATCCTCTAAAAGATAAAAAAAATCTAAACATTTAAAAGAGACTTTAAAAGAAAGCAATGTCCTCTCCACACTTGTAGAGCACCCAGTGTGTGTGTGTGTGTGTGTGTGTGTGTGTGTGTGTGTGTGTGTGTGTGTGTGTGTGTGTGTGTGTGTGTGTGTGTGTGTGTGTGTGTGTGTGTGTGTATATGGGGGGGGGGGGGGGCATTAGGGCATTAGCGAGCAAGTCCAGTTCGACCAGGTGAGGTGGATCAGGTATTAGGGGGTTTGTGTTTATTTAGAAGCCAAATGGCCGAGGGGATAACACTGGCACTACCCTTTGCCTTCCTAAATAGAGAGGCACCATATCTCCTACCCGAGGGCAGGACCTGAAAGTAGGATCGACTACAAGGTCCTGCTGATCACCCACAACTGCATAAATGGACATGCCCCTCCCTACCTACAGAAATTAATTAGGCCCCCACAAAATTCCACCCGCACCCTCAGATCTACGAGCAGATTCCTCCTCGATGTCCCTGGTACAAATCTACGTACTATGGGTGACCGGGCCTTCTGCTCGGCAGCGCCGCGCCTGTGGAACAGCCTTCCTATTGACTTGAGAGCACCACAGACCCTGGACTCTTTTAAAATAGGCCTGAAAACGTTTTTGTTTCAGAGGGCATTTTCGTGTTGAATTGTTGTTTAGTAATCTGTTTTTAAATCCTGCTTTTTAACTTTACATGATTGATGATGTTTTACCATGTGGCACTCTGCGATTCCTTGTGAATGAAAAGTGCATTACAAATAAAATTCATTATTATTATTATTATTATTACATGTTTTGGATTAGATTTTCACTCTGCCTGAAAAGATCAAAAAACATTCACGTAACAAGTTGGTCTGGATTCCAGTCTACTACACTCCTGTTGCTAATTACAATGAGAGACAGTGAGTGAGAGGGAGGGGGTGAGAGAGAGAGAGAGAGAGAGAGAGTAGGAGTAGGAATTTTCTATACAATGTTGATTAATGCTATTGCTAATTATTCCACATCGTTTTGGATAGTTTGAAATTATCGACATGCATACACACAGCTACCAACAAATCTAGTTTCCCAGTTTAACACACAGCATTGGTGAATGTGACAAAATACACAGCCATTTCCTACTGAGACGCATTGTTTACATTTAGCTGCAGCGGAGGGGCAAAAGTGTTCAAGTTGGACATGAGATGAGAGTGAACGTGAACTTGCATTATCCTCCAAAGGTGAGGAAACTGTTGACAAAAAAGGTTACACAGTGTCCATTATATTGAAGTGGTTTGGGTTTCTCAAAAGTGAGGCAGCATGGTAAAACAGTCTGCGAAATATGCCATCAGTGGGTGCAAACTGACTGATGGCATATTATTCATATTCTTAATGAAGAGAAAAGCTGTAAATATAGGTATGCACTTTGCCTGTGCCACATCCTTAATGTTGGGGCATCCGTGTTTTTCCAAGTAAGATTTATTGTGATAGAAATGAAAGATTTATAACTGACTAGCCCATACCCGGTCGACCCAAGACGGACACCAAGACGGACGGACAGACAGAGGTTACTCCAATTACATAGTAGGATTATTATATAGTAGGATATGGTTATAAGTTATATATATTTAGCTCCAGGTGGAATGTCCTCCATATCCGTGCACGTGCGTGCGCATGCTCCTGCTCAAAAGGACTGGTGGGATGCCGTGGTACTGCGTGCAACGAGCACTACACCACTGCTTATGATCAGTGGTGTAAAGTAACTTTTTTTTAATTTTTTTTACTTCTACTCCACTACATCTCAGAGGCAAATATTCTACTTTTACTCCACTTTGCACTTTGCAGATATACATTATTATATTATAAAAAATACATTAACCACCTCAGCCCTATTTTATACTTTTTCTGCTATTTGAAAATAGCAGATCTACAAGCTCACAACGCGTCGCGATGCAACACGTTGTGAGCTTGTAGATCTGGCATTTACAAACATTTTAGCACTTTCTGTACTTTAAGTACATTTTAGCTCTCATCAATAACAGTCAGTCATCAATTACTGATTGATCCACAATTCCACAACAGTGAAGACAATTCAACTTTATTTCTTTCTTTTGACAGCTTAAGTCAGTGGGAATGAGTATGAACCAAACTGCATGTTGGCTATTATGTGCAGTATGTTGCCAGATTTTGTGAGAGGAATAAGCAACCAGGTCTGGAAAAACAAGGCCAAAAGAAGCGACTAATAGGCCACATGAACACTTTAAACCAGTGGTTCTCAACCAATGGTCCGGGGACCACCGGTGGTCCTTGAGGGGGTTCCAGGTGGTCCCCAGCTAAATGATGGAGAGTCTTTAACTCTTGAGAGCGTAAAATGAAACCAAATGGACCCTTACGGGTCCATTTGGTTTCATGTTACGTTCTCAAGAGTTAAAGCATGGAATTGTGGACAAAATCTTATCCAACGACAACAAAATATTCTTAATTCTTAAATATGAATAAGTTTTGGGTCTGAGAGTCTAAATCTCATCAAATGGTGGTCCATGGCTCAAATGCAGAATAAATAATGGGCCTTGATATGAGAAGGGTTTAAAACCACTGCTTTAAACCTATATACTGTATCCATCAAGCTCTACAAGCTCAAAGAGCTTGTAGATCTGCTATTTATCAAAACATCTTGAGATAAAATGTGGAATATTTGGAAGATTCTTTAAACATTAGAAAATAAAAAAATCCTTCTTCTTCTCTCTCTCTCTCTCTCTCTCTCTCTCTCTCTCTCTCTCTCTCTCTCTCTCTCTCTCTTTCTTTTTTTGGAGCACCTGCTATACTGGTATCCAAAACATGTGAAAATGAAAGCTTTGTCAGAGAGGTGGGGTCAAGGGTCACCATTATGTCAGTCTGAGGATGATGTCAGAGAGGTGGTGTCAGGGGTCAGGAGATCAGCATTATGTCAGTCTGAGGATGATGCAACTAAGGCTCCTGCTTTGAAATGTTGACCTCTGAACCTTGGACCCAGTGAGTGCATTCTGAAGGCTCATCATTGAGCAACAGAAGGGCTTACAGATCTACAAACAGACATGTACACAACCTGCTGACCTGCAACCGTCACATGGGTATGGTCAGTGGTGGAAAGTAACCGAGTACATTTACTCAAGTAATGTACTTTGCTATGAGTATTTCCAAGTTTCAATACTTTTACTTCCACTCCACTAAATTTCAGAGGCAAATATTGTACTTTTACTCCACTACAATTATTTGAAAACTTTAGTTACTAGTTACTTTGTAGATTTGTGTTATTATTACAAAACATGCATCAAACACTTCAGACCTATACTGTATATTCTTTGGCTTTTTGAAAATAGCAGATCTACAAGCTCACAACAATTTGCTTTTGATGCAAATACTTTAGTACTTTTACTCAAGTAAAATCTTTGTAACAAAGTATTTCTGAATTGCAGTATTGAATACTTTTTCCACCACTGGGTATGGTCACCATCATGCAGGCCTCGACTGTCAGGCCTTCAAACATGGAAATATGCAATTTTCACCCATTTAGTGATTAGATTTTTAGAACACTATTATTATTATTATTATTATTATTATTATTATTATTATTATTATTATTATTATTATTATTATTATTAGGATTATATTCATTAAATACTTGTGTATGTTGGAATTGTTGTGATTTTTTGTGTTTAAACTTTTTAAATGTATTTTGTAATATGATATATATATATATATATATATATATATATATAATTATTATTGTTTGTTTACATCTTTCTTCTCATACGATACAAGCAGCCATGTCTTGACAAGGAACCACTTGGTATCAATCAGTGTCAGGGAGAGGCCCTGAAACTGGTTTGTCAGAATGAATGGAATGTTATCTGACTGAACCACTGAGTCTGTGTGCAAATGACCTGCATTTCCAGTAATACCATGCAGTCTCACCTTATTCAAGTATTCTCAGTGAGGGACACATCGTTAGCCTCATAGCATAATTGCCTAAGTCATAATTCTTTTGCCAAATTGACATTTCTGCCTAACTCTACTCTCCTAACACTGCTGCTACATTGTGCCTTATTGCCTGCGTCCTCAGCCTATGAGAATGCTTTAAGTCAAATTTTTGACTTAGGCAGAAATTATTTTTGAATGCAACAAGCATTCTGATAGGCTGAGGCTTTTACTTCTCATCAATAACAATCAGTCATCAATTACTGATTGATCCAGAATTCCACAACGGTGAAAAAGATTAAACTTTCTTTTTTTCTTTTGACAGCTTAAGTCAGTGGGAATGAGTATGAACCAAACTGCATGTTGGCTATATGTGCAGTGTTGCCAGATTTTGTGAGAGGAATAAGCAACCAGGTCTGGGAAAACAAGGCCAAAATAAGCGACTAAAAGGCCACATGAACACTTTAAACCAGTGGTTCTCAACCAGTGGTCCGGGGACCGGGGTCCTTGAGGGGGTTCCAGGTGGTCCCCAGCTAAATGATACAGAGTTGGTAACCAAATGGTCCCTTATAGATCTTTAACTCTTGAGAGTGTAAAATTAAACCAAATGGACCCTTACGGGTCCGATTTTTTGGCGGCTTTGGGCGGATATTTATTTTTATTTTTATTTATTTTTCGTTTTTTTTGCGGGGCTCCCCCAAGCGCGGGGCCCTGTGCGGCCGCACAGTTCGCACCACCCTTGGTGCGGCCCTGGAGGGAGGGAGGTGGGGAGAGGGATAGGAATTCACTTTAAAATGTTCCACAGTCCTAACCTGGAATCCACACTGACTACATGATTAGATTAGATTACATGTCTTTATCCACAAGGGAAAATTGTTTTGCTCAGGTCAATGCATATACATTCAACAAGACAATACATAAATAAACACCACAATTAAAACACCAGCAAAGTACTTCAATCCTCTAAAAGATAAAAAAAAGATCTAAACATTTAAAAGAGACTTTAAAAGAAAGCAATGTCCTCTCCACACTTGTAGAGCACCCAGCATGTGTTTGTATATGTTTCACGTGTGTGTGTGCATGTATGTAAGTCCATGGAGCGATTAGCACAGAGTCCAGCTCATCCAGGTGACTGTGTGTGTGTGTGTGTGTGTGTGTGTGTGTGTGTGTGTGTGTGTGTGTGTGTGTGTGTGTGTGTGTGTGTGTGTGTATATGGGGGGGGGGGGGCATTAGGGCATTAGCGAGCAAGTCCAGTTCGACCAGGTGAGGTGGATCAGGTATTAGGGGGTTTGTGTTAATTTAGAAGCCAAATGGCTGAGGGGATAAACCTACAGAAATTAATTAGGCCCCCACAAAATTCCACCCGCACCCTCAGATCTACGAGCAGATTCCTCCTCGATGTCCCTGGTACAAATCTACGTACTATGGGTGACCGGGCCTTCTGCTCGGCAGCGCCGCGCCTGTGGAACAGCCTTCCTATTGACTTGAGAGCACCACAGACCCTGGACTCTTTTAAAATAGGCCTGAAAACGTTTGTGTTTCAGAGGGCATTTTCGTGTTGAATTGTTGTTTAGTAATCTGTTTTTAAATCCTGCTTTTTAACTTTATATGATTGATGATGTTTTACCATGTGGCACTCTGAGATTCCTTGTGAATGAAAAGTGCATTACAAATAAAATTCATTATTATTATTATTATTACATGTTTTGGATTGTTTTCACTCTGCCTGAAAAGATCAGAAAACATTCAGTAACCAGTTGGTCTGGATTCCAGTCTACTACACTCCTGTTGCTAATTACAATGAGAGACAGTTGAGAGGGCGGGGGTGAGAGAGAGAGAGAGAGAGAGAGAGGAGGAGTAGGAATTTTCTATACAATGTTGATTAATGCTATTGCTAATTATTCCACATCGTTTTGGATAGTTTGAAATTATCGACATACATACACACAGCTACCAACAAATCTAGTTTCCCAGTTTAACACACAGCATTGGTGAATGTGACAAAATACACAGCCATTTCCTACTGAGACGCATTGTTTACATTTAGCTACCAGCGGAGGGGCAAAAGTGTTCAAGTTGGACATGAGATGAGAGTGAACGTGAACTTGCATTATCCTCCAAAGGTGATGAAACTGTTGACAAAAAAGGTTACACAATGTCCATTATATTGAAGTGGTTTGGGTTTCTCAAAAGTGAGGCAGCACGGTAAGACAGTCTGCGAAATATGCCATCAGTGGGTGCAAACTGACTGATGGCATATTATTCATATTCTTCTTAATGAAGAGAAAAGCTGTAAATATAGGTATTCACTTTGCCTGTGCCACATCCTTAATGTTGGGGCATCCGTGTTTTTCAAAGTAAGATTGTGATAAAAATGAAAGTTTTATAACTGATATATGGTTATAAGTTATATATATTTAGCTCCAGGTGGAATGTCCTCCATATCCGTGCACGTGCGTGCGCATGCTCCTGCTCAAAAGGACTGGTGGGATGCCGTGGTACTGCGTGCAATGAGCACTGCACCACTGCTTATGATCATTGGTGTAAAGTAACTTTTTTTTTTTTTTTTTTTACTTTACTAGAGTATATCCAGTTTTCAGTACTTTTACTTCTACTCCACTACATCTCAGAGGCAAATATTGTACTTTTACTCCACTACAAGTATTTAAAAACTTTAGTTACTAATTACTTTGCAGATATAAATTATTATATTATAAAACATACATTAACCACTTCAGCCCGATTTTATACTTTTTCTGCTATTTGAAAATAGCAGATCTACAAGCTCACAACGCGTTGCGATGCAACGCGTTGTGAGCTTGTAGATCTGCTATTTACAAACATTTTAGCACTTTTGGTACTTTAAGTACATTTTGATGCCAATAGTCTTTGAGTAAACGTTGAATTCTGGACTTTTACTTGTCACAGAGTATTTCCATATTGCAGTATTGATCCTTTTACTTAAAGGGCAAGACCACTTTGGTAGAGGTTTGGGTTGTGTAGTTACCTTGCCATGATGTAACTCCAAAGGTGGACTAGAAATCAAAAATAGTTGCTCCATTGTTTAGAAATTGATAATTCAAAATATGCTCCTCATTGACTTACATTGTACGGTAAAACAGCTCTCAAAGTCACTCTTTTAGCACATAAACGAACACAAATAAAGCTGATTCTGACAATAGAACATCACCAAACAAAAAACAAAAAAAACAAACAGTACTGGGTTTGGTGATGCTCTATATTGTCTGAATCTACTTTGTTTGTGTTTGTTTACATGCTAAAAGAGTGACTTTGAGAGCTGTTTGACCGTATAATGTAAGTCAATGAGGAGCATATTTTGAATTATCAATTTCTAAACAATGGAACAATTATTTTTGATTTCTTGTCCACCTTTAGACTTACATCATGGCAAGGTAACTACACAACCCAAACCCCTAACAAAGTGGTCTTGCCCTTTAAGTAAAGAATTTGAGTACTTTTTCCAACACTGCCAAGATGTCCCGCTTAGGCCTGACAGGCTGTTTTTGTTCAGCCCGTCCTGTTATGGTTCAACTTGTCCTTGTAGCAGCTAGTATGACTATGGTCTGATCCCTCCCTGTGTTCCTTACAGAACTATACCACCCACCTGGGTGTTATTGTACTTCTCATCAATAACACTCAGTCATCAATTACTGATTGATCCACAATTCCACAACAGTGAAAACAATTACATTCATGTATTACATTCATGTAACGAGTCGGTCTGGATTCCAGTCTACTGCACTCCTCTGTAGCTAATTACAATGAGAGACAGTGAGAGAGGGGGGGGAGAGAGAGAGAGAGAGAGAGAGAGAGAGAGAGAGAGAGAGAGAGAGTTGTCCAATGTCCAATGTCCCGCAACGAGGGAGAGAGCATTGTCTCCCTTACCAGTCCACTTCTGGCCTTGGGAAGACAAAGTTTATATTTATACATTATTTTACTCCAACATATATTCTAAACCAAGTCCTGTTTGCACAGTTAATGTTTTCATTGGGTCATTTTCATTTTTATGTTAATAACTATATTCTATACTTTAACTCAGTGACTATTTAGTTATTCATTTCAAGGACCCCCAGTTGGATATGCATTAGGCCAGGGGTCTTCAACCTTTTCAGGCCAGGGACCCCCAAACTGATGGGGTGAAGGAGCAGGGACCCCCTGTTGAAGACCTCTGCATTAGGCCATCTCATACATTTTCGTATGATTTTTATTAAATTGTATTCACTACAAAACTCTTAAATGTCATAACTCTGAGAGTGTACAAATGGGACCAAATTAATAATTTTGTTCCACTTGCACACTCTCAGAGTTACAGACCCATAGGTGTCCATTTTGTTGTATCAATCATTTAACTGCGAAACCCCTGAAACCCCTGAAACTCCCTTGCCCTGAGAACCAGTCGTTCAACTAATGAACTCCCTAATTTCTTCAGGCTTTAGTAATTGCCAGGAAACTCTTCAAACTGGCAGCATTATGAAATTATACATCATGATAAATAGTGATATTGATATTGATGAATATGGTAAGATTTATTGTGATAAAAATGAAAGATGTATAACTGATATGGTTATATGTTATAACTATATATTCAACTCCAGGTGGAATGCATTAATTTTGGCTTACCTTCATGTTTGCTCTAACAATGTTTTTTTTGTTTGTTTTTTTCATTTAAATTATGCCAAATAAAATGTAACTTGACCTGTTTTAAGTTAAGGACGGTAATGTCACGTTATATGTTTATATGTATATATGTTTCAAAACACTTCTTACCAACAAAGTGGAAATATTTTTGGGAGAAATTTGAGACGCTTTGGTGATGAGAATTTTTCTTTTCAATTTCAGTTTAGTTGTGACTAGTTTTGTAAGTGGATTTGCTAGTTGGCGTATAGTTCCATTTCCATTTTTTATTAGTTTTAGTGTTTCTAAATGTAATATGTTTTAGTCAGGGGCAAGAATCAACAAGGTCAGAAAAATAGCAAAAATAGCTGTGAGCTTGTAGATCGGTTAAGGACATTTTTGATTTTAGTTAGTATTAGTTTACAGTTTTTCTTTTTCCTTTTTTTCCTTTTTTTCCTTTTACTTCACTTAACAAGAATTCACAACAACAAGTAGCCTTTACATCATTCACAGCAGCCATTACAATTAACATACTGACCCCTGCTCCTTGCCTAAAGGCTAAAAACAGCTCATGTCTGCATAATGAATGCCTGAATAGTAGCCTGACCAGTAATGTAAATCAACCAGAAACTAGGAATACAGGTATTGTTTGAAGTGCTGTATATAAGATAGAGGCTCGATCTGGTGCAGTTCACCGTCAATCTTCTCTGAGCGACCACAGACTACAGACTACAGACCTCTAGAAACAGCAGCTACAAAACAGGTAAGCCTTGGTTGGAACAGAATATATGGAGTGAATGTGGGGGAGTTGAGTGCTTGTGGTTTATATACTGTGCGGAAATGTGCTTGGGCTCTATGCATGCTCCTAGTGCCATTCCTAGCTCTACGCCCCTTCCTTTCCTTCACAAGTGTAATGATACTAATGAAGGCTCTGTTCTATTTAGTGTAGCACCGTGGTTGTCAAACCCTTTTAATTTCAAGGACGCCCATAACTCTGAGAGTGTCCAAATGGAACCACATGGACCCTAACGGGTCCATGTGGTTCCATTTGGACACTCTCAGAGTTACACACCCGTGTGGTCCACTTTGACTGTTTCCAGTGAGCCAACATGCACAATAGGCATAGCAGTGGCGGCCATTTTCTGGTTCCACTTCAAAATAGTCAATGCATTTTTCCCATTGACATTTCCAAAAATATTTATATCAATTATTTTAAGCCAAGAATCAAGGTTCTCCTCATCATCCAGGGTCCTGGTGAATCATGACCATAAAACGTTTGATCCTGTGAAAAAACTTTTTTGAAAACGGCAAAACAAAGGGTATTTATTAAACATAGTATATCATATAATTAAATATAAAATAAATAAAAAATCACAGAAAATAATGTTTTATGGTCATGATTCACCAGGACCCTGGATGGTTTGAATCTAGGCTTAAATGAATTGATATAAATATTTTTGGAAATGTCAATGGGAAAAACTGCATTGAGTATTTTGAAGTGGAACCAGAAAATGGCGCCACTGCTATGCCCTATATCAGCACCCTGACTCTGTTTGACCAGAATTAGTCTGGGAGGCATTGCGTCGGAGCTTGGACAGCAGGGGGCGCGGCCACTGCGTTGTGATTCAAATCAACAGCCAATGAAGAAAAGGGGGCGGGATCCACATGCACTAAATGCACACATTGCATCTAAATAGGATTGACGGGAAGCAATTTCCCCTTGAGAAATTGCGGCCGCCATTGTTGTGTACTGCTGTTTGCCTCTCGTCTGACTTTTTAGACGAGTTGCACAGCTCTCAGACCGGTAAGAGGCGTGTCTGCTCAGATTCTGAGCGTAAGTTACATCCCGCCCACAAATACCAGGGCTCTGGCCCAGAAGTTCCTCGCCGAGCTGGCGAAAACTTCTGGGAACTCAGATTAGACCAAAATGGAACACAGCTCTTCATTAGTATCATTGGTAGCACCTGTGAAGACACAAAGGAAGAGGCCTAGGTTTCTTTCCAATATGGCTGCTGAGCATAGAGCCTACTATGCTTTTACTGTCTGCTAGCCATGCCAGCTAGCGTTTGTGTAAACGCAGGAGGAGGGGCTGGTGCAACTGACAAGATTCACGTCAAGGTTCTGTTGAAATGTCGGTAGCCTATACTTAAAGGGATAGTTCAACACCCCAAAAAATTTTCTAGCGATTACTCACACCCATGGAGACTTGAATTCATGGAGATTTTTTTAGTTTTTGTCTCATTCCTAAGCCAATAATCTGAGAACCGGCAGCGGCTCCGGTAGGAGACACAAAGTGTCAACTTTGAGTCTCCTACCGGAGACATTAATATCTTTCTGCCGGTTATCAAATTATTGGCTTAGGAATGAGACAAAAAACAAAAAAAAAATCTACATGAATTCAAGGCTTCATGGGGTGTATAATTGATAGAAAATAAGTAATTTTTTGGGTGAACTATCCCTTTAACCCAGTAAGACCGGAACGCATCTGTGTCATTTTAAGATGTCTTTGGTTATTCAAAAATAGCAGATCTACAAGCTCATAGCTCATGAGCTTGTAGATCTGCTATTTTTTTTGAAAAATCTTGAAAAGAAAATGCAAATCTTTGAATATATATTTTTAAAAGCGAACTCAAATCTTTGCATCTGGGGGAAATGTCTTTTAAATCCTAACAGTTTTCTGAAAAACATATGTTGCTATATCAGTGGTTCTCAAACGTTTTCATGCCAAGGACCCCCAAAATTATGTGTATTTGGCCGTGGACCCCCATCTCAAAATATGTTGTTCCACCCCCCCCCCCCCCCCCCCCCCCCCCCAGAAGCAAAGATTTGAGTTACAAATGTTCCCTTTAAAATATATATAAATATTCAAATATTTGCACAAACGTTCAAGATTTTTCAAAAATAGCAGATCTACAAGCTCATAGTGCGGCACTCGGTGCCGCGCTATGAGCTTGTAGATCTGCTATTTTTGAATAGCCAAAGTATAAAATATGGATAGAAAGGTTACACAGATGCGTTCCCCGGTCTTAAAGGGTTTTACATAGTTTTTGGATAAATGCATTGGTTCCATGATGACAGTGCATCAGTCTGCTGAACTTGGTCATGTTAACGTTATCGCTTGTGTAGCTACTGTTTTAGAATGGCTGAAAGTGAAAGACATTCAACTCCATGCATAATGGTGGTGACGTCAGTTTCAGGACTAACATATCAATCATCCCCAATGTGCAAATATAAAGACAGTAAAATGTATACAGCATGGGTTAATACTAGCCTGATTGTGTAATTGGTTACTTCAACTTCTGGTTAATAATGATATTGAATCAGTTACTTCAATTATAACCAGTCTTGGCTACTGAATGGTCTGAGTTACTGTATGTGTGGATGCATGTATTATAGACCTATTGTTAATCATACAAATATATATATATATATAGTGTAATAATAATAATTATTATTATTATTATTATTATTATTATTATTATTATTAGTAGTAGTAGTAGTAGTAGTAGTAGTAGTAGTAGTAGTAGTAGTTCGTATTAAGTACCTTAGTGTATTTCAATTTCTCTAATACTATGAGATACAGTGTCAAATGCCTCAGGAGGCAATGTAGTCCTGCCTCCTAACCCTGCTACACTCCTCCAATCCTTTTTGGAGGAACCTGGCCCTCCAGTTGACCTTGACTCCTGAATCATTTGATATTCGACCTTAGGGGGCGGCCATAGCTGAGTGGTTAGTGAGCCCGCCTAGGGAGCCAGAGGCCCTGGTTGCCCCAGGTACGATTCCAGGCCACGCCAGCATTATGTGTCGATGAAATGAAATTTGTCCCTGAGCAAGACTCTTAACCCCTAATTGCTCACAGGCCCTCATTGGAAACAAGCCCGCAAGGACTTTCATGAACGTCCTGTTAAAAGGAATTATCCTTATATTGTAGAGCAGTATCTCATGGTATTTCAGCAACTGAAATAAACCCTTAAAGCTATTCGTTTTTAATGTACATGAACCCAGCGATATGTATTTCACACATGAAATAGGTTGGTGATGAGCAAGAAAAGTGGATGCTGCTGAGAGAGAGAGAGAGAGAGAGAGAGAGAGAGAGAGAGAGAGAGAGAGAGAGAGAGAGAGAGAGAGAGAGAGAGAGAGAGGAGAAGGAATTTGCTATAAATTGACCTAAATACCTAGTTGATTGATGCTAATTGTTCTATTGTTGGATCTGTTTTTGGATAGTTTGGACTCATCCATATGGCATCCACACACATTGTATCCATGATGTAAACCGGTTTTAATTATTTGCTTGACCTGTTACCTATCCACTTGGTGCCTTGTGGCACATAAGGCCTTCACAGAGCGCTTCCACTTTTCACGGTCAGCTGCTGCTGCAGGCCTCACTTCAGACTTCATGATTTACATCCTGCTTCTTTTCTTTCTTTCTTTCTCAACGGTACGCCTCCAGGTGGTCTTTGGTCTTCCTTTTCTCCTTTTCCCTTCTGGTGCCCATCGTGTCATTGCTATGTTAGAGTCGTTGTTGTGGTCCTGCCGTAGTATGTGTCCAGTCATCTTCCACCTACGATGATCGGACTCATACTACGGCAGGACCACAACAACGACTGCAACCAATAGCAATGAAATGACCTGGGCAATGACCTGAAAGTTGTGTGCATGGCACGATACATGCAATCTGATCATCTTTTTAATGACCATGATGCTGTTGGCTGTTGATTTCACTGCTAGCTTGTGCGAGTGAGTGTCTCAGCTCTTAGAATGTGTTTCTTGTAGGCTACGTCTAGTGTGTTCTGTGCTACAGTTCCCTAAATTGATGAGGACGCTCAGGTTTACAGGCTGTGAAATATGGCTTGTTTTGTTGCCTTTCAGAGGCCTGTTGATATGCATGACATGCTTAAAATAGCTATATCTCAATTACTATTAAACCTAGAAAGGTCGTTTTGGTGTCTAACCCTATAGGTTTTAGGGCTCAAGGAATGTGACCAAATCAGTGCAATTACCATCAGTAAATTATTTATTGCCAAATTAATGATGGCGTCCCAAGGTGATGTCCCATTCTACTAAATTATGTAATACTAACAATGTGCACAACCAATCTGGAAAACTGCATTCTTCAATACGAATGGCTTCAAAGAAAAACAAATATTGTACTGACTAATATTGTAGTCAGTATAATATGTTCCTTTTCAGGATTCAAATAAAAAAAATAGTGTGCAAATCCTTTGGACACGTTGTGGGGCGGTACCTTTATAGAAAAGCCAGTAGCATAATAGAGGTTACTACAGGGATAGTCTGCAATCTTGGCCCACTCTGTCAACAGCCTGGATGTGTTATTATCATTGCATGTGTGTGTGTGTGTGTGTTGTTACACCAAAGATTACACATATTTATAACAGGACCGGACAGGGTCCTTCCTGTTATAAACTTAAGCACTGGTCTGCTGCATGACATGCGATGCGATGGGACAGTGCGTTCTATAGCCAACACCAACTCAGGACTCCTGAATCTCTGCCCTCGTCACCGTCCTATCTAACATCAGGGTCTTGAGCTCTACAGTGTTGTTAGTTAAAGGGATATTTCACTTTAAAAAACTAATTGGGTTATTTTATCGTCTACTCAGGCTTTTGTGAGCCCCCCAGACAGTTTTTAAGTTGCTTAATTCAGTATTTAGATATTTGATATTCATTTTATCAGACATGCCCCCTTCCTATACAAACCCATTATAACTTCCAACTCCATTTTAAAAATGTTAGATTCATCAAAAACACCGTCCTTGGTTCTGGTGACTCATCCTGCCCTCCTAATACGTGAGGGGGCCGTGTTTTTTCAAAAAAAAGAATTCCCCCAAAAATATTAAAAATAAATGTAAAAAAATATTGAAAAAACACAGTCTCCTCACGTATTAGAAGGACAATATCAGTCACCAGAACCAAGGACGGCTGTTTCCGATTAATCTAACATGGTTAAAATGGAGTTTGAAGTTACAATGGGTTCGTATAGGAAGGGGGCGTGTCTGATCAAATGAATATCAAATATCTAAATACTGAATCAAGCAACTTAAAAACTGTCCGGGGTGCTCACAAAAGCCTGAGTAGACGATACAAATGAAATCATCCCTTTAAGCTGTGGCGCCGCAGTGCATCTATGTAGGTGGTGCGCTTCTTGCCTTTCCTGGCTTTGCCCTGGGTTGGCTCACATAGTGTCAGTTTGCTTGCCTCTAGTTCCGGGTGCCTGACACAGTGCCTCATCCTTCTCTGTCTGACTTTGTCTGTGACCCGTGGTAGGTCCCCATAGATGACACCATTTATTTTTTAAAGATATTTTTGGGGGCTTTTTTATGCCTTTATTTGACAGGACAGTAGGCTGACACTAAATGGGGGGGAGAGATGGGGGGTGACACACAGCAAAGGTCAGGAGTTGAACACACGACACGCTGTCAAACTGGATTACCAGCATATGCTGTATGCGCCTGGACCGCTAGGCCAGAGGGCGCCCCTGAGGACCACATTTTTTATGTGGTCCGTCCATGTGACACCTAGTGCCATTCCTCTTAGCATTCTTAGACTCCATCCAAGGCCCTTTCCTGTTGTAGTACTGACTCCACTGTAGCTACAAACAGCCACCTCTTGAGGTTTTCTCCCATGTCTGATTTCCACACTCTCCTCATTCCAAAACAGTGCCCAAGGTGCATGGCATGATAAAAGCAATCTGGTCATGTTTTTGGGCGGTGAAACCGCCCCTATAAGTGAGATTTGGAAAAATGTACAAATATCTTGGGCAGTGAAACCGGCCCTAAAAGTGAGGTTTGGAAATTTGTACAATTATCCTGCGCTGTGATTGGCCAATCACAATCTATTCAGGACTGTGATTGGCCAGTGTCACATGACACATGTGCATAGCCCTATATAAGCAACCATAACTTAAAAACTTTAACTTTTTTAAGTTATGGTTTTGTCCATCATAAAGTGTGTTTTACAAAAGATAAATGTATTTATCTTTTGTACATGATTGATCGACTCCATTCAGTATTGTGATTAGCTAGCAAGACACATGCTGACACTAAGTGGCTCTTTCAGATCAAAGCATATATGTTGGTTGACTCCATTCAGTATTGTGGTTAGCTAGGAAGACACCGCCCACTTCACACAGGGTGTGATTTTTAATCTAGTTAATGAGCCTGACATTGTTACATTGTTGGTTGTTGATTTCACTGCTATCTGTGTGTGTGTGTGTGTGTGTGTGTGTGTGTGTGTGTGTGTGTGTGTGTGTGTGTGTGTGTGTGTGTGTGTGTGTGTGTGTGTGTGTGTGTGTGCGCGCGCGTGTGTGCGCGCGTGTGTTTGAACTCTTAGAATTTGTTTCTCGTACATCTACTAATGTGCTACAGTTCCCCAAATTGAATTGCTGTGAATTGCTGTGAAATATATTGTCTCTATAATAGCAAAAATAGCAGATCGACAAGCTTGTAGATCTGCTATTTTGCTTTTGTGTGACGCTGTAGTATGATGAATAGGGTATTAATTTATGAAAAAACACAAGTTAAAATATGGATATGAGAGGTTTCTTCCCCACAGCGACAATATGTACTGTTTAAGAATCAAACACTCTTGTTTTGTTGCCTTTGAGAGGCCTGTTGATATGCATGACTGCATCTGTCTCTGCCAGTGTGCAGCGTGCATTCATAATCTGTGCAATGCATGTACATAAGAGTCGTAGACTGCACTTTTGTTGCCCTGGGCGCTACATTATCTCTCATATTGTTGAGGCATGACGATCAAAAAGACTGTGATTTGTTTAAGGAACAGGTGACATGAGCATTAGGAAAAAATGATAAAACTGTTGTACACCTGAATTCATATCAAAGTGTATCACTTCATATTCTTGTTCAAAGTCTTTAGGATGTTATAATTGTGTCTGCCAGTAAGTTGTTTTACAGCCTTTTATGCTTGTATCATGGACAACTGTAATGATAGCTTTCTCTCTCGCTCACAGAGAGTTGCTAACCATGAATTTGTCAATTTCTACACTTAAAGGGACTACACAATGAATTTAAAAATTAATAATAATAATAATAATAATAATATATATATATATATATATATATATATATATATATATATATATATTCTTTTTTTTTGGTTGGAACTGAAAAACGGGAGGGAGTGTACCCTGATGTGACGTCACGTCAGGGACCAAATCAGTTTGGCCTGTTTTGAGACCAATTTACAGAAAACCCCAGATTTGCTGTGAAAGCCTGAGTCTTCAAACTGGGGTATTTTTGAGGATAGAAGAGAGGTAGGGGAGACCAAAAACACACAAAAAAGAAGAAAAACTAAAAATTCATGGTGTAGTCCCTTTACAGTAAATGAACACTTCATGATGATTATTTAATTGTGCAGGTTCTCAGTCCTCTGACATCGGTAAAGCCCAGAATGGAGAACCAGTCAACTTCAGCATCAGTGGCAGCTCCACAGGCCCAGGTACACATATTGCTTGCTTCTTTATTCACAGCTTAACATCTGTGACTATGTCCATGTCAGCATGTCAACTTGCACAAGGTACTTTATTTCCCTGCGTTTAACTTAAGGCAGAATGTGGCAGCAATCATCATAAAGCAATTGCAGTCTTGCTGTGCATCTGTCTCCAGGCATCACTTTAGGTTGGGGGAAAGGTACATTTGCACCAACAATTAAATAAAGCAATGTATTAACCATTTAACTGTTGGTATTAACTGGTTACACATTCATAAGTTACCGGTTAAACAGTTAACCATGACATTTTTGTCCTCAGTCCTGTGGCCGTAATCTCAATTAATTTAACAATTTTGTCCCACTGTGTCATCTAGTTGAATACCCCTGCCATATATAGTAAAAATGTATTAATACTGTGCCTTTTAACCCTATGTCTGTCTCTGATCCCATCACTTTACAATGGCTCAGCATCAAATCTGTTTTTTTCGCCCTAAAATATTGCTGTTCTAAAATAAATCCAGCTCATGTTATGTACATTACAGCTTACAAACAAACTGTTGTCCTTAAAAAAATAGTTTTGGAACAGGTCCAATCTTTTCCCCGCTATGGCCCTAGTTATACAGTATGTGCTTGGTATGGCCTGCAGCATAATGAATCCACTGGATATTCCTAAATTGTCTCTGTATCAAAAACGGAAAAGCTAATTGTTGCTGCTAGGTACACCATTTGAGGAGTGGTACTTTATGACCAAAAATACCAACTCACTGCTCTCTATTAATTAATTAATTAATTAATTAATTGATTGATTGTTTAATTCATTCATTCATTCATTCATTCATTCATTCATATTTTTTGTGCACCGTGCATGGCATGTATCTCAAGGCCTTTTCTCTCACACCAATGCATTGTTGTATTGAGAGACATCGTATTGATTTAAATGGGTTGTTAATGCTATGTAAAAAATAACAGTGACCAAAAAAACATCCCAGGTAGTGGGTTTCAGGTTGAAAACCACTACTGTGTCCAATACCATACAATAAGTAATGTTGTTTTATAACACTCAGGCATGATATGATTGAAATAACATGACTGTGTGTTCAACAGGATGCTGCTGCGTGCTTGACTTCAGAAAAAATTGATGCAGAAAAAGGTGATTTTTTTCTGTCCTTGATACAGTTCAATGCTCGAGACCAGTGTGTAGGTTGTTGGCTAGTGCTGCATTATGTTTGCCAGGTTGTCCATCCTCAATATCTTATTCCCAAACTATAAGTCTATCAGTTGTTACACTATTTGTGTGGATGTAGAGATGCTTCAGTGTTATTTGATATTCATTGATATAATGACATACTTTTCAGTGATGTATTCATCTCAACCACTCTCTTTTTCTGTTTTGCAAACAGCAAGAGAGGCTTTTGTGATCCAAAACAGGGCAGAGTTGGTTCAAAATGTGTCCAGAGTCATGCCTATAGTGGACAGTCTAGGAGCCAGGGTTCATCGTGAGCTCTATGCAGAGATTCAAGCCGAGAAGACAACCATGGGCCAAATGAGGAAACTGTATACGATGCTACTTTCAGGTGGAACAGCCATCAATGCAGCGTTTTACAATGCCCTTAAACAACACGAGCCCCACCTGGTGGAGAGGCTTGGTAAGATCATAATCTACTAATTAATGTATACATATTTGTTTAATGTAACAGCATAAATATAAATTACAACAGCAATTCCATAAAGTGGATGTGTTTCTGCCAAGACAGCTACCATCAGGTTAAATTCTAGACACTCCTGGTATCAATAGGGAGCTCAATATGTGTAAACAACATACATTACTATATATATATATATATATATATATATATATATATATATATATATATAAAAAAATATATATATATATATATATATATATATATACACACACACACACACACACAGTAATGTCCAGAGTACAGCAACTTGCAATGGGACCTGGTCTTCAAGATACTCAAGGGACCAGTGCCCATGTACCTGTCTGACTAATACTTCTACTATTATGCCACCAAAATGTGGAATGCCCTACCACCAGCCATTAAAAAGTGTGACTCCCTACCCTCCTCCTGTGTGCAATTTGGAACTGGACCTAGACAAGTCTTCTAGCTTGCCAAAATACCCCCCCCCCCCCCCCCCCCCCGTCACCACTGTGTTTCTCTAGTATTATAATTATTATTATTGATGATTTATTGCATAGTATTGTATGTCTGTATATGTCTTGATACATTTAATACATAGGACCACAATGGACTTTTTTTGGTTATCCTTTTAGCATGATTGTAAAACTGTACCTTTGTAAACCTCTGTACCTTTTTGCAAACTGTTAATGAAGTATTCATTCAATCAAAACTCACAGCTCCCTTCCTTATGCTCATCTCCTTATGCAGGACCTGTTCTTTCACCAAAAGACTCAGCTAACGATGGTGAGTTATGAAAGAATTTGGGGAGATTTGTTTTACTAATAATAATTTTAAGTTGTCAACTTCATTCACAATTTTAACACTATGGAGTACAGTAAGAAAGTTTTTATTCACATCTTTAACATGACGGAGAGCAGTAAGATAGTCTTTATTCACAGCTTTAACATGATGGAGAGCAGTAAGAAAGTATTTATTCACAGCTTTAACATGATGGAGAGCAGTAAGATAGTCTTTATTCACAGCTTTAACATGATGGAGAGCAGTAAGAACAATGTTTGGTGTCCTTTGTGTCATACCTTTTGTGAACACAATCATGGTGAACAGAAACATTGTCCATGTTTCATTTTTTCATCCTGATTACAAAATAAACTCAGATATAGTTTATATTCCAGTTCATTAATTCATTTGAAAACCCTTACTGGGGATTACATGTTTCAGCTATATCCTACCCTTCAATTAGAGTGGCAAAGTTGTGTCTTTTAGCATAGCTCATTAATGCCACATTAATGAGCTATGCACAGTTTCTACACTATCAGCCTTATGTGCATCATGTGTGTTTACATCACATTTACCATAATATGAACTTATTGATGTCCTCTATTCTTTGGTCATTTAGAAACTCTTACTCATCAACAACAACAACAACAACAACTCAAGGTCAATCTGAAGAAGAAGTTTCAGATCCAAGGAAATCATATCTTCATAAAGCCAGAGCTCTGCATCACAGAAGGAGAGAGTGGAGAGGGCAGTAATCAACATGAGGTCAGACAGATTGAAACAGCATTCAGTAAACAAGCCGGACAAGAAACACCAATCCAATTCGAAGACATCTTTAAACCTCTACCTGGACAAGGACGAATCAGAACAGTGATGACGAAGGGAGTGGCTGGCATTGGTAAAACAGCCCTAACTCAGAAGTACGGTCTGAACTGGGCAGAAGACAAAGGCAACCAGGGTATCGATTTCATCTTTCCACTCACTTTCCGAGAGCTGAATTCAATGAAGAAGGACCAGAGCTTGGAGGAACTTGTCAATACCGTTTTTGACATTGAGGAAGCAGGAATCTGTAGCATCAAAGAGTCCAATGTTGTGTTCATCTTGGATGGATTAGATGAGTGTAGGCTTTCTCTAGACTTCCAGAACAACGAGGTCTTGACTGATGTCACAAAGCCAGCCTCAGTGGATGTGTTGTTGACAAGCCTAATCAAGGGAAAGCTGCTTCCCTCCGCTCGCATCTGGATAACCACACGACCCGCAGCAGCCGATCAGATCCCTTCTGAGTATTTTGACAGGGTGACAGAGGTGAAAGGGTTCACTGACCCTCAGAAGGAGGAGTACTTCAACAAGAGTTTTAGTGATGCGAACCAGGCCAGCACAATCACCTCACACATTAAGACATCACGAAGCCTCCACATGATGTGCTACATCCCAGTCTTCTGTTGGATCACTGCTTCAGTTCTCTGGAACATGTTGAGAACAGGAGTAAATGGTGCTCTGCCAAAGACCCTGACCGAGATGTACATCCACTTCATGATCTTTCAATTCAAACAGATGAACGTCAAGTATCATGGCAGAACTCAGGCACAGTCTTTTTGGAATCCAAAGAATAAAAAGATCATCATGTCTCTGGGAAAATTGGCTTTTGAACAGTTAGAGAAAGGCAACCTGATCTTCTATGAATCAGACCTGACAGATTGTGACATTGCTATCGAAGATGCATCAGTGTACTCAGGAATGTTCAAACTGATCTTTAAAGTGGCGCGTGGGGGGTACAAGGACATGGTGTTCTGCTTTGTCCATTTGAGTGTACAAGAATTTATGGCAGCTCTTTATGTCTTCCTTTCATTCGTCAATGAAGGTGTCAACGTACTATCAACTTCCAAGCGGTTCAAGCTATTTAGAGACAAGTCTAAGATAAACCTCTACCAGACTGCTGTAGACAAGGCCTTAAAAAGTCCAAATGGACACCTTGACTTGTTCCTCCGTTTCCTCCTGGGCCTCTCATTAGAGACAAATCAGACTCTTTTACAAAGTATGTTGAAACAGACAGGAAATAAGCCACAAACCAATCAGGAAACAGTCAAGTACATCAAGAAGAAGATCAAGGAGAATCCCTCTCCAGAGAAAAGCATCAATCTGTTCCACTGTCTGAACGAGCTGAAAGATGATTCTCTAGAGAAAGAGATCCAACAGAACCTGAGCTCAGGAATTCTCTCCAAAGACAAACTCTCTCCTGCTCAGTGGTCAGCTCTGGTCTTCATGTTGCTGTCATCAGAAAAGGAGCTGGAAGTGTTTGACCTGAAGAAATACTCTGGTTCAGAAGAGGCTCTTCTGAAGCTCCTGCCAGTGGTGAAAGCCTCCAATACAGCTCTGTACGTGAACCAGATTAATTTATTATTTCATCCTACTCTTATTGGAAATGAAATAAAACATTTTATCTATTTGTATTACTGATGTGTTTTGTTGTTTTGTTGTTTTTGTTTGTTTGTTTGCTTGTTTTCTTCCCAGGCTGAGTGGTTGTAATCTCTCAAAGAGATGCTGTAAGATGTTATCATCTGTCATCAGCTCCAGCTCCTCTAGGCTAAAAGAACTCGACCTGAGCCACAACGAATTGCTCGATTCAGGAGTGAAGCTAATCGCTGATGGACTGGGAAGTTCACAATGTAGCCTTGAGACACTCAGGTCAGTATTCCTGAACCTTTTCAATAGATGACCATTTGTGACCCATTCTGCCTTACGTTGGGTACGCCCGCCTACAAGCAATGTTGAGCAGAGAGGAGAAGAAAAGCCATAAGAACATTTTTCATCCAACATGTGTTAATCCCACAGTCGCAATCCTGAAAAACGTGGCTGTCATTCACCTAACCATTAGAGCTGAAATCAGTGTGTAAATAATACATACACGTAGATACAAACTTAAATTGGTCATCCTTGGTGCATCCTAAAATACTTACATGCTACTTGTGTAATGTACATGCAAAGCGTGAAACCGCCCGACTTTGTGAAACAAGGTGTTTCACAAGGTGCCATAGCTGAGTGGTTAAAGAGGCCACCTTGGAATCAGAAGGCTCTCGGTTCGCCACCCTGCCCACAAAGTCTATGTGTCAAAGAGTCCCAGAGCATTGACTCCTACCTGACTGCTGTGATAACACTATCACCTACTGCTAGCTAGAATGGATAAATGCAGAGTACACATTTAATATGTGCGTGTGCGTGTGCGTGTGCGTGTGCGTGTGCGTGTGCGTGTGCGTGTGCGTGTGCGTGTGTGTGTGTGTGTGTGTGCGTGTGTGTGTGTGCAGGTTGTCAGGCTGCATGGTCTCAGAAGTAGGCTGTTCTTATCTGGTCGCAGCTCTGAAATCCAACTCCCATCTCAAAGTGCTGGATTTGAGCTACAATCACCCCGGAGCAGACTCAGAAGAACAGCTGCGCTCTGCTGGACAACTGGAGACCCTCAGGTATGGAGAGACTTGCTACTCAGTGCAAGTTTGACTAGTAGGTTTAGAGGGACATTATACTGTCATGCTGTGTAGTGCTGTTTAAAGTGTAATAGCATGACATTATTATCAATCATTGTTTCTATTATCAAATAGAATATGCAGGCCTGACTTTGTGTCTCCTTCATCCCCAGTGTCGACCATTGTGGGGCGTGCAGGCTGAAACCAGGTGTGAGGAAGTGTAAGTGTTTAATCTGTTTTATTCATGATATCAAAGTATCACACATCCTATTTATATGAGCAGCACATATACACAGCACAATGGAAAATTCATTCAGTAACATGCTAGGTGTGCAGAATTATGAAAGTGTAATGAGTCATACATACACATAGGCTATACATGCACCTACATGCATACATACATACAAACATTGCAGATCTACAGCTCAGATCTTTGTGAGCTTGTAGATCGACACAGTACAGATCAGGCTGCACGGGTCCATTTGGTTCCATTTATACTCTCTGGGAGTTAAATGAACACTGAGGAGACACTGTGCTCTCCCTATAGGACCAGGTGTAGGAGTAGCAGTGATGTTGACGACTTTAACACTGTGTGTGTGTGTGTGTGTGTGTGTGTGTGTGTGTGTGTGTGTGTGTGTGTGTGTGTGTGTGTGTGTGTGTGTGTGTGTGTGTGTGTGTGTGTGTGTGTGTGTGTGTGTGTGTGTGTGTGTTGCTTTTCTGTTGGAGCTTGTTCTTTCTGTGAATGGGTCTCACACTGTAAAATCCTCAGTGTTCATTTAACTCTGAGAGTGTCCAACCTGTAAGGGTCCATTTGGTTCCATGTATTTCATGTATAGTTCATCAAAGTATAAAGCCTGATTTATATTCATATTTGTATGACTTACATGTCACAAGTTGTATAAAGTACTCAACCGTAGTACTTGAGTCAAAGTATAGATACTCCTGGTCAAATATTACTCAACTACAAGAAAGCTGCTCTGTCAAATGTTTACTTGAGTTAAAGTACTTTAGTGGTTGCTTTTAAGAATAATTAAGTATTTTAAAATAATGTGCTTTTGAATCAGTAGTATGTTCTTTTTAAAACCAATGCAATTCTGTATTGAAATGTTTCCATTTCCCCCAAAACTCTGGGCGTGAATAGCTGAATGGTTAAGTCGTGCACCACAGGCTCTGATGCCTGACAGTAAGTCTCGGGTTCGATACCCAAGTATCCAAAAGTACAAATAACAAAATACACTTTTTAATTTGTTTATTCAAAAAAAATGTAAAGATATTTTCAGGGCCTTTTCTGCCTTTATTTATAGTTTGTAGTAGAGATGGACAGGAAACGGGGGGAGAGAGATTGGAACGGGACTCGAACCTGTGGTGTGCTGTCAGGCTACTTATGAGCCTAGGTGCCCGAACCGCAAGGCCAGCAGTCTGGGCCCACTTTAATTTTTTTAATATCAATGCACTGCTATCTTAAAATTCGGATATTTTCCCCCCAAAAATAAGATTAGTGTGAATAGTGATAGCAATAGTGAAAATAGCTGATCTACAAGCTCACATTGTGACACAACGCGTTGTGCGTTTGTAGATCATTTCACTATATTTCACTAGGCTATTTGAAAAGGGCGCTTAACCCATTAAGACCTGAAGATTCTACAAATGTCTCCAAAATCCCAACAGTATTCTGAAAAATGTATGTTTCTATATCAGTGGTGCTCAATATTGTAAATGTCAAGGACCACCCAAAAGATTGTATTTGACGGCCGACCCCCATATCAAAATATGTTGTTCCAGGGACCCCCCCAGAAGCAAAGATTTGAGTTTAAAATGTTCACTTAGAATATATATATATTCAAAGATTTGCACACATTTTCATGATTTTTCTAAAATAGTAGATCTACAAGCTCGTAGCGCGGCACCGAGCTTGTATATTTGCTATTTTTGAATAATGCTTTTTAGCTCAAATAAAAAAATGACACAGATGTGTTCCAGCTCTTTATGGATTAAGTGGTTAGTTCATAATGTACTTTTTTCCTTCCTAGAAATCTTTGTCTTTAAAAAGTAGTGGAGTGAAAGTCATACAGTACTCGAGTAAATGCACTTTATTACTGTCCACCACTGAAAGACAGTGAGTATAAATGAAGCATAAGGGTCCTTTTAGGTACAAATGGGGGTCAGTTATAGGTGTTCTCCATAAATATATAGTTTTAATTATACAAGTGAAGAAGACAGTGTGAGTCATTTCTTCTACACTCTGAAATGAACAGTGAGGATTTTACTGTGCATGCTGTGTAACCACATGACACCAATTTACACCCAAAATGATTCAACACTTTGATTTATAATTTCCAACACACACTTCATATCTCACCCAGAAACAGGCAGGGGGAAAAAAGTCACATTGTGAGCTTGTAGATCAGCTTTGTTGCATGAAAATAATAAATATTACAATGATTTCATGTGTGTTTGGAAAAAAATAGTGTTACATATGTTGTTATGACACTTCCACACACACACACACACACACACACACACACACACACACACACACACACACACACACACACACACACACACACACACACACACACACACACACACACACACACACACACACACACACACACACACAGAGACCCCCCTGTGTAGTTGAGTAATACTTGACCGGGAGTATCTATACTTTAACTCAAGTACTTTGAGCATCCCAAAGCGGTTGAGTACTTTGTCTAACACTGGTGACATATGGTGGAAAAAGTACTCAAATGTTTTACTTAAGTAAAAGTATCAGTACTGCAATGTAGATGTACTCTGTTACAGGTAAAAGTCCGGAATAAAACATTTACTTGAGTAAAAGTACAAAAGTATTGGTATCAAAATGTACTTAAAGTACCAAAAGTAAAAGTACTACAATGTTTGAAAATAGCAGATCTACAAGCTCACAACGCGTCGCATGGTGACGCGTTGTGAGCTTGTAGATCGGCCATTTTCAAATAGCCTAGGTATAAAATAAGGCTTAAGTGGTTAATGTATGTTTTATAATGTAATCATTTATATATCTGCAAAGTAACTAGTAACTCAAGTTATCAAATAATTGTAGTGCAGTAAAGGTACAATATTTGCCCCTGAGATGTAGAAGTAAAAGTACTGGAAATTGGAAATACTCCAGTAAAGTAAAAGCACT
The DNA here is from genome assembly GCF_963280865.1 of Gymnoscopelus braueri. Lineage (NCBI taxonomy): Eukaryota > Metazoa > Chordata > Actinopteri > Myctophiformes > Myctophidae > Gymnoscopelus > Gymnoscopelus braueri. Next base: position 5,181,007 of record NC_137626.1, read on the forward strand.
TCAAAATTGTACTAAAGTACAGTACTTGAGTAAATGTACTTAGTTACTTTACATCACTGGTGACATGTAAGTCATACAAATAAGAATATAAATCAGGCTTTATACCTTGATGAAGTATAAATGGAACCAAATGGACCCTTACAGGCTGGACACTCTCAGAGTTAAATGAACACTGAAGATGAAGTAATAATATGATTGTTAACTGGTGTTGTGTTGTGTGTTGTTCTCTCATCAGATGTGTGTGAACTCACACTGGATCCAAACACAGCATACAGACGACTCTCTCTGTCTGAGGACAACACAAAGGTGACACGTGTGGGAGAGGAGCAGCCATATCCAGACCACCCAGACAGATTTGACTACCATGAACAGGTTCTGTGTGGAGAGAGTCTGATTGGACGCTGTTACTGGGAGGTAGAGTGGAGTGGACAGGTTAAGATATCAGTGACATACAGAGGAATCAACAGGAAAGGAAAGGGTAAAGACTGTGGGTTAGGAAAGAATGACAAGTCCTGGAGTCTGGTATGTTGGGATAGTATCATGGACAGCAGTTATGATGTCCGGCACAATAAGGAGGAAACTAAACTCTCTGTCCGTTCTAACGTTCTCTTTGGCTCTAACAGAGTAGGAGTGTATGTAGACTGTCCTAATGGCACTCTGTCCTTCTACAAAGTATCGTCTGACACACTGACACACATGCACACCGTCCATTCCACTTTCACTGAACCACTCTATGCTGGGTTTGGGTGCAGCGATTACCATGGCGGCTCAGTGTCTCTGTGTCAGATCTAGGAGGTACAGAAACTTCCTGTTGTTCTGGAGGAACACACACACACTGCTGAAATGACTCACTATGTACACACACACACCCACCCACACCCACACACACACACACACACACACACACACACACACACACACACACACACACACACAAAGTGCTGCTTTAACCCATTAACACCGGGAACGCATCTGTGTGTAATTTTAAGATTTATTTGGGCTATTAAAAAATAGCAGATCTACAAGCTCGTTGTCAGCCTGTAGATCAGCATCTAAATGTCTAATCCTAAACCTAACCCCAACCTGACTCTCTTTTATAATTGTAAACATCTCAAAAAATCAGTTTTAACCATAAAACAAGCATTTCTCTTGTGAGGACCAGGAACATGCTTCCTCACAACGTCTATTTCTCATATTCTACTACATTTAGTCCTCACAAGTATAGTAATACACGCACACACACACACACACACATACATCAACATAGCAAGGACCCCCAAATGTATATAATGTATATATTTGGCCACAGACCCTCACTTGAGACAATGTTGTGCCAGCGGCCCCCCATAAGAGAAGATTGGTGTTAAACAATTTAAAAATTATTCAAAATGATTGAAACCAATTCCTGATTTTTCCACATATTTCAAAAAATAGCAGACCTACAAGCTCACAATGTGTCGCATCGCATGCGATGCATCGTGAGCTTGTAGATCTGCTATTTTGGAATATCCAAAGTATAAATCTAAATTCCACAAAGTGTGTGAGTGTCCTTTACGCGTCTCCAGAACCGTCCAACCAATCACTTTCATATCCAACGTGTGTAGTGATGATATCACAGTGTGCTGATGACATCACAGTGTACTGATGACATCACAGAGGAGGTCAGTGCAGTGTGTGAACTCAGTCAGAGCAGTCTTTCTCCAGAACCGGTGTGTCAAACTCAATGTAAAGGTGTGTGTCTCAATTACATGCAAAGTCAATGTAAAGCTGTGTGCGTCACAAAATGGCGCACGGTGTGTATTGATGACGTCACAAGGGAGCGCAGTGCAGAGTGTGAAGTCAGTCAGATTGACGCTTCTTCGATCAGAAGAGCGTCTTCAGTCAGATAGACGTTTCTCCGCTGTATACTGTAAACAATACAGCAGTAATATCTGCCATGTCTTTGGTCAAATGTTGTGTAATGACCTATGATTTTATTAATTTATTGTGCTTATCAAAGCCAAGTCTTTGGTCAAATGTTATGTAATTAACCTACTGTTTGATTTTTTCAATTGTCTGACGGACATTGAGATGGGTTGTACAATGTTGTGCTCATTAACTCTAATGTAATGGTTTTTGAAGCCCTATAACCTGTGTATCATTTGTGACACGCTTTCTAATAAACACATAAGAAAGTCACCTTGTTTTGCTGAGTGCAATGCTTCTATCTTTATAATCAATATAATAATAATAACTACACACAATGCTTCTATCTTTATAATGAATATAATAATAATAACTACACACAATGCTTCTATCTTTATAAGTGAACGTATTAATAACTACACACCACTAGAGACCTGAGCACAGAGGAGCAACTACTTTAGTACTTTAGCGTTGTATAAAGGCCTTTGCAGACAGGGTGTGATTTTTCGCACGGAAAAAACGGACAATATAATTTTTTAACAGAACACATGGTTCTCTATGACCTCATGCACACCGGCTCCCAATTTGCCGTACGGCAAGTAGCTGTGGCGATGCGTTTTTTTTTCTTCAATCGAACCCAGTTCGATTCGTGCGTCTTTTCGCATTCGGTAAAAACTGATTGACCAATCACACCCTGTCTGCAAAGGCCTTAACAGTGTCATTTTAAGATTTCTTTGGCTATTCAAAAATAGCAGATCAACAAGCTCGTAGCGCGGCACCGAGTGCCGCGCTACGAGCTTGTTGATCTGCTATTTTTGAAAAATCATGACAATGTTTGCAAATCTTTGAATATATAAATATATATATACATTTTTAACTCAAATCTTTGCTTCTGGGGGTCCCTGGAACAAAATCTTTTGAGATGGGAGCAAATACATATCATTTTGGGGGTCCTTGACATGTAAAATGTTTGAGAACCACTGATATATAGCAACATAGGTTTATTTAAAACATTTTAACTGTTAGGATTTAGAAGACATTTGTAGAATCCCTAGTAAAGATCTTAGTTAAAATGTTCGCTTTAAAAATATATATATATTCAAAGATTTGCACAAATTTTCACGATTTTTCAAAAGATCTACAAGCTCGTAGTGCGGCACTTGGTGCCGCGCTACGAGCTTGTAGATCTGCTATTTTTTAATAGCCCAAAGAAATGTTAAAATGACACACAGATGCGTTCCCGGTCTTAATGGGTTAAAGCAGCACTTTGTAGTTTGGTGTATCAGTGGCCACTTTGGACACAAATAACATGGCAGCCAACGTCTTTGACTTCATTACCCAAGAGTCTAGCGAGGACGCGCTGTGATTGGCGCTGTGGATTTTGTAACCCCATTTTTTACACCCAGCGCCAATTGTCTATGTAATCCTGGGCACTACCTTCCCTCTGCCAACCTAGGGAGGCCAGGGCCGAGCTCATGCCTCCTTCAATGCTTGAGAGCCAACTGACCTTCTTGTCACCTGACAGGGGGGAGTTTCCCTGGTTGGACGTAGCGCGTGGAAGGAACATGTTATCCCAACCAGTTCCTTTCCCCTCCATCAGGCACCCCGGCTGGCCAGGGGGAGGCAGTATAGTGACCAGGATTACTACATGTTTTTGTGAGGACAAAGGCCCTTTCGCCAACCCCACCTAGGGTGTGGGCACTGATGACGCGGAGAAGAGAACACGCCCCCAGCGCCCACAGCATCCCCCACACTTTTTGGGCGGTGTAGCCGCCCCTATAAGTGGGTATCATTAGTACACCCTTCGCTGTACTGTGATTGGCTGACTCTATTGGCTGACTCTATTCAGCACTGTGATTGGCTAGCGAGACACGTGATGAAATTAATAACCTATAAATAGGACTATGCACTTAGTGAGCTTCCATCACTGTGATGACCACACCGCCCACTTCACACTGGGTGTGATTTTTAATTTCAAGGACCCCCATAACTCTGAGAGTGTACAAATGGAACCAAATGGACCCTTAGTACACTCTCAGAGTTAAAGATGGAGTGCCATGATATTTTTCAACCCTAAAACCTGATCATAAGGTATTATTATTATGTAAGGATTTTTTTCAAAAAGAAAAAGTGTACAGTAAGTGTTAAAATGTTGTTTTTATGTAGACACACCCACCAGTTCATTAAGTATACCTGGTTTCACTTAGCACCACCCATCTAATCCAGTCCCTCCGCCTCCTCCTATAAGACCACCCACCTGTCCTAGTCCTTCCCCCTTATCACTAAAGGACTGCCCATGGTTCTGCCCATTTGTTTACAAAATGGCAGGAGGACAAATTGGACAAATACAGCCATATATGTTTGAACCTGAATCTGGTTCAGATGAAGATGAGGAAGAAGAAGAACTACTCCATAACCGGAAAGCCTCATCAACCCTTTGCTCAAATCCCAAATGCTAGCATGTGTGCAACGGATAAATAAAAGTCTTAAAAGGACAACTTTGTTTTTTTTACAACCAAGGTTTATATTTTAGCTTGTAATTAAAGTAAATAAAAGATGAGTGTTATTTCTTTTTCATTTACTGCTTTCTATAGTTTTAGCAATTTTCGCGATATTTTTTACAGTGGGCGGGGGCATTCTGTCCGGTGGCTAAATATGCCTTTTTTACACAATAAAAAAGGTACGGTGGTCTTTGATGGCCAGATGTGATTATTATTGGGGGCTAGAAGAGCTACTGTAAATAATAATAAAGAAAACGCCGGGTTATTGTGTAAAAAAATACATATTTAGCCACCGGACAGAATGCCTCCCCACACTGTAGAAAAGATCGCAAAAATTGCTAAAACTATAGAAAGCAGTAAATTAAAACATTTTAACACTCATCTTTTATTTACTTTAATTACAATCTAAAACATAAACCTTGGTTGTAAAAAACTAAAGTTGTCCTTTAAACAGAACCATCAGTTGTCATACATTCTTACAGATGTGCCATGGTGATGTTCAATATCCTGTGATCCAAGTAGAACTTTATCTTACAATGACTATGGTATCCATTACATCAGTGACATTATTTATAGCATCACTGCACACATTTTACTATCATTACAATGCATTTGTATTCCTTCAACCTGACATTCCCATTTAAATGGGCTATGTATTCTTTCCATACATCCCCTTACTAGAAAATGGATATATAAGCTACAGTATATTACAGTAGGCATATGCATATAAAACGTCTAACTAGATGCTCTCATAATGTATTCAGAGCCATTTCCACCTTGATAATACACTTCTGTTTGCAGAGGCACAGATAATTCGTCTCTTTTTTATTATATTGACAAACAATCACGCTATGTATCTAATCCAACTGAACTAGCTCTAGCGACCCTAACGTTGGCTGAGACTCAAGTTGGTCCCGCCCGCGTCGGTATGTTCTGCCGATTTAATGTAAATGTTTTACCTTCTGAACATCGTATGAAAAATCTAAAGCTAGGCGCCGTAACCTACATATGTCTGTTGTTCCGACGGCGTGAAACAACGCATCGATGGGCTCAAACAACCGTTTAAAACCTTAGTTTGTTGGCAGCCTGCGTTGAATTAACATGGAGGCTCGTCCCTGATCTAACTCTACGCCATGTTAAACGGCGATGCGCGTTCACGACCAGGCCAGCACTGTCTTTGCACGTTGAATTCAACGCAGAGTCGCAGACCGGCACAAAACTCCGATTTAAAAGGTTGTTTCAACCCATCCATTAATTTCTTCACACCGTCGTAACAACAGACGACTGTAGGTTACCGCGACTACCGTTACATTTTCCATACGATGTTCAGAAGCGATCTTATTGACGCTGAACTAAATCCCACAACTAAACGGTGGGGGGGGTCACAGACACAAGGCTATGTCAAACCGATTCATGCTCCTAAATCATTTTATTGGGGCTGGCGGATGTTTTCATTTACCGGTAACGCTCCTGAGGTGCTGCTTTCTGTGTCTCCAGGATAAATCGTCGGAATATAACCTGGCTTCAGTACTTTCCTGTTTGCAATCCCATATTGACTATTGAAGTGTGAAACAACTGTTTGATAGCTGTCACACAGCAGCACAGAACAAACCCTGCCATGGTCACACACGTGTGTTTGAGGTAGCTCCGCCCACAAAAGGTTGTAGTATAAATGACAATGATAATGTGGGGAGGTGCGGTGGGTGGGTATGGGCATTGTTACGTCAGTATGTCGCTGTTTTTGGATTGGCACGTTTGACTCTCAAGGTTTCAGCCTCCAGGAAAAAACTCCAAATAGTCAGAGAAGACATGAAACACCTTAAAACCACCAGCGGGGGCCTTAATGAAGTTCTATCAACCTCATAGACACATGAAAAACAGAAAAAGTGCAAAAACATGGCACCACCTCTTTAAACACACCATAAAGGGCCATTTGGAACCCACTCAAGGCACCATGAGAGTCCCTGGACCACACTTTGAGACCCACTGGTGTAGCAGAGTGTTTTCAGTGAGGCAACATGCACAATATCAGCACCCTGACTCTGTTTGACCAGAATGGAACAGAGCCTTCATTAGTATCATTGGTAAGCCCTGTGAAGGAAGTAAGGAAGAGGACCAATTTTCTTGCCAGTATGTCTGCTGCACATAGAGCCTCTTTCCCCTGTTCTGTCTCTAGAGCCAAATTCCATTCCCCAAAGTTCAGTCACTCGCTCACTCTCCTCGCTTCCTCCACTCGCGCCTAAGCCCCGCCCCTGCGAGGAGCCGAGGATTATTTGTGAGGACGGAGTGGTCGAGCGGTTGCCGTCAAAGACGGCAAATTCCGCGATCACTTATGACGTCTCAAACAGCTGGACCAGAGCGTGGATGAAAATACACATGCATAGAATAATATGCAGGTATAGAATAATACAGAATATAAGAATAGACAATTCATCAATGTGGATGGCCACATTGTTATCTTTATAGTTAACATTTTGTGCAAAGCCATTTATTCCTGAAATAGTGAACGAAGCGCCAGGATGAGCAAACTTACATTTATGAATTAAATCCTGACCCGTCCCTCTTTTTGCTCGTACAGTCCCCAGACCCCCCACCCCCCGCAGCAGTCCCGCACGGCACTGCTGCTTATAACAGCCA
>NC_137626.1:5193049-5428049 GCF_963280865.1 Gymnoscopelus braueri
TTTGGTTCCATTTGCACATGTCTCAGGACATTCAGGAGACAAAAAAATAAGACGTCTGTGAATTCATATTTATTATCAATTAACTGTGTGACCTGTGAATCTGTAGCCTGGGCACCATTCCTTTTCGGGTATATGATCCGGTCGGGAGCGGAAGTTAAAAAAATGTAAAGTGGCCGGATGGGCAGAACCGGAAAGACGTCTCACCTCAAAATAGGTCCGTCCTAATAAAATCCTTGATGCGGCATAGTTTAGCTTATTTTTTAAATGTAAATGTGCGTGCACTATCCGGAGACTATTTAGCGTCTGTATTATCCCACGGGGAAATTCTATTCCATTTAAATAGGGATTGGGGAACCAAAACATAGCAGCACCGCAAAACCGGATGGGCACAATCCGGAAAGAGGATTCTTTTTTCATTTTTTTTTTCAGTAGGTGTGGCCTAGACCGGATCATATGGGTCTTTAGTAACAGAGACCAGGCTTTCCTCCGAGGTGGAAAGACTGGTGATGCGAGGTTAGTGAATCTGCAACGTTCTCTCCACACTACAATGTCCTCTCACTCTGTGTGTGTGTATGGTTTGACCTCCAATTAGAACATGAAGCATTACTTTTGTATAAATTAAACTAATTTGGTTAATCGTCGCTGTCGGGCAGAAACCTCTTATATGTCCATATTCAAACGTTTTGTGTTTCTTTCGTACATTTTAACGGCCTACTTGATCATACTACAGCGTCACACAAGCATTAAACGTAGCGGATCTGGGTAAAGGAACTGGTTGGAATAACGTGTTCCTTCCACTTAGAAGCGGGCCACTTTCGCGGGCCGCCATGGACCTTTCCGTGGGCCGCCAAATGCCCCCGGGCCGCCAGTTTGACAACCCTGACTTAGACAATTGGCACTGGGTGAAAAAATGGGTTACAAAATCGTGGGATAAAAAAAAGCTCATTTTTGTCACAGACTTGTAGTTTCTAGGTCTTGTGTTTCTGTATGTTGTTCCCTGGTCTAGTGTTCTTGGTTCTATGTCTCTGTTTGCCCCAGCTGTATCTGATGTGTAATCACCCCTCATGTGCGTCAGTCTAGTTCCCCAGTCAGTGCTTGTCAGTGGTGTAAAGTCACTAAGTACATTTACTCAACTACTGTATTTAAGGACAATTTTCAGGTACTTTTTACTTTACTTAAGGTATTTCCAATTTTCAATACTTTTACATCCTACGCCACTACATCTCAGAGGCAAATATTGTACTTTTACTCCACTACAATTGTTTGAAAACTTTAGTTACTAGTTACTCTGTAGATTTTGATTATTATTACAAAACATACATTAACCACTTCAGCCCTATGTACATTTCGGCCATTTGATGTGATGCGACGCATTGTGAGCTTGTAGATCGGCTATTTTCAAATGATCTTTTGACATTTTACGCATTTGAAAACTTGTGAAATGTCACATTCTGCATAATGAGTACTTTCTACTTTTGATACTTTAAGTGCATTTTGATATCAATACTTTTGTACTTTTACTCAAGTAAATTTTGAATTCCCGAATTGTTCTCAAGTAGGCCGTTCTACAGTGCTTGAGTAAATGCACTTAGTTACTTTGGGTGCATTTCTCCTTTCCGACATGTCGCCTTTCCGACGTTGACGAACCCTATACCTAACCCTAACCCTAACCATAACCGCACGCGGAAGCCACTAGTCGGAGTGGTGAGATGTCGGAATGGAAGGAGCACCCCAGTTACTTTGCGCCACTGGATTTGCGTTGGTGAACAAAAAGTAACCCATAATCTCTCTCTCTCTCCCACCCTCTCTCTCTCTTTCTCAGAACAATGGATCCGATTCGTTTGGCTGGTGTCATGACAACAAACAATGCTCAAAGGTAAGCACTAGAGCACTGATGATTTCGTGACGAAAAATGTTCGTCGACTACCTTTTTTCACTGACGAAAACTAAATAAAAACAAAATAAAAACTAAGCTATGATGACCTAAACTAAGACTAAATATATTGACGATTTTGTCAACATATAAAAACTACACAAAAATGTTAGTGAGGGACTATAGTGGAGAAGAGACCCAGTGGAACAAGTCATTTTATGTTTGGTTGCGCTCGGGTGTTGTGCTCTGAAAATAGCAGATCTACAAGCTCACAACGCGACACGTTGTGAGCTTGTAGATCGGCTATTTTCAGCATTCAACCAAGTGTAAAATCTGCCATTACGACGCCATCAAAGCACCGCCAACATACATTTTAGTCGACTAAATCAACTGTAGATTTAGTCGACTATAATCTTATGATATTTAGTCGACTAAAACTAGACAAAAACTAAAACATTTCAGATGACTAAAATATGACTAAAACTAAATGGAATTTTATTCAAAAGACTGACTAAAACTACATAAAAATCAACACTGCACTATAGGCAGCATGTAGCCCCTTTCGGGACCCTGTTTACCTTTTTTGTATTTGGGAAGGCGGTATCCAGGGTCCCTTGTTGGTTAGAACACGCTCTATCGTACCGGCGGCTACCACTGTCTGGTCTCGAGTTTACAGCTCGTCGCTTAGAAGTTGCAGAGATTTCTCAAAGGTACCAAAAAGAGCAATACTAACACGCGAACAAGCGGCATCAAAAAGCGGGGATCGGCGATGCCGTTTAACATTTTTTATAATTTAGTAAACCTTAAGCTCATTTCTCACACTCTGCTCCACTGCCCATGTCCCGCCTCCCCACGGTGACTGACAAGCTGCGCGTCCTACGCATAACTCTATGGTCCTCGTTACTGCCTCTGATTGGCGAGCTCCTACATGCTTGCATGACAATCACAACGCGGGGAGGCGGGACATGGGCAGTGGAGCAGAGTGTGAGAAATGAGCTTAAGGTTTACTAAATTATTAAAAATGTTAAACGGCATCGCCGATCCCCGCTTTTTGATGCCGCTTGTTCGCGTGTTAGTATTGCTCTTTTTGGTACCTTTGAGAAATCTCTGCAACTTCTAAGCGACGAGCTGTAAACCCGAGACCAGACAGTGGTAGCCGCCGGTACGAGAGAGCGTGTTCTAACCAACAAGGGACCCTGGATACCGCCTTCCCAAATACAAAAAAGGTAAACAGGGTCCCGAAAGGGGCTAGGCAGCATGCACACCGGTACACTTGCTTGCACGTGGCTGCATGCAGACAGCAGCCGTCCCTCTGATCCCCCCCATCGTTTCATATAACCTGTGAAACGTGACCTACACACCATCATCTAGGTGATTGATTCATGTATATAGAACGACATACTGGGGACACCGGTGTTTTTTTCTTGTGCAATAAATCACAGCACGTACACACACACACACGACTGTGTGTATGTGCGTGTGTGTGTGCGCGTGTGTACGTGTGTCTGGGTCTGTAAAAATGGATGGTGTGCAGTGGTGGAAAGTAACTAAGTATATTTACTAAAGTATTATACTTAAGTACAAATTTGATGTAATGTTTTTGTTTTTACTTTACTGGAGTATTTCCAATTATCAATACTTCTACTCCACTACGTCTAAGAGGCAGATATTGTACTTTTTACTCCACTACGATTATTAGAACATTTTGTTACTAGTTACTTTGTAGATTTAAATTATTATTACAAAACATGCACTTTTTTAAAGGATTTTATACATTTGGAAAGTTTAGAAATGGGACGACATTTTGCATAATGAGTGCTTTTACTTTTGGTACTCTAAGTACATCGTGATGCCAATACCTTTGTATTTTTACTCAAGTACATTTTTTAATACCGGACTTTTACTTTTTTCTATTTGGTGGTATTGATACTTTTACTCAAGTAAAAAAATTGTGAGTCTGTAACAATGGATGTGTGCGTGTCCTGTCCGCGCGCTCATACATGTGCGCGCACGGGGGCAAATAGCGCCATAGTGGTTAATACCTATTTCTACGTTCCGAGCCAAGCCGTTCCGAGCCATGCCATTCATCACCGGCGTACAGGCACTTTCTGCAGCTATCCACGTAGACAGTAGCTGGTGGCTCTGGGCTAATACATCACTGCTCAAGGGCTGGAGACAGTAATGGATGGAACAGGACGTTTTGGCCCCATGCTTCCTCTGAGATATTATGATAATATAATATAATAAAACTTACCCTGATATCACGGCCCGATAATTTAGATAATCCAGTATGCACGAGTGTAGTGCAGGCCTGGCATTTTTGGGGGTATGTTTTTGTTTAACACACAGGTTCTCAAACTCAAGGACCCCTAAATTGATATATGTATTTGGCCGCGGACCCCCCAACTGAAGAGGTTTTGTGCCAGGGACCCCCAGAAGAGAAGATTTATGTAAAGAAAGATAAATCTAAATTATTCAAACATTTTCAAACATGTCCGATAATCTTTTTTATATTTTCAAAAATAGCAGATAAGCTCCCGTGCCGCGCTGCAAGCTTGTAGATCTGCTATTATTGAATAGCCAACGTATAAATGGATAAAGTATTTAAGATGATTGTGATGCTATGTTAACTATACCTTTGCTGGGGACCCTCTTGAACCCTTCCGCGGACCTCACTTTGAGAACTAATGGTTTAACAGGCCCCCAGCAAAGGTAACAGGCCCGCTCTTGACAGATATTAACGGTCCGCAGCAGCCTCTCACTTCCATACCCCTGCTTTCCCTGTGTGTGCTTTCCCCCATGTTCTAACCCTCCGATGTTCAACGCCAAAAACACAATTGAAATCGCAATTATTTGTGTGACAATTAATCGTCAAATTAAAACAGTAATCGTGACAGCCCTAGCTGGCAGTGGCTCAGGAGGTGAAAGTTCCGGTCCCCGGTTCGATCCTCAGTCCCCCCCCCCCCCCCCCCCCTTGGCTTTGTGCCGAAGGCCCTCACTGCTTGAGCCTTGTATGGTGTCAAGGCTGTCACTGTTACATAAATGCACCATTTACATGGAGACACACACACACACACACACACACACACACACACACACACACACACACACACACACACACACACACACACACACACACACACACACACACACACACACACACGCGCACACACACGCACACACACACACACGCACACACACACACACACACACACACACACACAGTCTCTCTCACACACACAGTCTCTCTCACACACACAGTCTCTCTCACACACACACACACACACACACACACACACACACACACACACACACACACACACACACACACACACACACACACACACACACACAATCCTTCCATATGGTTCAATAACATGTGCCACTGCACACCGGCACAGTCAAGACGGGACGCCCCGGGGTCAGGATTCTATACAAGAACATTTGGTTGAATGCTGCTGCTTTTGTGAGTTTGTTCACTCGAGTTTGATTTACTTACAAGGTCAAAACCTCCTCTGTCATCTGAAGACTCGCCTCTCCCCCCCCCCCCATAGCACTTAAGAGATTTGTGTTGTTAGAATGTTTCAAAAATATTCCACATTTGTGGAATGTTTTTTATTGGAATATTTTTGATGATATTTTTTGTTGGAATTGTTTTTAAATAGCAGATCTACAAGCTCACAACGCGTCGCATTGCGGCACGTTGCGAGCTTGTAGATCGGCTATTTTTAAATGCCGGCAACGATGTGAGATCGGCAACCGCAACCAATGCAGCGACAAACCTCCTAATAGAATGCACTTCTCCTCCGCACTCTTAATTTTCATGAACGCCCCCCATTGGCGCATAACCTTAGATGTGGTCTCTACTGCAGGCTGTCAGAGTCTCTCTGTGATGACAGGTGCTCTCTGAAATATTGACACTGAGCTCCACAGTGCTTTCATCTGACGGAAGCCCCCCTTGGATCAAAAGGCAACTTCTTCATTTTGTGGAAGCCACGGCTTGTCTACCACAAGGCTGTCTTTTACCTTTGATTATGGATAATGGATTTCTTTCTGTGTGTCTGCACCAGCAGCTATGTTCTTGTGAAAACAATGAGCTATGGGCTGCATGCAGTATGTCTAGATACCTGTCCATTACTTTGGCTCATGGAGCAACCGGCCTCAAGTTGTCACCATGGTCCCTCTGGTGATAATGAGAGCTTGTTAATCCTTCTGTCCCTACGGTATCTCCTCCAGGCTTTTACCCTCACTTTGAGAACCATTGCTCTAAAGGTGATGGCCTGAGACCCCAAGGGGTCCCGCGGGGGTCCCCAGCAAAGCGTCAAATTCAGTTGAACCACTTAACTTAAAGACGTTGTATATGGTTACATTCAAATACAAGTTTTATCACAAATCTTAGTCTTATTGGGGGTTCCTGGCACAAAATCTTGTGGGGGTCTGTGGCCATATACAGTACATATCAATTTGGGAAAATGTCTGACATCCACTGATTTACCACAGTTGCCACAGTTACAAACTCCCACACAACCCCTTCTTGAAGATGGCATTAACTCACTGCATTCCCTCTGTGGTTTCTGTGGGTGGGGGGTGTGGGTGATGTCACTGGGCGTGCCCTCACCCTGGCCTTTGAGCTTGAGCCCGGTGGATTGTTGTCGAGTGCCTTGACGTAAACCTCTCAAGTCCTCCATCGTTTAAATAGCACTTGGCGGTCATGAAAGGAGCGCGGCGCTTTCCGTAGCTTTGTTTTCCCGACACGCGACTTTGACAGCCAGACTTCCTCCACTTGATTCTCCCCCATCTTTTGCCCCTCGACGAACCCATAACATGGAAGAACGCGTGTCCCAAATAATTCACTCACGCCGTGCTTATAGTCAGTGACAGAGAAACAAAGCCGGTGTCGAAACAGGAAGTTCAGAGACAAAGACGGCCCATTCATTCTCCTCCTCCGGGGGGAGGAAGTCGTTTATCTGGTCGTCCAATCAAACGGTGTCGTGCGCAGCGCCCTGAATGCCGCCCAGAAAGAGAGGGATTGTGAGCGGTCGTCAGAGAGGTCACTCAGCGGTCTACCGCCCAGAAAGAGACACATTATGAGCCGTCCACAGAGAGGTCACTCTGACCCTTATCTGTGCTCTGTGGTGCAGGAGAGGTCTGCACACACACACATACGCACACACACACACACACACACACACATACTGTACACACACACACACACACACACACACACACACACACACACACACACACACACACACACACACACACACATACGCACACATACTCACACAGGCACACATACACACACGCACACGCACACGCACACACACACATACACACACATGCACGCACGCACGGGCGCGCGCACAGACACACATACACGCACGCACGCACACAGACACACATACACATACACACACACACACACACACAGACACATGCACGCACGCACACAGACACACATACAGTACACACAGACACACATGCACGAACACACACAGACACACATACACACACGAACACAGACACACATAAACACACACACATACAGACACACATATACACACGCACACAGATACACATACACACACGCACACACACAGACACACATACACACACATGCACGCGCGCACACGCACGCACGTGCACAGACACACACACACGCACACACCCTGACATGACCGATTGCACACTGCAAGCCTTGCATTGTTTCCCCAAATGTACTCGAGCCATGGTGTTATATTTTGTTTTATGTCCTGCATGATGTTTTGGTTTTGTTTGATCAAAAAGAAGCGATTGAATCCCAAATGACCTCTTGTCTTCCATTATCGGGGGGACTGTAGGTTATTATTATTATTTTCGTAATCCCCCCAGACCCGCGCTGCATCTCAAAATGTCTTGAGTAAAAGTTTTGGCATCGAAATATACTTGGGAGTACCAAAAACTAGTCATAACGCAGAATATCCCATTTCACAAGTTTTCGAAATGTATACAAATATAGCAGATCTACAAGCTCAGGTTGTATATCTACTATTTTCCCAAGTACTGTGTATATATATATATATATATATATATATATATATACATATATATATATATATATATATATAGGGCTGAAGTGGTTAATGTATGTTTTGTAATAATAATCCAAATCTACAAAGTAACGACTAACTAAAGTTTTCAAATAATTGCAGTGGAGTTTAAAAAAAAGTGCAATATTTACCTCTTGAGATGAAGTGGGGAAAAAGTAAAAGTCTTGAACATTGTAAATGCTTTGATTGATTGATTGAATACTTTATTTAGAAGGTTTCAGAGAAAAAGCACATGGAAGTACAGCTTACAATATAAGGTCAACTAAAATGGATCGCCCATGAAAGAAGCGATGGCTTGTTTCATATAGGATCCTCACATACTCAATTCATGGAGTACGATTCAATTCATGGAGCTCCATTACAGTAGAGTAAAAAGAAAGTAGGAAAGTAAAAGTAAAAGAAAGTAGGTAGCTGATATATTGCACTTTTACCTTAGCGTAGGTGTACTCTTAGTTGCTTGTTTTAGAAGAAAATGCACTTACTGATTAGTAGTTTCGTTCCCTACCTAAGTATGTTGAATGTACTTATTGTAAGTCGCTTTGGATAAAAGCGTCTGCTAAATGACTGTAATGTAATGTAAAAAAAATCATACAAATGTACTCAAAGTACAGTACTTAGTACAGTAAATGTACTCTTGGGGTCGGGGAGGTTAGGCGCTCGATTTGAGCTGGAAATGGGGCGGAAAATGTCCGCGAGGCCGGATTAGAGATGGTCTGTTCATCTGAGGAGCGGACAGCCTAGATCAGAGCTGACAGTACTGGCTCAGTGCAAGACGTCCTAGGGCAGTGGTCCCCAAACTGGCGGTCGAAACGCCCAGAGGGGTCCCCAAATTATTTTTTGGGGGTCCCCAGAGGATTAGCTTAATGTGCAACATTGTTTTCTCACTCAACAGTAAACAAAACCAACATACAGTATAAGTGTATACAGGGTATCTGCACATTTATAAAGTGACAATTGAATGACTTTTAAGACTTTTTTTGTTATACCTAATTGGCCAAATTGTCAAATGTTACATAAGAAATGGCAAACATTGTGAAAATAGCTGATCTACAAGCTCACAAGCGTTGTGAGCTTGTAGTTCGGCTATTTCACAATATTTATCTATGGAACCGAGTCAAACTAAATGTAATGCCTACAACTCCTACAATTCCAAGTGCTTGTCAGGGTGGGGGGTCCCCAGTTCAAATATGATTTTTTTTGGGTGGTCGTGGCCTGAAAAGGTTGAGAACCCCTGCACAGCAGTGGTGTGTGTTCTTAACTCATTAAGACCTGAGGCCGATTCTATAAATGTGGCGTGTCTGTTTAAAACACACTTATCCACAGTTTCCCACATCCATTATTACACCTGCTGCACGCATGACACACACACACACACACACACACACACACACACACACACACACACACACACACACACACACACACACACACACACACACACACACACACACACACACACACACACACACACACACACACACACACACACACACACACAGCGTCGTGTCGCTCTAGAATAGAACGCCACCGTTCCGTGCTGCTGAAACAAGTAGACTGGACATGGATGAGAGGAAGGACGGAACTCTCACAGGACCAAACTCTATACAACCCTCTGTGTGGAAACTATAAGTTCATTTAGAGTTTAGAATCATGTGTTAACCTTCGGGGGGAACAGGACGTGGTCCGCGTATAGCTTACACCCCACCACCACCAAGTAAAAGTATCAATACTGCAATGTAGAAATACTCTGTTACAAGTAAAAGTCCGGAATTCAAAATTTACCTGAGTAAAAGTACTGGTATGAAAATGATTTAAGTACCAAAAGTAGAAGGTACTCGATATGCAGAATGTTCCATTTCTCACTTGGTGCCGCACTATGAGCTTGTATATCTGCTATTTTTGAATAGCCCAAAGTATAAGATAATGGTTATAGCTAAAAATGGAAAATGACACAGTATGCGTTCCCGGTCTTAATGGGTTAACAAGCACCATTGAATACCCATGCAGAGCTTCAGGCGTCACAGCAGCAACAATTCAGTTGATAAAGAATCAATGAATTGATTATATAAGCTCCCTATGAAACGTGTGGATGAGCTGAATGTTTGTCATGTTTCCTCTCTCCTCTGCAGTGTCTGGAGCCTTGCAAGGACACCTGGGAGATGAAGAGGAAGAGTCAGTGCCGGGACCTGTGTGAGGTACAGCATGATGGCACCGGACTCTGTCTTTTCCCGGTTTGGCCCAGGTCGACATGGTTTTGAGGTTAGGTGTAGGGTTAAGGTCAGGCATAATGTTTGTGAGGTTAGGTTAAAAGGTAGGGTAAGTGATTTACTTTGGTTAAAATAAGTGTTAAATAGCTCTATATTCTGATAGTACTCATTGCTATAGAGTGTTCAGTAACAGGAGTCTCCCATGTCTCTCCAGCTCTTTATTAACACATTGGGTGCCAGCATTTTATAATAACAGATTACGTTCGGTGCCAGAAATCTCACCGTTGAGCTGCGCAGCGCTGTTTAAGCTGTAGACTCCACGACGTGCATTCCATGTGAAAAAAAGCATGCCTCCATTTTGCCCAATGGTCCTGGCTAACGCCTGGAACTATAACATCTCTCACGCGAGTAACAATGGCGGAGCGATCGTGCATCCCAAATGACTCGTTTTCCCCCAGCGTAAAAAGTTTCGGAGTTATAGGGGTTTTAGAGAAGGAGATAGAACGGAAGCGGATGGGAGCCATGTTTTTTGACACAGTGATCCATCTGGCCTATCCTTCTCAGAATCACCACGGGTGATTCCAGAGCTGCTCCAACCCCTCCCGTGTGGAAAAAAACGAAAAAAACGAAAAGACACCAAACACGGTTCAGACCGTGTTCGGCACCAAAGCGCTACTCTGTGAAAACACGGTTCAGACCGTGTTTGGCACCCGATGTGTTAAACAGAAAATGCATTTTCAGTGCTCTCTCCTGATTGGCTTAAAATGTATCACCTTCCTGAAAATGTGAGCTGGAGAGACCCCTGTGACCGAACAAACGCTCTGTAGTAATGATTACTATCAGAATATAGTTATTTAACCTTTTTAACTAAAACAAAAAAATATATACAAAATATCACTCACCCTACCTTTAAGGTTAGGGTTAGGCATGGTGTTTGTGAGGTTAGGGTTAAGGTTAGGGTTAGGGTTAGGGTTTGTGAGGTTAGGGTTAAGGTTAGGGTTAGGCATAGTGTTTGTGAGGTTAGGGTTAAGGTTAGGTTTAGGCATAGTGTTTGTGAGGTTAGGGTTAAGGTTAGGGTTAGGCATAGTGTTTGTGAGGTTAGGGTTAAGGTTAGGGTTAGGCATAGTGTTTGTGAGGTTAGGGTTAAGGTTAGGGTTAGGGTTAGGGTTTGTGAGGTTAGGGTTAAGGTTAGGTTTAGACATAGTGTTTGTGAGGTTAGGGTTAAGGTTAGGGTTAGGCATAGTGTTTGTGAGGTTAGGGTTAAGGTTAGGGTTAGGGTTAGGGTTTGTGAGGTTAGGGTTAAGGTTAGGTTTAGACATAGTGTTTGTGAGGTTAGGGTTAAGGTTAGGGTTAGGCATAGTTTTTGTGAGGTTAGGGTTAAGGTTAGGGTTAGGCATAGTGTTTGTGAGGTTAGGGTTAAGGTTAGGGTTAGGGTTTGTGAGGTTAGGGTTAAGGTTAGGTTTAGACATAGTGTTTGTGAGGTTAGGGTTAAGGTTAGGGTTAGGCATAGTGTTTGTGAGGTTAGGGTTAAGGTTAGGTTTAGGCATAGTGTTTGTGAGGTTAGGGTTAAGGTTAGGCTTAGTCATAGTGTTTGTGAGGTTAGGGTTAAGGTTAGGGTTAGGCATAGTGTTTGTGAGGTTAGGGTTAAGGTTAGGTTTAGGCATAGTGTTTGTGAGGTTAGGGTTAAGGTTAGGCTTAGGCATAGTGTTTGTGAGGTTAGGGTTAAGGTTAGGTTTAGACATAGTGTTTGTGAGGTTAGGGTTAAGGTTAGGTTTAGGCATAGTGTTTGTGAGGTTAGGGTTAAGGTTAGGTTTAGGCATAGTGTTTGTGAGGTTAGGGTTAAGGTTAGGCTTAGGCATAGTTTTTGTGAGGTTAGGGTTAAGGTTAGGCTTAGGCATAGTTTTTGTGAGGTTAGGGTTAAGGTTAGGGTTAGGCATAGTGTTTGTGAGGTTAGGGTTAAGGTTAGGTTTAGGCATAGTGTTTGTGAGGTTAAGGTTAGGGTTAGGCATAGTTTTTGTGAGGTTAGGGTTAAGGTTAGGGTTAGGCATAGTGTTTGTGAGGTTAGGGTTAAGGTTAGGGTTAGGCATAGTGTTTGTGAGGTTAGGGTTAAGGTTAGGGTTAGGCATAGTGTTTGTGAGGTTAGGGTTAAGGTTAGGTTTAGGCATAGTGTTGGTGAGGTTAGGGTTAAGGTTAGGGTTAGGCATAGTGTTTGTGAGGTTAGGGTTAAGGTTAGGTTTAGGCATAGTGTTGGTGAGGTTAGGGTTAAGGTTAGGGTTAGGCATAGTGTTTGTGAGGTTAGGGTTAAGGTTAGGTTTAGGCATAGTGTTTGTGAGGTTAGGGTTAAGGTTAGGTTTAGGCATAGTGTTTGTGAGGTTAGGGTTAAGGTTAGGGTTAGGCATAGTGTTTGTGAGGTTAGGGTTAAGGTTAGGCTTAGGCATAGTGTTTGTGAGGTTAGGGTTAAGGTTAGGGTTAGGCATAGTGTTTGTGAGGTTAGGGTTAAGGTTAGGTTTAGGCATAGTGTTTGTGAGGTTAGGGTTAAGGTTAGGTTTAGGCATAGTGTTTGTGAGGTTAGGGTTAAGGTTAGGTTTAGGCATAGTGTTTGTGAGGTTAGGGTTAAGGTTAGGTTTAGGCATAGTTTTTTTTATTTGATTTGATTTATTTGAAAATCAATAAAACAAAACCACATGGTTTCAGCAGTTCGAGGATAACACTATAAAGTCCTGGGACTTATTTCCATTGAGGTCCTCTCACAGTTAACAGTTAAGAATAAATTACAATACAAAACACATGACAGTAACATGTGCAGTACCCACTTCAGCCCTATATTCATTTCATATTTTTTGAAAATAGCCGATCTACAAGCTCACAATGCGTCGCGATGTGACGCATTGTGATGCTTGTAGATCTGCTATTTTCAAAAGATTTTCATAAATGTTATACATTTGAAAACTTGTGAAATGGGACATTTTGAATAATGAGTACTTTCTACTTTTGGTACTTTAAGTACATTTTGACACCAATACTTTTGTACTTTTACTCAATTCAATTTTGAATTCCGGACTTCTACATTGTAACAGAGTACTTCTACATTGCAGTATCGATACTTTTTCTTAAGTAAAACAATTTAGTACCCCCCCCCCCCCCCCATCAACGCAGCGCTCCTTCCCCAAGAGGCACTGGGAGTGCGTGACCAGCTGCGAGTTCCTCCAGTCGGTGATGGCGGTGAAGCAGGGCGACTGCCCGCCTCCGGAGAGGGCCAGCGGCTTCGCGGCGGCCTGCGTGGAAAGCTGCGACCGGGACGGCGAGTGCTCGGCCCAGAAGAAGTGCTGCTCCAACGGGTGTGGACACACCTGCCAGGCCCCCAAGAACCTCTACAAGGGTATGTGGAGACATTAATATCAGCTCAACATCACGTGTTGATTTTGACAAAAAAAAAAAGATTGAATTTTAGTCATAGTCTGTTGAAAAAACTAAAACAATTCCAAGTACCCTGACAGGCACTTGGAATTGTTTTCAAATTACATTTAGTTTGACTCGGTTCCACAGATGCATTTTGTGACAATAGCCGAACTACAAGCTTGTAGATCGGCTATTTTCTCAATGCTTGCCTCTTTCTTGCGTAATATTTGACAGTTTTGTCAATTTTGGTATTATGAAGGTCTTAACTCTCTCAGTGCCACGCCCCGAGATATCCCGAGTTTTTCCCGAGTACCCTCAGTGCCAGCACGAGAAATCCCGAGTTTTTACTTTTGACTGTGGTCGCGCTATTCTGTTTATTTTTTATGATCACTTTCGCTTCCTGACTCCTTCAGACTCATTGGGTTCCGGTTTCATGACGCAGATTCCGTTTCCGGTTCAATTTTTTTTTCCCGCGGTCATTTTTGGCCAGAATAGGGAAAGTCACGTTTTTTCACAGAGGAGAGGTCCACGTCTACTCTCTTTGGTCTGGGTGACGATCAGTCATCGTAGTCGTGTATCGCATCGTAATTTAGCCCGATCAACGATTGTCGAAAATGTCAACATCCGGTTATGACCGGATGTGACGTGAGCCTGTTTGGGAGGGGGCGAGTGAGCCAGCGAGGTCATCAATGTGTCGATTTGTTGCTCTCTACTGGTAGAACTGTATTATGGGTTTAAAAACCCAATCAGATTGTTTGTTTGAATGAAAAATTACAAAATTAAAAAAAAAACGCAAATTTCTGGCACTGGGGGAGTACTTTATGAAAATACTCTTGGCACTGAGAGAGTTAAAAATCAGTTTAAATCTAACAGTTTTTGGCGGGCCGTGATGGCATCGGAATTTTTTCACTTAGATGCATGCCGAAAATAGCCGATCTACAAGCTCACAACGCGCCGCACTGTGACGCATTGTGAGCTTGTAGATCAACTATTTTCGGTCTGACCATGATGACTTGTATTTTAGTTCTACTGGATCTCTTCTCCACTAGATCCCTCACTAACATTTTAGTCTAGTTTTTATTTGTTGACGAAATTGTCAGTATATTTAGTCATAGTTTTAGTCATCATAGCTTAGTTTTTATTTTTGTTTTGGTCAGAGAAAAAAGGTAGTCGAAAGACATTTTTCGTCATAGTTTTAGTCGACGAAATCAACACTGCTCAACTTTAAAAGAAAAGCAAAAGAAAACATGGATTACTAGTTGTCAGACACCACACTGATTTGAGTCATTTAGATTCCATAAAAGCCAAATCAAAAAGAACCACAGATCAAGGAAAGTAAAACAAATATAGCGTCACAATCATTTTAACCAGAGTGCCGCGCTATGAGCTTGTAGATCTGCTTTTTTTTATCGTGAACATTTGCGCGCATATTTGAATATATATATATGTAGATTTTTAAAGCGAACATTTGTAACTCAAATCTTTGCTTCTGGGGGTCCCTGGAACAAAATATTTTGAGATGGGGGTCCGTGGCCAAATACATATAATTTTTGGGGGGGTCCTTGACATGAAAAGGTTTGAGAACCACTGGTTCAAACCACTTGAGTCCAACTCAGTTTTTTCTTCCATCTGACTTTGTCATTCTAAACAATGATGGACGACACAACTATCTCCACATTCCTCCAGGAGGAGCGAGAAACCTAACCTCCTGACTCCACTACAATTATTTGAACACATTAGTTACTAGTTACTTTTCAGATATAAATTATGATATTATGAAACATTACATTAACCACCCTAGTCCTATTTTATACCTAGGCTATTTGAAAATAGCCGATCTACAAGCTCACGATGCGACGCGTTGTGAGCTTGTAGATCTGCTATTTTCAAACATTTTAGTACTTTTACTTTTGGTACTTTAAGTACATTTTGATGCCAATACTTTTACTTACTTTTAATCAAGTACATTTAGAATCCTGGACTTTTACTTTTTTACTTCCTGTCTCCCCAGGCGCTCCGCTGAAGCCCAGGAAGGAGCTGACGTTCGGGGAGCTCCCGTCGGGACAGATGGAGGTGCGCTGGTCCTCCCGGTTCAACGTGTCGGCGGAGCCCGTCGTCCACGTGCTCCACAGGAGGTGGAACTTTGGCATCGGCCCCAGCGAGGACAGCGCCACCTCCTGGCAGGTGGTGGCGCAGGTGGGTCTCTCTCCTATCCCAACTAAATAGCCGGACGTGTGTAATTTAATTCACCCTTTTTTTCAAGCCTCATATTGATATTTAATGTCATTAATTCTTATTTTAAACTTGGTGTCAGTAAAAAGGAAAAAAAAGTTCCCAACCTTTTTTTGTGTGTGTGAGTGTGTGTGTGTGTGTGTGTGTGTGTGTGTGTGCGCGTGTGTGGCCTCATTACAATGCTTTCACGCATGCACGGGCCTCCCAACCAATTAACACTCTCACCATGTAATCACAGCGTCCTGGGATTGAATAATATAGCATGTCTCAAGGCTTATGTGCAGCACTTCACAAGACTGGTACTTTCTGTCTCATCCACCACTCTCTCTCTCTCTCTCTCTGCACCACTTTATCTGATGAAAAGCAGACATTTCTTTGTTAGAGACAGGACAAACATGCACACATGCACGTACACATGTACTACGCACGCACTCACATCCCTGAGGCACGCCATTGTGTCCTGATATAAACAACATAACTTTAATGTTGAGTGGTGGTGAGTAGGCTATAGTATGATTGGTGGAGTGTTTGTCCAGCTCTCCATTGGTAGAAGAGACCGTTGCACCACCGTGCACATACCCCTGTTTTATCTATCTATCTATCTATCTATCTATCTGTCTGTCTGTCTGTCTGTCTGTCTGTCTGTCTGTCTGTCTGTCTGTCTGTCTGTCTGTCTGTCTGTCTGTCTGTCTGTCTGTCTGTCTGTCTGTCTGTCTGTCTTACACTCTCAGAGTTAACTTAACATCATGGATTTTACTGTCAACCAGATGGCTTGTTTCTTATGTCTCGTATTTTACTCCCCCGTCCCCCCCTGACCCGCTTACCACACCCACAGACCACAGAGCAGCTGGCCAGGCTGGTGGACACGCGGCCGGGACGCTGGTACCAGTTCAGGGTGGCGGCGGTCAACGTCCACGGAACCAGAGGCTTCACCACGCCCAGCCGACACGTCCACACACGCAGAGGTGTGTTGTGTGTGTGTGTGTGTGTGTGTGTGTGTGTGTGTGTGTGTGTGTGTGTGTGTGTGTGTGTGTGTGTGTGTGTGTGTGTGTGTGTGTGTGTGTGTGTGTGTGTGTGTGTGTGTGTGTGTGTGTGTGTGTGTGTGTGTGTGTGTGTGTGTGTGTGTGTGTTCATTTTGATAGCAAGTGACAGGAAACAGGGAGGGAGAGAGAGACAGCGAGTGACACACAGCAAAGCTCGCCGGGCCCGGGAATTGAACCCGCGACTCTCTGCCAGACCGCCATAACCACTAGGCCATAGGCACCCTTGTCATAGTCTTCTGAATAAACTTCCATTTAGTCATATTTTAGTCATCTGAAATGTTCTAGTTTTAGTCTAGTTTTTGTTGACTAAATATCATAAATAAGAGGTTAGTCAACTAAATCTACATTTGATTTAGTTGACTAAAATGTAGTTTTGGCGAGCCATGATGACGTCATAATGACTGATTTATACCTACAGTAGCTGTGTGCCAAGAATAGCCGATCTTCTTGTAGATCAGCTATTTTCAGAGCACGACGACAGTCCCTCCGTAACATTTTAGTCTAGTTTGTATAGTTTTAGTCATCATAGCTTAGTTTGTATTTAGTTTTTCTACTAAATCTACTAAAAAAAAGACGAAAGATCTACTATTCTCGCCGCGAGACATCGTCGCGTGAGGGAGTACGAATCGGGCTTTTAGAGGAGCTAGGATCCAGGTGGTCCCCAGCTAAATGATGGAGAGTTGGTAACCAAATGGACCCTTATAGATCTCTAACTCTTGAGAGCGTAACATGAAACATGTTTCGTTTTACGCTCTCAAGAGTTAAATTATTGTTAAACATCTGCATTGCTTAATTTACAAGACGTAACACAATTAGAGAATGTAGAAGGATTGTTATCTCTCCTATGGCACCAACATCAATACTGAATGGAATTGTGGACAAAATCATATCCAACGACAGGATTTGTGTAAGAGAAATGATAAAGAGATTTTTAGGTCATTTGTCTGGAAAACACATTTGTGTTAAAAAAAATCGTGAACCTAGTATCCAACCTCTATCTATCTATCTATCTATCTATCTATCTATCTATCTATCTATCTAGCTCTTCTTGAATAACCCCTCCCTCCTTCACCTCTCCTATCACCACAGACCCCTCCGGCCCGCCGCCCCCTCTGGACCTGCGTGTGGCCAACATGACGTTCGGCCCCGGCCGGGTGGTGTCGGCCAGGCTGCGCT
This sequence comes from Gymnoscopelus braueri, assembly GCF_963280865.1. Lineage (NCBI taxonomy): Eukaryota > Metazoa > Chordata > Actinopteri > Myctophiformes > Myctophidae > Gymnoscopelus > Gymnoscopelus braueri. The sequence goes on from NC_137626.1 coordinate 5,211,069, forward strand.
GGAGCGCCCCGGCCGACCCGGACGTCCCCGTCCATCACTACAAGGTGTCCTGGAGCTGGAGGACGGCCCCCTCCTCCTCCTCCTCCTCCTCCTCCTCCATTAAGAGGAGGAAGACCCTCAGAGGGGTAAGCATGCAGTCAGGGGCAAATGTTTCAGCTTAAGACCCAAAAGAGAAATTAGACGTTTTTGCCTGGGACCTCACAGCTAGTGAAAATAGCAGATCTACAAGCTCACGACACATGGAAATTATTGGATTTTTATTTTTTTATTCATGAAATACTTATGATTTTTTTTGGGGAATTGCACGCTTTATGAAAAGTGTGTGATTTTTTTTTGTTTAAACTTTTTTTTAAATCTTTTAAAATAATATATATATATATAATTTTGTATATTTTTTTTATGTGAGAAAAAAAGGAGATATTTACTCACAACCCATAAAAATATGTTCCAAATGTGATGGAACCGATTCCAGGTTCCTCAATGCTGGATCCGGTTCCCTCCGGTTTCCGGATCCCAACCCTAGTTAAGAAGAGGGAATCGTGTAGGAACCGTCGCTCTCAGAAGTTTTATCTTGTTTGAGCAAGGCAAGGAAACTCAAAGTGTTCCCAACCACATTAAAAGGGATAGTTCCCTCCCAGAGTCTCCTTTGTGTCTCCTACCGGAACCGCTGCCTACCGGTCCGCTGGTCATCAAATTATTGGCTTAGGAATGAGACAAAAACTATATCCATGAATTCAAGTCTCCATGGGGTGACGAACAGATAGATCTTTTGGGGTGAACTACCCCTTTAACTCTATAGCATCCATATTTTGGATGTCCTCTTTCAAATGGAATCCTTTAATTTTATTTTCAAAGGTTGCAGATTAGCTATTTTCGCTCTTCGCCGCTAAAAAATAATTATAGGAAACAATGTCACATAGAATGTAGTTCAAGATGATTTATGATATCAAGACACGGTTTGTCGGATAAGTCATATTTGCAGCTGAGCGTGTAAGCTGAGCATTAATTGCAGGCATTATCGAAGGCATAAGCGTGGCACGAAACCAGACGTGAAATAGAAAAACAAATGATGAATCCTCTCCTGTGCTGGCAGAAATATACACGTCTACCTGTTCTGGAATTAAAAATGCACTTTGAGTAAAATTCCAAAAATATTGGCATCAAAATGTACTATAAGTACCAAAAGTAGAAAGTACTCATTGTGCAGAAGATCTGATTTCAAGTTTTCAAATGTATAAAAATATTTTGAAAATAGCCGATCTACAAGCTCACAATGCGTCGCATGGCGACGCATTGTGAGCTTGTAGATCGGCTATTTTCAAATGGCCGAAATATATAGGGCTGAAGTTAGTCTCGCGTTACCAGACTGTTGCCTCCCACAATTTACAAATGTTTCCGGCATACAGTCTGGGACTCGGAAGCTCTGGGAAAAGCGGATGCCCCTCCCCTACCCACTTCCGTTTTAGCATTGTGCAGTGGCGCAAAGGAGTCCGACTGGAATCAACGAATCTCATAAACATCGTTTATGTCTACTAGTGTCTTCTTTCACAGTTTTTTCGGCGTTAATTCCATGATACTTTTCTCAGTTTTCTGTGATAAACAATCCTCGCACAAATAACATGAATCCACCGCTCCTATGACTCTATGCTTCCGCCTCGGTTCTGTTTCCACTGGGACCACAGGTCCGCGGGCACCGCGTCGTGATTGGTCGAATGTCTTTCCGGTATGAACAACTTCCGTCAAACAGCTTTCGGGAAGTGGAGTTCCAGACTCTATATAGCATTCAGAGATTGTGGAATAGTTGTCTGGTGACGCGAGACTAGGCTGAAGTGGTTAATGTGTGTTTTGTAATAATAATCAAAATCTACAAACTAACTAGTAACTAAAGTTTTCAAAAAATTGTAGTGGAGTAAGAGTACAATATTTGCCTCTGAGATGTAGCGGAGTAGAAGTAAAAGTATTGGAAATCGGAAATACTCAAGTAAAGTGCAAATACCTCAAAATTGCACTTAAGTACAGTACTTGAGTACATGTACTTGTAGTTACTTTACACCACTGACAGTAAGCGACAGGAGCTGAGCCATGAGCCATGTGGGTCACACCCAATCTAAGCAGAAGAAAGGCTGCTATTAGCCGCACGTGAAGCCAGGGCAGCGCACGTGAAGCGGTGCACGTGAAGCGCGCAGGGGCGGTGCGCGTCTCACATATTATATACGCCGATGGCCTCTCTCGGCTTGATCTGAAGATCACTGATGTGACGGGACGGGATCAGGCCGTGAAGACGTTTCACACCATCAATTTATGGCAGAGGAGCACGTCAAGCTAAGCCGGTGGTTGTTGGTTTGGGGGGCGAGGTGCTGCTGCTGGGTTTGTGTTTAGTAGAGATGTCTAGAGTATAGCCCTCCTGACTGAGACAACCCTGCCCTGGCATGTGAGAGACCAATGCCTCTGGGGAGGAGGGGGAGAGGGAGAGAGAGAGGTTGTGTGATTGCATGGATTAAAGGGATAGTACACCCCCAAAATGACTTTTTTTCCTATTGATTAGTCACCCCATGGAGACTTCAATTCATGGATATTTTTTTAGTTTTGGTCTCATTCCTAAGACAATCATTTGATGACCGGCGGCGGAGTCTCCTTTGTGTCTCCAACCGGAACCGCTGCCTACCGGTCCGCTGGTCATCAAATTATTGTCTACAAAAACAACATCATATCCATGAATTCAAGTCTCCATTTTTTTTTTTTGCGAACATTTGTAATTCAATTTTTTGCTTCTGGGGGGTCCATGGAACAACATATTTTACAAATACCATTTATTCAAAGATGATTTGCACACATTTTCACGATAAAAATAATAATAGCAGATCTACAAGCTCGTAGTGTGGCACTAGCCGCACTATGAGCTTGTAGATCTGCTACTTATATAAATTAATGGTTATAGCTAAAAATCTAAAATGACACAGCATGCGTTCCCGTGTCACTTTATATTTCTTTGGCTATTCAAAAATAGCCGATCTACAAGCTCATAGCGCAGCACCGAGTGCGCTATGAGCTTGTAGATCTGCTGTTTTTTTTTAAATCGTGAACATTTGTAACTCAAATCTTTGCTTCGATCTGGGGGTCCCTGGAACTAAATATTTTGAGATATTTACAGTAATCAATTATTTATACAAAATCACAGATCATGAAGAAATCACAGACACACGTACACATGGTTACATGTTGTGCTTTTATTTTCGTCATAGCGCTACATTATGGTGAAGTTGTAAATTGTAGTGCAGGTCATTGCAACAACCATGATGGCCGGATTAACCCTTCGTGGTGCCCGGTGCTACGACCCCGGGTGCTGTGAGCGGAAAATGTACCCTTCGCCGGCGCGTTGCACCGTTTTATCGCTCCTTCAGCAGCCGCTGCTTCTAAATGTCGGTGCTTTTGGGCGATAGTTCAGTCACTTTCTCCCCGCCGTTTGGCCATTAAAAAATGCAAATCATATTATTTACTTTACTTACTTATAATCTTTAAAGTGAACATTTGTAACTCAAATGTTTGCTTCTGGTCGGGGGTCCCTGGAACAAAACATTTTGAGATGGGGGTCCGCAGCCAAATACATACTGTATCTAAACATTGTTTTCTAAATCCTAACAGTATGTTGCTATATCAGTGGAGCTCCAACTATCCTAACGTTCAATGCTAAAAAAGAAAATTAAAGGTTAGGGTAAGTGATATTTTTTCAAAATAAATTTGTTTTTTGTTAAAAGGTTGAAGCACTATATTCTGTAATCATTGCTAAAGAGTGTTTGCTCAGTAACAGGAGTCTCCATCATCAGCAAATTTTACTTTAGGCACCCACGACCCACCTGCATACATTGTGATGCCAATACTTTAACATTTTTTACTGAAGTAAATGTTTTACCTACAACAAATGAGAGTACAGTAGGTGGCCAGTGACTTTGGCCATTTTCCTTCCACACCTCCTGCATGGAGTCGCGTGACCCGAGATGACGTTGGTTCGAATCCAGCACACAACACCAATGGTTCTGATAATGTGGATTGTGGAAGTTAAATGGTGCATTTGTGGATAGGACTCTATATGAACACACTTTGTTATATCAACAAAACACATTGCATTCTGTTTGTGTGCATGTTGCAAAGGTTTTGAAATTGAAACTGGACAAAGTCACTGTCTTTAAACAATGCTGACAGAGCTGTGTGTGTGTGTGTGTGTGTGTGTGTGTGTGTGTGTGTGTGTGTGTGTGTGTGTGTGTGTGTGTGTGTGTGTGTGTGTGTGTGTGTGTGTGTGTGTGTGTGTGTGTGTGTGCGCTGTGTGTGCGTGGTGCAGACCCAGGTGGAGCTGGACAGCATGCGGGCCAACAGGAGCTACAGCGTGGAGGTCCAGGCCGTGTCCTACTGGGGGCAGAGCCAGCTGAAAGGGCCCAAGACCGCCCTGCATTTCACCACACAGCGTGGTACGTACAATACGCCCCCCCCCCCCGCAGTCAGTGGTGTAAAGTAACTAAGTAAATTTACTCAAGTACTGTACTTAAAGGGATATTTCACTTTCAAATAAAATAAACATTTAAAAAATATATTAAAAATAAATGAAAAAAGTAATGGAAAAATCACGGCCCCCTCACGCATTAGAGTGTCCTACTAATGTGTGAGGGGGCCGTGATTTTGCCGTAACTTTTTACATTTTTTAAAAATATATATTTTTAATGTTTATTTTATTTGAAAGTGAAATATCCCTTTAAGTACAATTTTGAGGTACTTTTACTTTACTGGAGTATTTCCAGTTTTCAGTAGTTTTACGTCTACTCCACTACATCTCAGAGGCAAATATTGTACTTTTACCCCACTACAATTATTTGAAAACTTTAGTTACTAGTTACTTTGCAGGTATACATTATTACATTATAAAACATACATTAACCACTTCAGCCCTATTTTATACCTAGGCTATATGAAAATAGCAGATCTACAAGCTCACAATGCGTCGCATCGCGACGCATTGTGAGCTTGTAGATCTGCTATTTTCAAATATTTTAGTACTTCTACTTTTGGTACTTTAAGTACAATTTGATGCCAATACTTTTGTACTTTTACTCAAGTAAATTTTGAATTCTGGACTTGTACTTGTAATGGAGTATTTCTATATTGCAGTATTGATACTTTTACTTAAGTATAGAATTTGAGTACTTTTTCCACCACTGCCCCCAGTTCACCACACAGCGTGGTACGTACAATACCAGCTGATACCCACGCAGTGTAGATTTCGTCGACTAAAACTATGACGAAAAATGTTAGTGAGGAACTATAGTGGAGAAGAGATCCAGTAGAACTAAAAGACAAGTCATTTTGTGTTTGGTTGTGCTCGGGTGTTGCGCTCTGCAAATAGCCGATCTACAAGCTCACAACGCGTCGCACTGCGACGCGTTGTGAGCTTGTAGATCGGCTATTTTCAGCGTGCAACAAAGTGTAAATTCAGCCGTCACGACCCCATCAAAATACATTTTAGTCGACTAAATCAACTGTAGATTTAGTCGACAATAATTTTATGACATTTAGTCGTCTAAAACTAGACTAAAGGTCCTTACACACCGGGGGTGATTTTTTTCATGCGAATAATATGTTTTTCTTTAAAACCTTTTAAAGTCAATGCAAGCTTCCACATCCGTTTCGCGGAGCGAAAAAGCGTGTTTTATTTATTCGGACCGCATCCGAATTTTGCGTATATTTGCATAATCGCCGGTGTGTAATGACCTTAACAGTCAAACTTTTCAGGTGACTAAAATATGACAAAAACTAAATGAAAAAAAAAAGACTATGACTAAAACTGAATCAAATTTTGCTCTCAAAATCAACACTGTACCTACGTTCTCATCCCATTGAACGGGGGGGCTGTTATCAGCGTTATTATGCCATAGCTATGGTCCAGTAGGTCCCTATACTGGCCTACCAGGAGGCTCTGGTAAGCCGTTATCAGCCACTTCTCTGGGTGATGCAATGTTAACGTAGAGCTATTTGTATCTGTTGATGACAGCCATTAGCGTGTTAATATTCTATGCTCTGTTTATGAATAGAACTCATAGGACCACAATGGAAACACGGCCCAGGAACTTTTTGTGTTTTCCTTTCAGCCTTAAATGTTTTACTGTACGAACGGATTCAATTATTTTACTGATTAAGTATTCAATCAATTAAATAAATAAAAAAGCCATCTCGAGACACATGGAAGAGGAGCTGGTCAAATGTTTCCTCACATTGACACACGCTAAAACAACTAAACAAACCTTTCTTTCTTTCTTCCTTCCTTCCTTTCCTTCTTGTCTTGTTTGACCCTGCAGCCATCAGCAGTGCTGTCCCCTCAGACCCTCCTCTAGACGTCCTGGACGTGGGGACGCCGTTCTATCAGGACGGCCAGCTTCAGGTGCGAGTCTACTGGCAGAGCAGCACAGGTACACCGCACACACACACACACACACACACACACGCACACACACACACGGACACGCACACGCACACACACACATGCATGCACACACACACACACACACGCACACGCACACGCACACGCACACGCACACGCACACGCACGCACACTCACACACCGCCTGTATAGGGCAAAGCAGTTATGGCAGAAATATGTGGGAAAAAAATGAAAATAGCAGATCTATTTTGAAAATAGCCGATCTAAAGCTCACAATGCGTCTCTATGCGACGCATTGTGAGCTTGTAGATCGGCTATTTTCAAGCTTGTAGATCGGCTATTTCCAAATGACTTTTTTACATTTTAGACATATGATAACTTGTGAACATTCTGCATAATGTATTCTACTTTTGGTACGTGTTTTTTACCAATACTTTTGTATTTTTATTCAAGTGCATTTTGGATTCTGGACTTTTAGTTGTAACAGAGTATTTCTACATTGCAGTATTGATACTTTTAAATGTGAGTACTTTTTCCACCACTGACACCACACACAGACACACACACACACACACACACACACACACACACACACACACACACACACACACACACACACACACACACACACACACACACACACACACACACACACACACACACAGGCACAGGCACAGCCCCCCATGCGTCTGTCAACATCAGTAGCACAGAGGATTCTCCCGTCTCTCTTTCTCTCTCTCTCTCTCTCTCTCTCTCTCTCTCTCTCTCTCTCTCTCTCTCTCTCTCTCTCTCTCTCTCTCTCTCTCTCTCTCTCTCTCTCTCTCTCTCTCTCTCTCTCTGCCAGCAGACCCTGTCAGAGTTATGTAAACAACATGAAGCTTATCCTACGTTTCAAAAGACCAATCATCAGTAATTATACAGCCTGGAACAAAGGGGGCTTTGTTTAGAGCCGACGGCGTGTGATGCACGTGTGTGTGCGCACGCGTGTGTGTGTGTGTGTGCGCGTGTACGGACCTGCGTCCCGTCTGCTGTCTGAGGGCGCCTCTCCTTGCCGTATACTAGCTCCGCTCAGGAAGCCACAGTGTAACCAGTGTTGGCAGATACTGTGAGAGAAACAAGCAACCGGGTCTAGGAAAACCAGCCCAAAAGAAGTGACTATGGGCCACATGAGCACTTTAACATATACATCAGCTATTTGAAAATAGCAGATCTACAAGCTCACAACGCGTCGCGATGCGACGCGTTGTGAGCTTGTAGATCGGCTATTTTCAAATAAAATATTGCGGGGAAATTATAATAGGCAGATCTGGCAACCCTGAGTGTAACGTCGGCCTTTGTCAGGACAGACGGCTTCCCTGATGAACGACGCCTGATGTGATTATGAAAGAACTGCGATGGCAGTTCTTACTGTCATTGTAATAATGTGTTTACTAGTGTGTGTGTCTGGGACTGGCCCACTGTTTGGCCTTTCACCCCTATAGCATATCACCCTTTGACACTTTTTTTGGTCAGACAGTGAGGAGACTATAGGGTGCCAAAATAGGCGATCTACAAGCTCACAACTTGTCGATGTAGATCGTCTGTTTTCACTATTTTAACCCTTTCAGACCTGGAACGCAAAAATAGGAGATCTACAAGCTCATAGCGCGGCACCATGTGCCGCGCTATGAGCTTGTAGATCTGCTATTTTTGAAAAAAATTATAATAATAGGATTTAGAATCGTCTCAGGTCTTAATGGGTTAAAATGTTTTTCAAAATAGTAAAACATGCCAAAAATGTTTAGGCATAAGGGGTGAATACTTTATTGGCACAGGAAAGTACAGTTCAATACAAGGTCTGCTAAGAGGATTTTAAACCCAAGAAAGCCTATGGCTTGTTTCCATTGGGGTCCTTTGTACTCAATTCATCGAAACATTTAATGACAGACACATAATACAATACTATGCAAAACATCATATAAACAGTTAGACCCCCCACAACTCTGAGAGTGTACAAATGGAACCAAATGGACCCACGAGGGTCCATTTGGTTCCATTTGTACACTCTTAGAGTTACCAATAATTTAGCTCCCCCCCAAGGACCCCACTTTGAGAACCATTGGACACAGACTAGACATGTACAAGGCCTGTTCCTATATTTAGTTTTTAGTCCAAATCTCCATGAATTCACGGCTTTTTGGGGGGTGTAATTGATAGAAAATACGTTTACATTTTTGGGTGAACTACTCCTTTAAGAATTCCGTAACTAAAATCTGCGACGGAACCACCAGAAAGGGTTAATCTGAAAGCCTCTGGTTTGTCCCTCAGAGCCCTCCGTCGTGCGCTACCGTCTGCAGTGGAGACCAGAGCACTGTGCACACAACCACACCACAGCCCTGGAGAAGGTCATCACACAGGTAACCTGTTGATCCAGAACACCCATCACATCAACTGTACTGGACAGTATGACACTGTCAATTAAAGGACTGCCTCTCCTCTCCTCTCCTCTCCTCTCCTCTCCTCTCCTATTTTTCCTCTCCTCTCCTCTCCTCTCCTCTCCTCTCCTCTCCTCTCCTCTCCTCTCCTCTCCTCTCCTCTCCTCTCCTCTCCTCTCCTATTTTTCCTCTCCTCTCCTCTCCTCTCCTCTCCTCTCCTCTCCTCTCCTCTCCTCTCCTCTCCTCTCCTATTTTTCATCTCCTCTCCTCTCCTCTCCTCTCCTCTCCTCTCCTCTCCTCTCCTCTTCTCTCCTATTTCTCCTCTCCTCTCCTCTCCTCTCCTCTCCTCTCCTCTCCTCTCCTCTCCTCTCCTCTCCTCTCCTCTCCTATTTTTCATCTCCTCTCCTCCCCTCAACTCTTTGGTATTTTTACTTTACCGGAGTATTTCCAATTGTCAATACTTTTACTTCTACTCCACTACATCTCAGAGGCAAATATTGTACTTTTACTCCACTACAATTATTTGTATGCGTCGCATCGCGACGCGTTGTGAGCTTGTAGATCTGCTATTTTCAAACATTTTTTGTACTTTTACTTTTGGTACTTTAAGTACATTTTGATACCAATATTTTTGTACTTTTACTCAAGCACATTTTTAATTCCGGACTATTACTTGTAACAGAGTACTTCTACATTGCAGTATCGATACTTTTTCTTAAGTACAACATTTGAGTACTTTTTCCACCACTGCTATAGGAGAGTTTTGCCAGCCTGAGGGGTCTGCTGTTCTCCTGTGAGATAGTGTGGTTATGTGTGTTGTCCTATAGGATAGTTTTGCCAGCCTGAGGGGTCTGCTGTTCTCCTGTGAGATAGTGTGGTTATATGTGTGTTGTCCTATAGGAGAGTTTTGCCAGCCTGAGGGGTCTGCTGTTCTCCTGTAAGTACAAGGTGCTGCTCCAGCCTCTCGGCAGTAAGCTCCGCCTCCCGGTGGAGAGCGCCACCTTCCTCACTCCGCCCTGCGCCGCCATCCAGGCCAAGAGCTCCAAACCCATCGCCTGTTCTGCACAGGAGGGTGAGACACTGGCATCAACCACTCACTGACTGACTGACTGACTGACTGACTGACTGACTGACTGACTGACTGACTGACTGACTGACTGACTGAAAAATGCTGCTAACACATTGAGTGTCAGGTTTTTTTTAAAACAGGGTACTCACAGTGCCTGGATTTTTAACCAATTTTGAACCTTTTTCAAGTAGTCACAAAATATTTTCAGTGATCACCGTCCTCACGGTGATCCCCTCATTACACACACAGGGGTCTCGTACAATCGGGGGAAAAAAATAAAAAACATTAGGTAATCCGTTCCATAGTTGCAGCCAGTTGAAAATAGTCGAAAATAGTCAAAAATACATAATTTAACCCATTAAGACCGGGGACGCATCTGCGTCTCATTTTAAGATTTCTTTGGGCTATTCAAAAATAGCAGATCTACAAGCTCATAGCGCGGCACCGAGTGCCGCGCTACGAGCTTGCAGATCTGCTATTTTTGAAAAATCTTGAAAAAATATTTTCCAGATTTTTTTCAAAAAACTGTTGAGATTTAGATTTTTTTAAAGAATCGCCTCAGGTCTCAATGGGTTAAAAAAAATGTACACAGGAGCCGAGATACAGGCTTTTGAAGTCATAAGTTAACCAGGAAGTGGATTGGAGTCTAAATCTTCGAAAAATGATATCTCCTGGTGCTGTGAAGGATTAAAAAAAAATAAAAAATTAGATTTTTTCTCAAAAACGGTCCGGACCGTTTTTGGCACTCCTCGTTTTGGCACTCAATGTGCTAATTGTCCCAAAAGTGACTGCAAAAGATTGCTGCTATTTGTTTCAAAAACCTTTACCCTGTGTATATATAACATGTACAGTATATAATGCCAATAAAGACCCATTGAAGTGAGTGAGTGAGTGAGTGAGTGAGTGAGTGAGTGAGTCGATTCATCTAGCCTTCAGTTTGTTCATTAATTCATTCATTAATTAATTAATGTATTAATTAATGTAAAAAAAAAATGAATATTTAATTAGCTATACTATATTTAATAAAATACAATATTTTGCGGTTTTCAAATATCTTTTGACACAGGATTTAATGCTTTATGGTCATTATTCACCAGGAGCCCGGCTGGCTTGGTTCCAGGCTTCAAATAATTAATATCAGTATTTTCGCAAACCTCGGCGGGGGAAAAATGAATGTGCTTTCTATCTGTGGAACCACAAAATGGCCGCCACTGCTATGCTCTCTATCAGTGGTTCCTCAAATTAGTGAAAATAGCAGATCTAAGCTCACAACACGTCACAATGCGACGTGTTGTGAGCTTGTAGATCTGCTATTTTCACTACTTCGTAAAAGTATTTTTTGTCCCTCTAATTAATGGATTAAAAAAAATATATATATATATGGAATTATTTTGAAAAAACAGTTTTTAATGTATACAAAATTGTGCATTTTTGTGATAAAAAAAAGAAATATTTTGAAATAATACTTAACACATTCCATGCCAGAGTTTAATCTCATAATGTACTCACCAGTGCCAGCGTTTTATTGTTGTTTTTTTGTTTTTTTCATGTCGCCACAGACCTCGCTAAATAAGTTAAAAGTGCGCGTTCATTTGGTTCTAAACACACGGCGGATCCGTGAGAAACGGCCAGCGAAAATAGTTTCCAAATCCGTGCCGCCATCTTGAAGATACAGCCGATCAACGGTAAACAGTGATCAGCGAGGAGAAAAACAACAACCGAGAAAATCGAGTTTTAAACAGGATCCCAGACAGGAAGCGGATACGATCGAAAAAAAAAAAAAAAAAACGGAACCCGAATAATTCTGTTTCCGACCGGAAACCGGAAATGGATCAAAAAAATCCGGAAAGTGCACCTGGGGCAAAATCAATGGGAATCGGCGGTTCGCGTAGATCTACGCGACTGGCACGCTGCGGCTTTAAATAGGTTCGCGTAGATCTACGCGATTGGCATTCAATGTGTTAAAAAGAAAATATAGGAAACAAAAAATAAATGGGTATTCACTTAAATAATCACATAAAAATGTATCCGCGACCCAAATGTGGGTCCCAACCCACTGTTTGTGAAACAGTGCTCTATATCCCCCCACACTGTCCTTGCTCACCTCACCCCACCCACCCACCCTCTCTCCTCCCTCCCGTCAGCCCCTCCCACGCAGAAGCTCCTCCTGGCCCGGGCGGAGAACCTGACGGCGTCCTTCCAGGTCCGGGGGGACAACGTGACGGCCGCCTTCGGCTGGGAGGTGTCCGGCGAGCGGGCCGCCGGGACGCTGGTCGGCTACCAGGTCACCTGGACCGAGGTTAAGACCACCTCCTCCTCCGCTGCCGTGGGCGGGCCCCCCCACAAACAGCTGCCCCACCACAGCCTCATCTCACAGTCACAGATCCTACCACCAGTAAGTAACAGTGAAACAAAAATAGCAGATCTACATTACATTACATTACAGTCATTTAGCAGACGCTTTTATCCAAAGCGACTTACAATAAGTGCATTAAACGTAGGTAGGGAACGAAACTACTAATCACCAGAAGTCTTGAAGGAGAATTTTGGACTAAAGTTTTCTTTACCTTTCCTATGACGTTATGATATCTTAGGATGAATGGTACAGTAGAAAAAAATCATAACTCCACCCCTGAGCCGCCACAGCTTAAAAGGTGCGTGGATAGGCCTTAGGTTAGATCACATATTTTAATAGCTTTTTTTTGTGAGATCTGATGTTCATAGTGACAGAACACTATGCAACCAAAAAATAAAAAAAAACTCGCTAGACGAGATTTCAATCTCGAGATTTCAATCTCGAGATTTCAATCTCGAGATTTCAATCTCGAGATTTCAATCTCGTCTAGCGAGACTTCTGTTTTTTTTTTTTTTTTTTTTTTTGGGACTGTTCTGTCACTATGAACGTCAGATCTCAAAAAAAAATAAAAATAAAAAGCTATTAAAATATGTGATCTAACCTAAGGCCTATCCGCGCACCTTTTAAGCTGTGGCGGCTCAGGGGTTGGAGTTATGAAATTTTTCTACTGTACCATTCATCCTAAGATATCATAACGTCATAGAAAAGGTAAGAAAACTTTAGTCCAAAATTCTCCTTTAAGTGCATTTTCTGCTAAAACAGGCAACCAAGAGTATACCTATAGCGCTAAGGTAAAAGTGCAATATATCAGCTACCTACTTTCTTAAACAGATGAGACAAATTGCAAAATCAAATGAGCACGAGCTAAAACAAATAAGTGTATTGAACAAAGAAGATCCAATAAAAACAATACAATAATAAAACAAGAGTTCGTACAACTAGTTAACAACAAGTAGGCCAGGCGAAGAGGAAGGGTAGTGTTTCCTGAAGAGGTGGGTTTTCAGCCTGTGGCGAAAGATGGGCAGTGATGAGCTATGAGCTTGCTATTTTATCACCACAGCCTCATCTCCCAGTCCCAGATTCTACAACCAGTAAGTATTAGGGGTGGGAAGATATATCATTATCGCGATATATCCCGCGATAAAAAAATCGATATACTGCGGTTTTTTTTCTTCTTTTTTTTCTTTTTCTCATTTGTGATACGTTGTTTTTCCGACTCTGTACGTATAGTGTTGTTTTTTTCTGTATTTGTGTGATGATTTTGAACTGTTTGGTGCTATTTTATGTTTATGAATTGAATACAAGGAGGACTATCGTGATACATCGTTGGTGAAATTCCTTGCAATAGATCGAATATCGTGATTTTATTGTTATCAAGGGCCTAATATCGGCTTAGATATCGTACCGTGAGATACCCATATTGTCCCACCCCTAGTAAGTATAACAGTAAACAGCTGGCCCACCACAGTCTCATCTCCCAGTCCCAGATCCTACCACCAGTAAGTATAACAGTCAAACCACGTTGTTCTTTTTTTATATCGTTTTGGACGGACCGAACGACATCAGAAATGTGGTCCTCTACGGCAGTGGTTTTCAACCAGTGGTCCGGGGACCACCAGTGGTCCTCGGGGGGGGTACTAGCGGGTCCCCAGCAAAATGAGCTTGCAGATCTGCTATTTTTGAAAAATCTTGAAAATATGTGCAAATCTTTTGAGTATATATATATTTTTTAAAGCACATTTTTAATTCAAATCTTTGCTTCTGGGGGTCCCTGGCACAAAACATTTTCAGATGGGGGTCCGCGGCCAAATGTATATCAATTTAGAGGGTCCTTGGCATGAAAAAGGTTGAAAACCGCTGCTCTACGGCAGTGGTCTTCACACTTTTTCATGTCAAGGACCCCCAACATGATATGTATTTGGCTGCGGACCCCCATCTCAAAAGAAGCAAAGACTTGAGTTACAAATGTTTCGCTGTAAAATATGGTTAAAGTTGTTAAAACGATTGTGACACTATATTAACAAACCTTGCTGGGGACCCCCTGGTAGCCCTCCAAGGACCCCTGGGGGTCCCCGGACCCCACTTTGAGAACCAAGGCTCTACGGCACTCGTTCCCAAATTTTTTTTGAGGGGTCCCCAAAAGAGTTTTCTCTCTCAACAGTAAACAAACCGACATACAGTGTAAGTGCATACAGGGTGTCTGCACGTTCCTAAAGTTACAATCTAATGACTTTTAAGACCTTTTTAATACCAAATTGCCAAATATTACGTAAGAAAGAGGCAAACATTGTGTGAAAATAGCCGATCTACAAGCTCACAGAGGCGTTGTGAGCTTGTAGATCGGCTATTTTCACACAATATTTATCTGTGGAACCGAATCAAACTAAATGTATTGCCTCAACTCCGACAATTCCAAGTGCTTGTCAGGGTGGGGGGTCCCCAGTTCAAATATGATTATTTTGGGGGGGTCACTTCCTGTAGGGAGTGTTTGGCGGGAGGAGTAGGACGGTGTGGGCTCCTCACTGGCAGGTGAGCCAGTAGGATACGACAGCATTGACGACACACAGAAATGTGTGTGGGGAGGGAGGAATTAAATTGTGGAGAAAAAGGGGGTAAAACTATTCCAGAGTGTTAATAAAGTGTCACACTCAAACTCTTCCCTTTTCACCAGCGTCTGCCTTGACATTGGCTGTGATGTTCCAGCAGATGGTGTGTGTGTGTGTGTGTGTGTGTGTGTGTGTGTGTGTGTGTGTGTGTGTGTGTGTGTGTGTGTGTGTGTGTGTGTGTGTGTGTGTGTGTGTGTGTGTGTGTGTGTGTGTGTGTGTGTGTGTGTGTGTGTGTGTGTGTGTGCGCGCGCTGCTGCGATCTGAGTTGACAGTGATTCTAAAAGCTCTACTCACTACTACCCAATTACTGTGTGTTTTGTTTGGCTGAATCTCTACTGGTTTTGATGTTGATGGTTCAATGTGAGATTTTAACACACACACACACACACACACACACACACACACACACACACACACACACACACACACACACACACACACACACACACACACACACACACACACACACACACAACTGTAAAACTGTCAGCAGAAATATCAGGAATGAGGTTTGTGTGTGGTAAATGACTATAGGACTCTAATCCCATCTCCTTTCCTCTCCTCTCTCCTCCCGTCTCCTCTCCTCTCTCCTCTCTCCTCCCGTCTCCTCTCCTCTCCTCTCCTCTCCTCTCCTCTCCTCTCCTCTCCTCTCCTCTTTTCTCTTCCCCTCTACTCCTCTCCTCTCCTCCTGTCTCCTCTCCTCCCCTCTCCTCTCCTCTCCTCTCCTCTCCTCTCCTCTCCTCTCCTCTCCTCTCCTCTCCTCTCCTCTCCTCTCCTCTCCTCTCCTCTCCTCTCCTCTCCTCTCCTCTCCTCTCATCCCCTCTCATCCCCTCTCCTCTCCTCTCCTCTCCTCTCCTCTCCTCTCCTCTCCTCTCCTCTCCTCTCCTCTCCTCTCCTCTCCTCTCCTCTCATCCCCTCTCATCCCCTCTCCTCTCTCATCTCCTCTCCTCTCCTCTCCTCTCCTCTCCTCTCCTCTCCTCTCCTCTCCTCTCCTCTCCTCTCCTCTCCTCTCCTCTCCTCTCCTCTCATACAGGAGCGTACTGTCCTGGTGGTCTCGGGACTGAGACTGGTCAGCCTCTACAGGCTGGAGGTCCAGGTGATCGGGACGGAGGGAGAGGGTCCCGCCACCAGTAGAACCTTTCAGACGCCCGGCTCCCACACCCACCACCTCAAGCACAGTAAGACACAATGCTGACACTGTTTTGTTTTTCTACCCGTTTTCTCCCCAAAATATATATATATATTGAAAGATTTGCAAAAATGTTCCTGATTTCTTTTAAATAGCAGATCTACAAGCTCATAGCGATCAGATACATATTTGAATGTACTGTTTATGTTTAAAACGAGTAATGCACCGTCATCTTGAGTTGGATAAAGAACGTAGCAGCCCAAGCCTATGAATGTATTTCCATAAGTAAATTAAAAACAAAAAGTTTAAGAAGTAGTGAAAATAGCAGATCTACAAGTTGCGATCTTGTAGATCTGCTATTTTTCACTATAGTTTGGGTCCCGGGCAAACATCTGAGCTAAAGAGTTTGGTAACCACTGATATAACGATTTTGTGACAGTCAGTGACCCGGCAAATGTAAATCCTTGTCATTCCAGAAAGCAGACTGGGGAAACACCACCATGCACAGCCAGTCATCGAGAGACACTGAGCCCAGAGCCCACGATCCAAGTCCCAACGGACGGACCAAGTCTCCCCAAACCTCAGGACCCCGGAGATACCATCGGAACAACCAGTTCCTCCTTCAGAAAAAAAACTTCCTGTTCACTGTTAAAGGTGCTGTAAGTGTTTTTTGTTCGAATAATTGTTAAATTATATTTATGTTAAATGGCTCTATTTTCTGATAGCAATCATTGCTGTAGAGCAGGTTCTCAACCTTTTTAGACCGAGAACATAATATTTGGCCACCATTTAATTACCACCATTTAAGCTTTTCACAATTGTTACATAATCGCCTGATAGCAATTATTTGAGATAATCGCAATATTTGTTTTGGCATGATTGTTGAAAACCTCATATATTTTCAAACATTTTCAAAAATAGCAGATCTACAAGCTCAGAACACGCGCTGTGAGCTTGTAGATCTGCTATTTCCACAATTCTTGTTTTTCTTTTTTTAAGTTATTAAAGTGTGTAAGTTATTTTGTCATATCTGCCCTGTGCACCTTTTGTTTAAGAAGCCTAAAAGCCAAACAGAAATGTGATTTTGATTCATAATGTTCTAACGACAGAAGCGCAATTAAATCGTTGTCATAATCCCTACCAGCATTATGGCCGATGTTAAAACACAGTAGACGTAGTCCTACCGGTGCACCTGATTCGAATGCTATCAATGCATTGAATGGGAGATTATCACGTTTTATCAGACCTTTGAATGGGCGAAATAGGCGACCTACTTACCTACCCGCGATTTATCAGACCATTCATTGGGTGTTATCAAGACATACTGACCTACCAACTGACATGACTTAATAGTTCAGTTTAGGTTTCGCTTTTGGTTTCGGACCATGACGGAGGCGCGCAGTCACAGGCGAACTGTCACCCCGTGAAGGACCACCGAGGGAGCTAAGGCGACCGAGTTGCCGTCCTGAACGGTGTGACGTTCGCCTGTGCCTACTCAGCGCCGTTCGAGTTATGTACCGATAGGCACAGAATCGTAAATATTGTTGTGGGGACTGCTCCGCCTCCAAGTAGGTCAGTAGCTCCTGAATGAATGGTCTGATAAATCGCGGGTAGGTAAGTAGGTCGCCAATTTCGCCCATTCAAAGGTCTGATAAAACGTGATCATCTCCCATTCAATGCATTGATAGCATTCGAAGCCGGTGACCAGTTGGTTAACAGGTGCGTCTGGCGCTCCTGAAGAAACTTAGTGTACTAGTGTAGTTAACGATATCCACCAAATCAGTCTATTCAGTGCTGCTCAGAATATTCTTCTCCGAGTCCGGTTTTATCTTCCTGATAGTTCTTGTTTTGAACCACGATTGCACCATTTTAACTCCGCTGTTTATTATCTCGCCAGCACGTTTAGATCCGTTGTAATCGTACACCCGTCGCTGCCCGACACCTTTAGCCAACATAAACACAGCGCATTTTTTAATTTTTTATAATACCATGGTAAAGTTATTTCCATTCATTCAATTGTAGCCTAATTGTGTATTTTATATTAACATCACTCCACTTTGTTATTTTCTTTTTTGGGGGAGATACGCGTACCCAATGTTGAGAACCACTGTTCTCTCCAGCTCTTTAGTAAACAGGAAATACATTATCAGGCGGGGCACCAGTTTTATCCAATCCAGGAGAGTCAAGTCATACAGGAAGGATACAGGATAAACCTGTGAAATGTTGAAGTGATGAAGCAAAAACACAATTGCAGAATTACTATCAGAATATAGAGCTTTAGCTTTTCTAACAATACACACTTCTTTCTTCATTTTTAAATACCACTTACACAGCACCTTTAACTTGACCTTAAAGGGATACTTCACTTTCAATCATGTTCGGGCTCATTTTAAGGTCTACTCAGGCTTTCACCCCATATCAGACATGCCCCCTTCTTATTATATAGACCCATTGTAACTTAAAGGGACTACACCATGAATTTTAACTTTTTCTTATTTTTTGTGTGTTTGTGGTCTCCCCTACCTCTCTTCTATCCCAAAAAATACCCCAGTTTGAACACTCAGGCTTTCACAGCATATCCTGGGGTTTTCTGTAAATTGGTCTCAAAACAGGCCAAACTGATTTGCAGTTTTGATTTGAAGTATATCTGAGGCTTGATTTAGGCTCAAACCTTTTGAAAAACGTTTGAGGGACATAAACAATATGATATTAAATATTATTATTCTTTGTTTAATTCATGGTGTATATCCTTTAAAACTCAATTTTAACCATGTCATATTCATTGAAAACAACCGTCCTTGGTTCTGGTGAGGGGGCAGTGTTTTTTTTTCAACTACTTTTTTCATACATTTTTTATATTATTTGGGGAAAAGTTACAATGGGTTTGTATAGGGAGGGGGCGTGTCTGATAAAAATGAATATCAAATATCTAAATACTGAATCAAGACACTTAAAAACTGTCTGGGGGTGAAACACAAAAGCCAGAGTAGACGTTAAAATGACCCCAAGACATGTTTGAAGGTGAAATGTCCCTTTATGGAAAATGTACAAGAGAAATGTAAGGACAAATGCCATATTCAAAATGTAATTAATATCGAAGCAATAAGGTTTTTATGCAAATCTCCTTCTGGTCCAGTTGAAGAAGTAGCATGTGTACCCCCCCCCCTTCTCTCACCCAGCTATGCTGCTCTCTGTGTGTGTGTGTGTGTGTGTGTGTGTGTGTGTGTGTGTGTGTGTGTGTGTGTGTGTGTGTGTGTGTGTGTGTGTGTGCGTGCGTGTGCGTGTGTGCGCGTGCTTCACAGTAGCATGTACATAGCTACTAGCTAACTAAAGTCACCCTATGTCAGGTCCCGTTGATGTTTCCGCACGCAAGCACCCACATGGTTTAGCATGGTGTCCCTGTCACTTCTGTCACAGACACAAGTTAAATAACTATTGCCAGACATTGATTTTAATAAAGCTACAATCCTGGACGTATTCTGATGATGATATTTTTTTACCATTCTGTATGCAATACTGTAACTAGTAATGTACATGTGTGCAGTAGGGGTGGGACGATATGGGTACCTCACGATACGATATATATCACGATATTAGGCCCACGATAACAATATATATCACGATATTCGACGATGTTCGATATATTGCGATATCACGATATTCGATATATATTGCAAGAAATTTCACCAACGATATATCACGATATCTGAAAATATCGATATATTGCGATATCACGATATATTGCATGAAAATTCACCAACGATATATCACGATAGTCCTTGTATTCAATTCATAAACACATACAATAGCACCAAAAGGTTCAAAATCATCATTACACAAATACAGAGTAGGAAAAACAACGGATCACAAACTAAAAAAATATATATATCGATATTTTTTGGCAGTATATCGATTATTTATCGCGGGAGAAAGTATCGCGATATATCGATATATCGATATATCGATATATCGTCCCACCCCTAGTGTGCAGTGGTTGGAGGTGGTCTACCCTGCTCTTCCATTGAGGCTGTTTTGCCCCTTATGAAAAACATTAATTACAACTATTTAAAAATGTTTTTCAAAATAATGAAAAATGCCTTAACCCATTGAGACCTGAGACGATTCTTTAAAGTTGTACAATGCAGAATCACAAATAACGATTTTTAGCAACCTCTGCTGGTCACTACCGTCACTGCATACAATTTCCGTAGTCCTCGATTACCCAGAATTCCATTCGTTTTCACCGGAAGCCGGAAGCGTTTCAAAAAGCGATCTTTTAATTGTTTTATACTATCTACGGATCGTTTCTCTTAGCCAGTGGAGCATTAGTTACCATGAGCTGTGTTTTCTTTTTCTGTTCTTTTTCGATCTTCCAATCCTACATTCTCTTAAAATCAGCGTGAGGTTCCTTTTTGTTATTAGCGCGGTAGTTCCTGGCCAAACAGGAAACCGTTGCGGTAGTTCCTGGCCGACGTCATGACGTCGGCCAGGACGTCGGCCACGACGTCATGACGTTGGCCAGGAACGTCATTTTCCCGGGAAAGTCCCCCCCGTCCACGTTCAATAGAAAATATATAAATAAAAGGCTTCCGGGGGTGAAATTCATGGAGTGGGTGTTGTGAAACTTTTGCCACTCACAAAAGATATACAATTTAACTTTAGTTTTGTTGAAAACGTTACCTAGTATGCCTTTAATTTTTTTTTTTTTTTTTTTTTTTACAGTTTTTGGATTTTTTTTCCAAAAATAGCAGATCGACAAGCTCATAGCGCGGCACTCGGTGCCGCGCTATGAGCTTGTATATCTGCTATTTTTGAATAGCCAAAGAAATCTTAAGTGACACAGATGCGTTCCAGGTCTTAATGGGTTAAAAAGTTTAGGCACAAGGGGGTAAGGCGCGCAAGCTAGACGGGCCCTTATGACTACTTATATACAGTAGGACTACTTCTGGTTGACAGTGTCAATAAAGTTGTTTGATGTAGACGGCGCACCGGATTGGACGATGGATGTGCCGCCATCTTTATTGCAGTGCGGACATATAGTTGCAACAGATGTAAAGCGTGCGTGATTTGTGGTTTTAACAAATCTATAGCCTATATCCTGTATAATGTAAATGCTGTACATAGTGTTTGTCTGTATTTATTAGTGGTGGTTTTGTGTCTGTATGAGTGTTTTACTGTAAACATAAATATATCTCTATACTGTGTCTGTGTTCCACCTTTTGTAAACCACTCACAACTTTGTAAAACGTTTTTTCTTTTTTAAGTAAAACATTATTTCCACTTGAAACGTCAACGATTCTATTATCTATATAATATTTATGTATTCAACATTCTCTGACCCGTCTCCCTCTGCTCATCTCATCAGAATGTTTTTTTTTTGTGTGTGTAGTGCTAATTTATTATGGACGGCAGTGAGACCATGAATGCATGCCAATGGGGAAGTACAGTACATGTACATGCATCGCGTAGATCGGCTATTTTCAAATGGCCGAAATGTATATAGGGCTAAAGTGTATGTTTTATAATAATAATCAAACACAATCCACACAGTAACTAGTAACTAAAGTTTTCAAATATTTGTAGAGTAAAAGTATAATATTTTCCCCTGAGATGTAGTGGAGTAGAAGTAAAAGTACTGAAAATTGGAAATACTCCAGTAAAGTAAAAAATACCTAAAAATTGCACTTAAGTACTGTAGTACTTGAGTAAATATACTCTGTTACTTTACACCATTGACGGTGTGTGCAACACAGAATGAAGATTCTCCACAGGATGAGGTAGTCTATACACCATCTCACCAGCCGGCCTGTCAGCACCATCTACCCTTTACGCTGCTGCTTAACGCTCTGCTTATGTTAATTTGCCTGGGAGGGCGTAGTCTAGGGACTGCTTGACGGAGTATACCATCTAAAAAAAAAAGCGTGAAAAGGATGGATGCACCCGGTGGCTGCAGTACTCTGTACCCCGCCCTGCCAACAGGCTGTACTCTGTACCCCGCCCTGCCAACGCCAGTCCATTTGGATAAGGAATAGCTGCGGCCCCGGGACATAATGGCCATCTTTACTCTGGATTTATGAGCGCTCCAAGGTCCCTCTGTTTCCACTCTCATTTCCTCCACCGGCTCTAAATACATTCACTGTCATCCCCCAGAGAGAGAGCAGCCGCCATTTTGGAGAGGGCAAGCTTCCTGACTACTAGCCAATCACAGCGTGTCTTTTCCGGGACTTGTCAGAATCTAGTTCTATAAAAAATATCCCGTTATATTTTTATATGGCAGAGGAAGGACCAGGGACCCCCATACGAGATTTGTGTTGTTAAAATGTTTCAAAAATATTCAAAATATTTTTAACATTTGTCCAAAAACATTGTTTAAATAGCAGATCTACAAGCTCACAACGTGTCGTGATGTGACACATTGTGAGCTTGTTGATCTTCTATTTTCAAAAAGCCGTTGTAAAGTGGTAAAACTGAGCCTATAGTTGCTTCTTTTGGGCTTGTTTTCATAGACCTGGTCGCTTGTTTCTTTCGCTAAATCTGGCAACACACTGATTGCCTGCATTACACCTGCTGTAGCCTACTAGGGAGGAAGTGGACAGATATTGAATGAAGCAGCACACAGAGAAACAACTCAATGGCGCCCCATGTAAGAGGCAATGGCGGCGCCCTGGAGAAGGCCAGGAATAAGGTGAATACACAGGATGACATTAATGCATAATCAATAGACAGGGGTGGACCTGTATTGGCCATGTCCTGCAGTATCAGCGCTATCCTAGACACAAAGGGAGGACTTCAACCTGAATGGCGTAGGTACAGGGGCCTTCAACAGGGGGTCCGCGACCCCTAAGGGGGTCCTCAGAGTTACTACAGGGGGTGTGATAGGATTTTTTCGTTTTTACATTAACAATTTGACAATGATGAGGTTAATAACAATTCTGAGGGTAACTTCTGCCAAAAATAGCCGATCTACAAGCGCACAACGCCTCGCGCTGTGAGGCGTTGTGCACTTGTAGATCGGCTATTTTTGGCAGAGGAGGTTTGGTTTAGAGGGGAGGACCAAGTACAGAGCGAAAGGTCATGGTTTTCGTGGTTAAATGTCTGAAAATGCACGTCAAATATGAATCCAACACTAATGATAGTTGCTGTCAAACAAGTCTGACGCTATCGATGAAATCTATGAACAAGTTTAATCTGTAAAGCAGTTGTATACAATATGTAGTGTGTGTGAGTGTATGTGTGTGTGTGTGTGTGTGTGTGTGAGAGTGTATGTGTGTGTGTGTGTGGGGGGGGGGGGTCCCTGCTTCATCTCTCTCTCAGCTAGGGGGTCCTCGGCCTAAAACAAACGTTGAAGACCCCTGGCGTAGGACGGTAGAGAAGGAACACCAGCAACACCATCAGAGAGCTGCATGAGGAACCATAGAGAAGATGGACAAAAAGACACGATGGAAGTGGAGAGTTGTTGTTGCTGCCCTGCCCCTGCCAGCCAGCGTACTTTAATGGAGATATTAAGTAAGTAAGTATGTTCACCTGTGACTAAGTTAGTGTTTGTTCTAGTGTCCTTTGATTCCCGGTATCTACTGTACGTATCTTTAGTATTTTCTCAGTATAGTTTTGTTTTCCTTGAGCAGTGGTTCTCAAACCTTTTCATGTCAAGGGACCCCCAAATTGATATGTATTAGGCTGCGGACCCCCATCTGAAAATATTTTGTGCCAGGGGACCCAGCATACAAGATTTGTGCAATCAAATTCCAAATGTTAAACATAGTTTAATAGTTTAAACGTTTTTTTTTTTTTTTAACATATGATGCTATATGCCTAAAATCTAAAATGACACAGATGCTCTCCCAGTTTTAATGGGTTAATAAAGTCACTTTGTATATTATCAAGCCTGACAAAAACTAAATCCTCTCCCAGGCTGAGTTTATGATGTGTTTTACTGTATGTTGCATAATATTGTCAGGTCTACACGGGGAGAATGATGGAGCGTTACAGTGTCACAGTGAAGTACATGAGAACATGTGTTTATGGCCTGGGGGGGAGGGGAGGGGCTATCTCTACCATAACATCATGTCTAAACAGTGTCATAACTCTGTTGTTTTATGAGGCGGATCACTTTCACAATGCATCATAAAAAATACTCTCCGTTTTAAAATCTTCTTTTTTTCTATGTTGGAACTGAAAAACGGGAGGGATTGCCCCGAAAGTTACGTCACTTTCGGGACCAAATCAGTTTGGTCTGTTTTGAGACCAAAACCCCAGATATGCTGTGAAAGCCTGAGTGTTCAAACTGGGTATTTTTTGGGATAGAAGAGAGGTAGGGGAGACCAAAAACACACCAAAAAGAAGGAAAAGTTCAAATTCATGGTGTAGTCCCCCCCAACAAATATGTATATGTATTTTTTATTATTATTCTTTAATAACTCAATAGATCAGAACTGCACTGGCCAATCAGTGGGGGGCAAATACCCCCCCCCCCCACCCAATAAAATCGCCAGTGCCTGTGTGTGTGCATGCGTCACATGTATGTGATAGCATCCTGTGGTATCTCACAAACAGACACACACACACACACACACACACACACACACACACACACACACACACACACACACACACACACACACACACACACACACACACAGCTAATTTTCACAGACCATCTGCTGTAACATCAGGCCAAAGTCAAAGCAGACGCAGATGAACCAGGGAGGAGAATCAAAGAGTGTAAGCATCACACTTTATTTCACTTAAAGGAGGAGTTCACCCCAAAAATGACTTATTTTCTATCAATTGCACACCCTATGAAGCCTTGAATCCATGGATTCTTTTTTGTTTTTGTCGCATTCCTAAGCTAATAATTTGATTCCCGTCTCCTACCGGCTAATGTATCCGGTAGGAGACACAAAGTAGATTATTTGTGTCTCCTACCGGAAATACACACGGCCATCAAATTATTGTCTTAGGAATGCCACAAAAACTAAAATAAATCCATGAAATCAAGGCTTCATGGGGTGTGTAATTGATAGAAAATGGGTGAACTCCTCCTTTAAAGCTGCACTACGTAACTTTCCTCCTCTACCATGGATTTGAACCCGGTTTCCTGCGCAAGTGCCGCTGACATTTTTTACCATTGAGCTTAAGTCTGACACCGTCTACAACACACATGTCACAGGGCACACGTGCATTCACACTCTCAGTGGTGGAAAAAGTACTATTTTTTTAACTTAAAGAGCAAGACCACTTTGGTAGAGGATTGGGTTGTGTAGTTACCTTGCCATGATGTCACTCCAAAGGTGGATGAGAAATCAAAAATAATTGCTCCAATGATTCGAAATTGATAATACAGCTTGGTAAAACAGCTCTCAAATTCACTATTTTCGCACTATTTTTTAAATAAAAAAAATGTTTAGAGACCCTCAGCTATGTCATCGAACTTTCAACCCACAGCTTCCAGCAGCGGCTCAGCGGGCAGGGCGGTCGCTCAGGAAAAGGAAGCTTCTTTGTTCGATCCCCTGCTCCCCGCGGGGGACAGTATTGGCACGATGTTGAAAATGTGGCCAATATCCATTTATTTGCAGGGTCAAATTGTCCGATATCGACATTGGAATACATGTTTCCATAGAAACCTATACAGTAACAGATCTGCTATTTTCACTAGTTTGGGTTCCGGGGCAAACCTATTTTTTTCTTTTGGGTCTCGAGCTAAAAAGTTTGGGAACCACTGTCCTTCAGAACACTTAGGTTATGTAAACAGATGAGACACGCTTGTTATTTATTATTAAATGCTTTCCCATGGTTGATATGCTGGTGCAGGCTCCATATATTATAGACTGACAATTAAGAGTTCATCTGGAGTATAATTTCCCTTGAATACGTGGCTTACACAGCTCTGGATCCTATACTTTATTATATCCATCCAGTACACCTTACTCCCTCTAGATTCTCTGCATTTCTAAAGCACCTTTCTCCCACAGCATTTTACAAGAGGCAGAGAGCAGTTTTTTGTGTGTACAGATGGAACCAAATGAAGTTCCAGGAGGTCCCCAGCTAAATGATGGATAGTTAGGAACCAAATGGACCCTTATGGGTCTTTAACTCTGAGAGTGTACAAATGGAACCAAATGGACCCGTTAGGGCCCATTTGGTTCCATTTGTACGCTCTCAGAGTTAAATTGACATTGATTTTACAATATAAATTGGGGTCCCAGAGATTGAAATGCCATTAAATGGGGGACGGGGGTCCTTAGCCTAATGCATGTCAAACTAAAATGGTTGAGAATCACTGCTAGAGCCGTAAAAAATCTTCTCTTGCGCCTGATTGGCGAATTCCTTACATTGCTGGCCCACACTAACCTACCTGACCTGGCGGAGACCTGTGCTCCGAGGAGCGTTTTTTCTAGTTTGTTCATTCTGTGCAGCACTTTGGTCAATCTTGGGTTGTTTTTAAAAATGCTCTTTAAATAAAGTTTGATTTGACACCGTCTACACACATTTCACAGGGCACACGTGCATTCACACACTCTCAGTGGTGGAAAAAGTACTATTTTTTAAACTTAAATAGCAAGACCACTTTGGTAGAGGTTTGGGTTGCCATGATGTCACTCCAAAGGTGGATGAGAAATCAAAAATAATTGCTCCAATGATTCGAAATTGATAATACAGCTTGGTAAAACAGCTCTCAAATTCACTATTTTCGCACATAAACACACACCCAGTATTTTTTTTTTTTAATATAAAAATGTTAACTTCCTGTTGATTGATTTTACTATTTGAAGATCCGGATCCACGGATCCACGGATTCACGGATCCAGTCCTGCAAAATCAACAGGAAATTAGGATTTTTTTAAATAAAAAACAAAACAATACTGGGTTTGATTTCTTGTCCACCTTTAGAGTTACATCATGGCTAGGTAACTACACAACCCAAACTTCTACCAAAGTGGTCTTGCTCTTTAAATAAAAATAGCAATGCTGCAATGTAGAAACACTCTGGAACAAAGCAAAAGTCCGGTAATACAAACTTTAGTAAAAGTTCAAAAGTATTGGCATCAAAATATACTTAAAGTAGGCCTGCCTAAAGTAAATTTGTACTCATTATGCAGATTCCCAAGGTATCATAAATGTATAAAATGTATTTAAAAACATGAAAATAGCAGATCTACAAGCTCATAATACGTTGCATCACGGCACATTGTGAGCTTGTAGATCGTCTATTTTCAAATATTCAAAGTTCAAATAGGGCTGAAGTGATTAATGCATGTTTCATAACATCAATTAAAATCTACAAAGTAACTTGTAACTAAAGTTTTCAAATAATTGTAGAGGAATAAAAGTACAAATATTTGCCTCTGAGATGTATAGTGGAGTAGAAGGACAAATATTGAAAATCGGAAATACTCCATTAAAGTAAAAGTAGCCTACCTCAAAATTTTACCTAAGTACAGTACTTAAGTAGGCATGTACTTAGTTACTTTACACCACTGCACACGTCCACACACACACACACACACACACACACACACACACACACACACACACACACACACACACACACACACACTCTCGACACAATCGCATGCGATAATCCCCCCAAGATTGGTGTGATGGTGTCTTTGAAGAAGTGACCTCTGGCAGTCTCCTGCGGAACACTGATTTGTGTTCCGCAGACCAGTGGTTTTCAACCTTTTTCATGCCAAGGACCGCTAAAATGATACGTATTTGGCCGCGGACCCCCATCTGAAAATGTTTGTGCCAGGGACCCCCAGAAGCAGACATTTGAGTTAAAAATGTTCGCTATAAAAATATATATATATATTCAAACCTAATGCACACATTTTCAAGATCTTTCAAAAATAGCAGATATACAAGCTCATAGCGCGGCACTCGGTGCGGGTGTGTGGGTGTGTGGAAGATCATCAGTGGCTTGTCATCCGGGAAAGCATCTGTACGTGTCATTTTCTTTGGCTATTCAAAAATTGCAGATCTACAAGCTCATACTCGGTGCCGCGCTATGAGCTTGTAGATCAGATTTTTTTTTGGGGGGGGGGGATCGTGAAAATCTGTGCACATTTTTGAATATAAACGTTTTTCAAAGCGACATTTTTTTACTAAAAACTTTGCTTCTGGGAATTCTACAAAATGTCCTCTGAATCCTAAACAGTTTTTTTTCATGTCAAGGACCACCCAAAATGGTATGTATTTGGCCGCGACCCCCCATCTCAAAATATGTTGTTCCAGGCCCCCCCCCCCCCCCACCCCCATGCAGAAGCAAAGATTTGAGTTAAAAATGTATATATATAAATTCAAAGATTTGCACAAATCTTCCACAATTCTTCAAAAAATTGCAGATATACAAGCTCATAGCGCCGAGTATATATCTGCTATTTTTTGAAGTCCATGTCTACACAGTGTCTACGTTATGGCACAGACCTTATAACAGGCATTTGCACAGTAATGAGAGCATAGCAGCATCTCCTCTGGGTTGAAGCTGGGTCAGAGCTGTCAGGATGCATGGCCTCATTTCTCCCAGCTTCTCTCCTCACAAAATGTCACTGTCATGGTTGGGCTCTGAATCACACATAGGCAGTGGTGGAACAAGTACAGTGGTGTAAAGTAACTAAGTACATTTACTCAAGTACTGTACTTTTTTAGGTATTTTTTATTACTTTACTGGAGTATTTCCAATTTGCTGTACTTTTACTTCTACTCCACTACATCTCAGAGGCAAATATTATACTACTCACTACAATTATTTGAAAAGCTTAGTTACTAGTTACTTTGTAGATTTTGATTATTATTACAAAACATACATTACCCACTTCAGCCCTTTCGGCCATTCGAAAAATAGCCAATCTACAAGACACATTGTGAGCTTGTAGATCTGCTATTTTCAAAAGATTTGTATGCATTTTATACATTTGAAAACTTGTGAAATGGGACATTCTGCACAATGAGTACTTTCTGCTTTGGTCTTTAAGTACATTTAAAACGTTTTTTTTATTTTATTTTATGAACTATCCCTTATATTTAATTTTTTAAATGACAACTTTGTTTTTTTTACAACCAAGGTTTATGTTTTAGCATGTAATTAAAGTAAATAAAAGATGAGTGTTAAATTTTTTTCATTTACTGCTTTTTATAGCTTTAGCAATTTCCGCAATCTTTTTTTTACAGTGGGCGGGGGCATTCGGGCAGGTGGCTAAATATGTATTGTTTTTACACAATAAAAAAGCTCCCGTGGTCTATGATGGCCAGATGTGAGTTATTGGGGGCTAGAATAGCTACTGTAAATAATAATAAAGAAATCGCCGGGTTATTGTGTAAAAAAAATGACATATTTAGCCACCTGCCCGAATCCCACTGTAAAAAAGATTGCGAAAATTGCTAAAACTATAGAAAGCAGTAAATGGAAAAAAAAATTACACATCTTTTATTTACTTTAATTACAAGCTAAAACATAAACCTTGGTTGTAAAAAAACAAAGTTGTCCTGTAAGGGATTGTTTACCCCATTTTTTCCTATGGATTAGTCACCCCATGGAGACCTGAATTCATGGATATTTTCTTTGTTTTTGTCTCATTTCTAAGCCAATAATTTGATGACCAGCGGACCGGTAGGCAGCGGTTCTGGTAGGAGACACAAAGGAGACTCTTTGTGTCTCCTACCGGAACGGCTGCCGGTCATCAAATTATTGTCTTAGGAATGAGACAAAAACTACAAAATATCCATGAATTGTGTGTATTTTTGGGGGTGAACTATCCCTTTAATACTTGAGTAAATGTACTTGGTTCCTCTCCCCCACTGGAAATGGCCCTGTGCTCCTGATCAGTGTCAGAGGTATTAGAGCGTGTGTGTGCGCGCGCTGGCCGGCTTTACAATTAGATTGATTCCATCAGCGCTCATCATTATGACTGATTAATCAGCCGACGGATCAGCCAAACATGTCCAGCTTTGTTAGCGTTCGCCGGTCATTGAGCGAGGAGAGGAAGACTCGCTATAATCTCTAACCCCCATATCTCTACAAATGCAATCTCTGGATTAACCCTTTAAGACCTGAGGCGATTCTTAAAATAAATCTAAATTCTAACAGTTTTTTGAAAAAAATCAAAAACATTTTTTTCAAGATTTTTCAAAAATAGCAGATCTACAAGTTCATAGCGCGGCACTCGGTGCCGCGCTATGAGCTTGTATATCTGCTATTTTTGAATAGCCAAAGACATCTAAAGTGACACATATGCGTTCCAGGTATCACTGGGTTAAGCCCACGGCTTCCAAGGCGTTGGAAAAATTGATTATGAATGATTGATAATTATGGCGACCCGGAAAGACCGTACATCACACGCTGTCACGTGTGTGTGTGTGTGTGTGGTGGGGGGGGGGGGGTGTAACATCTTATTGACTCACAGATGACTTGTCATCAGCGCTCACAGATCAGGGCCCGCCGCCGTTGCCGAGCCGTAACTCACACGCTCCGCGGCTCATCGAGACGGATTGTTCCGCTTAAACGGCGCTGTCATTTAGACATTAAGCCGGTCAAGTCAACCCGCGGCCATATTTAACATTTATCGATCGCGTTGTGAGCATAAATCACGAGCGATGACAATCTCCAGCTCCATGATTAAATGTATTTTGAATCTCATCGGTCGCATTAGCATGCACGTGCGTCTACCAAACGCGTTTACCTGTACAACATGAAGGGTATTTCACTTTCAAATAAAATAAACATTGAAAAATATATATAAATAATAAATGAACAAAAGTGATAGAAAAATCACGGCCCCCTCACGCATTAGAAGGACAGTCTAATGTGTGAGGTGGCCTTTTTTTTTCCATTACTTTTTGTATTTATTTTTTATATATTTTTTTACGTTTATTTTATTTGAAAGTGAAATATCCCTTTAATTGGCAAATAGCTATAAAGCAACTTTGAAACATGATTACAGAGGAAAAAAATATATTATTTTGACTATAATTGGTGATGTAGCGACACGTTCTGAGCTCGTAGTTCTGCAAAACTTCCGCTAGTTTTGGGAATCTTCAAAGATTTGACAGTGTATTGACATGCCCAGAATAGGGAAGGGATGCAGAGTTAAAAGTATATAGCTAAACCACACGAGTGGTTAGAGTGAAGTTGTCTTCAAGCTAACGTCAAGTGATTGAGTAGCCTTATATGCATGGCATGTGCGGAAAAAGCCTCATCCATAGGCTACACGACATACTGTGGATCAGGGGTTCCCAGACTTTTCAGGCCGCGACCCCCCAAAATAAGAGTATTTTAACTGGGGACCTCCCCACCCTGACACACACTTGGAATTGTAGGAGTTGAGGCGTTGTGAGCTTGTAGATCAGCTATTTTCACAATCTGTGCCACTTTCTTACGTAATATTTGACAATTTGATATCAAAAAGGTCTTAAAAGTCATTAAATTGTAACTTTAGAAATGTGCCAGATACCCTGTATATACACTTATACTGTATGGAATGTTGCACATGAATAAGCTAATCATATGCAAATAATCCCCCAGTTTGGGAACAACTGCCGTAGATCTATATAAGACAAGATGTGTGGTGTGTATACTGTATATCGTTGCATATTCACAGGCTCCAACTATACACTTGTGTGCAGTGTAGAGACATCATCTGTCAGATAATAACCAGAAAACACCTGAGGCCAGCTCCCTGGTCCATCATCAGTTCATGAGCATAGTGCAGCCGGCGAGGTTCTATGCTGTAGCCTACACGTGATTCACTGTATCGTGTATTGTCGCATTCCTATAAGCCAGAGGTATTCAACAGGGGGTCCGCGACCCCTAGGGGGTCCGCGGAGGTACTGCAGGGGGTCCGCGAAATTGTTGTTTGATTAAACAATATTTTTGTTTGAAAAAAAATATATATATATATTTTTTACCCCCCAAAATGTCAAATTGTCTTTAAACATAACATGAATCCATAGCAAACAGATAAATGGAGGTACAATGCACAATAACATGGTATGTTTATACATATTTTGTAGAGAATTTTTATTTTGCAGGGCAGGTGCGTAGGAGTAGGCAATATAAAACACAAATGTATACATAAATATACAATATATGTGGTAGCCCCCCCTACCCTACGAGGTAGGGGGTCCCTGCTCCATCTCCCCATCAGTTTGGGGGTCCCTGGCCTGAAAAGGTTGAAGACCCCTGCTATAAGCCAATAATTTTGATGACCGGCAGCGGTTCCGGTTGGAGACACAAAGAGTCTCCTTCGTGTCTCTATGGGAACCGCTGCCTACCGCAACCGCTGTCCGCTGGTCATCAAATGATTGTCTTAGGAATGCGACAAAAACAAAACAATATCCATGAATTCAAGTCTCCATGGGGTGACTAATCAGTAGGAAAAAAAAATTTGGGGTGAACTATCTCTTTAATTTAATTGACTACATTTAAAATATATATAAAATTTTACACCAAAAGTCCTCTCACACTTATGCCAGTGTGCCAGTGATTATATCCTCCCCTGTGACAATGTTGGCAACCAAGGTCGCCTACCCCTGCAATAAACAATAAACGAATTCCAGAATACCTCTTTCAGACCACTAAAGCAGCCTTTTACTCCTCTCTACACACAGGACAGGCCACGTTTACTCTGAGTGGCTCAAGTGGCTGTTATTTCACCACTTAAAACCCTATACTTGACAGGAGTCCCCCATGGCTTTATACTAGGCCCCCCTCCTGTTTTTGCTCTACTACACACGAAGAATCTTCGGCGGAAATAGCCATTCTACAAGCTCGCAACGTGTCGCAAACGCGACACGTTGTGAACTTGTAGAAGGTTAGCCCCGGAGTAGGGATGCTAGAGTTCAAGTGGTTAGCGTTCCCTGATTTTGCTTAGCAT
Organism: Gymnoscopelus braueri; assembly: GCF_963280865.1. Lineage (NCBI taxonomy): Eukaryota > Metazoa > Chordata > Actinopteri > Myctophiformes > Myctophidae > Gymnoscopelus > Gymnoscopelus braueri. Next base: position 5,243,938 of record NC_137626.1, read on the forward strand.
GCTGCCTAGCAAAATTTACGGAACATCTCAAAGAGCGGAGCCATTAACGCCAAGTTTAACTGTATTCCATGACCCGTTTTCAAGTTTAAATAGGTAAAAAGTACCCTTTACATTTCTTTATTGGAACAAGGCTTCATGATATCCTCAGGAATATTAGCTATTTTAACGCAACAAAATGAATTACCACCATTTTAGTTAATTCTGATGGTCATTAACATAACCACCACATTAACCACTTTAGCCCTATTTTATACATTTGAAAATAGCAGATCTACAAGCTCAAAACGCGTCGCATCGCGATGCTTTGTGAGCTTGTACATTTGCTATTTTCAAAGATTTTAGTACTTTTACTTTTGGTACTTTAAGAACATTTATATATATATTTCAGTATTGGTACTTCTACTTAAGTAAATCATTTGAGTACTTTTTCCACCACTGGCCTGCACTTAGCTTGAAGGAAGGAACATTCAGACGTGTTTCCTCTTCCTCCTGACCTTCATCGCGGGCCGGAGGCTCCTACGATTTGACATTTGGATCGGGCCTTTTTGTGCTCGCCTATAGATATATAAACTTTATTATCTGTTGTTGTCCACGGGCATCTGTAAAAGTCCTCCTCCCCCACCCCTGTCCTGTTGTCACTTGCACGCTATATTTGTCAGTGATGGAAAGTAACTAAGTACATTTACTCAAGTATTGTACTTAAAGGGTTAGTACACCCAAAAGAAAATATTTATTCTATGGATTAGTCACCCCATGGAGACTTGAATTCATGGATATGTTTCAGTTTTTATCTCATTCCTAAGACAATAATTTGATGACCAGCGGAAAATATTGTACTTTTACTCCACTACAATTATTTTAAAACTTTAGTTACTTTGTAGATTTTGATTATTATCACAAAACATACATTGACCACTTCAGCCCTATATACACATCGGCCATTTGAAAATAGCCGATCTACAAGATAGCCGATACAAAATGGCAGATCTACAAGCTCACAATGCGTCCCGGTGCAACGCATTGTGAGCTTGTAGATCTGCTATTTTCTTCTTATTTTTTTCAACATTTCAAAACTTGTAGAATGGGACATTGTGCATAATGAGTACTTTCTACTTTTTGGTACTTTAAGTACATTTTTATACCAATACTTGTGTCCTTTTACTCAAGAAATTTTTGAATTCCAGACTTTAAATTGTAACAGAGTAATTCTACGTTGCGGTACTGACGTTAAGTACTTTTCCCACCACTGCTATTTGTCATAATTCTTCTGTTCTGTTGATATCTTTCATGGCTGTGTGACCTTACAGTGTGTAATTGGCGAGGCTGTGTGTGTGTGTGTGTGCGTGTGCGTGTGCGTGTGCGTGTGCGTGTGTGTGTGTGTGTGTGTGTGTGTGTGTGACCTCACAGTGTGTAATTGGCGAGGCTGTGTGTGTTTGTGTGTGTGTGTGTGTGTGTGTGTGTGTGACCTCACAGTGTGTAATTGGCGAGGCTGTGTGTGTGTGTGACCTCACAGTGTGTAATTGGCGAGGCTGTGTGTGTGTGTGTGTGACCTCACAGTGTGTAATTGGCGAGGCTGTGTGTGTGTGTGTGTGACCTCACAGTGTGTAATTGGCGAGGCTGTGTGTGTGTGTGTGTGACCTCACAGTGTGTAATTGGCGAGGCTGTGTGTGTGTGTGTGTGACCTCACAGTGTGTAATTGGCGAGGCTGTGTGTGTGTGTGTGTGACCTCACAGTGTGTAATTGGCGAGGCTGTGTGTGTGTGTGTGTGACCTCACAGTGTGTAATTGGCGAGGCTGTGTGTGTGTGTGTGTGACCTCACAGTGTGTAATTGGCGAGCTGGCCGCTGGCCGCCGCACAGTGAACGCCTTCAACCGTAGCGGCCTGCCGCTGCTCTGAGATGGAAGTTATTAGCATAATATTATTTCATCTTTCTATGGCTATTATTTTCCTTCAGAAATCAATGCCCTATTTTCTACTTAGTCAGTCAGTGGATTTGAACCCACAACCCCTCGTGGTGAAGGGCAGCGACTTTACCACTGCACCACCTGAGCGAGAGCCGACAGAGCCTAGGTACCTCTTCAAGGCCTTGGTTCTGAAAGTGGGGTATATATTTAACCATATTTTATACTTTGGCTATTCAAAAATAGCAGATCTACAAGATCATAGCGCGGCACCGAGTGCCGCGCTATGATCTTGTAGATCTGCTATTTTTGAAAAAATTCTGGCACCATTTTTTTTTTTTTACATTAAAAAGTTTGGAGAAAAAAAAAGAAAACACTGCTCTAAGGGAGGTGAAACTTGGTGGTCCCGACAGAGGTGAGGTGGGTGGGGGGCCAGGGGGGGGGGGGGGATAGGACAGACGGACAGACCTATCAGTGTACAACAAACCCCCCCCCCCTCCTGCTAATTTAGATACTGGGGAGCTCTGTCAGCATCCTGGGTGGGCTGCTTGCATGGCTGGCTCCCCAGAGATGGACTGATGGAGATCCCCCCCCCCCCCCCCCCAACACCCCCTCCCCTACCGACCGGCCGGACCAGCAGTTCTCAAACGTCTTCGTACCAAGGACCCCAAATTGATATATCATATTTGCACCCCCCCTTCCCCCATCTGAAAATGTTTTCTGCCAGGGACCCCCCAGAAGAGGAAAAAAAAATATCCCCCAAAAATTCAAAAGTTTCAAGACATTTTACCGATATCTTTTTCTAAAACATCTTCAGAAATATCAGATGTACAAGCTCGCAGCGCTTGCACATCTGATATTTTTGAATATCCGGCATATAAATGGATAAAGTGGTTAATATGATTGTGATGCTACGTTAGCTATATATTTTTTTAGCTGGGGACCCCCTCATGGAGTGTGAGAACTACACTGGTTTAGAACAGAAGGCATTTGTATAGAATCGGCCTTAATGGGTTAAAGCTATATATATCTTCTTCCACCACTGTAGAGGGGTTTTACCTGCTGACACAAGCCCCCCCCCCCCCTGAAAGTGAGCCCCCAGGCAGCAGATAGCTGGGGGGGGGGGACACAGCCTGGACCCCACAGGGTGTTGAGTGAACATGTCCAGGGGCTGAAACAGGAGCCCAGCCATCAGCTAATTTCAAAATGTCTGTGGAACAGAGTCAAACTAAATGTAATGCCTCAAACTCCTACAATTACAAGTGATTGTCAGGGTGGGGGGTCCCCAGTTCAAATAAGATTATATTGGGGGGTCCCCAGTTCAAAATAAGATTATGTTGGGGGGTCACCAGTTCAAGTATGATTATGTTGGGGGGTCACCAGTCCAAAATATGATTATGTTGGGGGGACACCAGTCCAAAATATGATTATGTTGGGGGGACACGGCCTGAAAATAACAGAAATGATACACCTCCTGAAGGCAGGTGTGATGTCTTTAGCAGCAATGGTGGATGTGCAATAATGCAGAAGGCATCAATGATGGAAGAAGTACTCACATATATTTTTACTTAAGTAAAAGTATCAATACCCTATTTTAGAAATGGTCTGTTACAAGTTCAGTGACAGTGTTCAATATGTACTTGAGTAACGATACAAAAGTATTGGCATCAAAATGTACTTAAAGTACCAGAAGTAAAAGCAGAATGTCCCATTTCACAAGTTTTCAAATGTATAGAATGTCTAAACATCTTTTTGAAAATAGCCGATCTACAAGCTCACAACGTGTCGCCTTGCAAAGCTGCTTTTTGTTATTGTTTTGTTTTATCTCACATGGGGGAAAAGCAAGCATGTCTTGTTTTATACTCTATAGACAATAGCTCATTCATTGAAATGCTGTGAATTTATTAGAGAACTCTGGAAGTGAAGTGAGATCGGGTTGATATAATAGTCTATTGCATTGGTTGTCAAAGTGGGAGTTCCAGGGGATAGTTAGGAACCAAATGGACCCTTATGGGTCTGTAACTCTATGAGAGTGTACAAATGGAACCAAATGGACCCTTATGGGTCTGTAACTCTGAGAGTGTACAAATGGAACCAAATGGACCCTTATGGGTCTGTAACTCTGAGAGTGTACAAATGGAACCAAATGGACCCTTATGGGTTTGTAACTCTGAGAGTGCACAAATGGACCCCATTTGTACACTCTCAGGAGGTAAATTAACATTGATATAAATTGGGGAATATAAATTGGGGTCCCCGAGATAGAAATGCCATTAAATGGGGGTCTGTAGCCCTAATGCAAGTCAAACTGGGGGTCCTTGAAATTAAAATGGTTGAGAATCACTGCTAGAGCTGTAAAAAATCTTCTCTTATGGGGGTCCCTGGCATATCTTTTCAAATGGGGGTCCGCGGGCTAATAAGTGTCAATTTGGGGGTCCTTGACATGAAAAGGTTTGAGAACCACCGGTCTATATTATTCTTATATTTTGTCTGTCAACACTTATTATTCTAGCTAGCAGCCTATGATGACTTTTTTGTCTGCATGTGAATTGGATTGCTGAGCACCACTGCCCTCTGCTGGCGAGTAGAGGCAAGAGCACACCACACACAGTGGCTCTCAACCTGTGGGGCTGGGGCCCGCTGGTGGGCCGTGAGGATATTGCAAGTGGGCCCCATAAATAATTGGCAAAAAAAAATAGGATTTTAATGATAATGTAAGATTTATATTTAAAATAAAGTGATATAATACTAATGAATAAGAACTTAAAGTGTACTGCGTTAGTTGCATTGATCCAAGGCGGAACACAATCGATTGATTGATTCATTGATCGATCGATCGATCCTTCAAATAAACACCGCTCTGAAAATGCACGCGGCCTGCTACCTTGTATCGTCAGCTTGTAGATCTGCTATTTGGGGTCCCAGAGATAGAAATGCCATTAAAAGGGGGTCCGTAGCCTAATAATGCACATCAAACTGCAGGGGTCCTTGAAATTAAAATGGTTGAGAATCTCTGCTATAGAGCCGTAAAAAAAATCCTCTCTTATGGGGGTCCCTGTCATATCTTTTCAAATGGGGGTCCGTGGGCTAATATGTGTCAATCTGGGGGTCCTTGACATGAAAAAAAGTTTGAGAACCACTGAGTTATTACATTATAGGTTAGGTATTATTCCCCGGTTAGGTAGTGGTGGAAAGTAACTAAGTACATTTACTTAAGTACTGTACTTAAGTACAATGTTGAGGTATTTGTACTTTACTTGAGTATTTCCAATTTCCAATACTTTTACTTCTACTCCACTACATCTCAGAGGCAAATATTTGTACTTTTACTCCACTACAGTTATTTGAAAACTTTAGTTACTTTGCAGATATAAATTATTACATTATAAAACATACATTAACCACTGTAGCCTTATTTTATACCTAGGCCATTTGAAAATAGCAGATCTACAAGCTCACATCGCGTCGCATCGCGACGCGTTGTGAGCTTGTAGATCTGCTATTTTCAAACATTTTAGTACTTTTACTTTTGGTACTTTAAGTACATATTGATACCAATACTTTTGTACTTTTACTCAAGTCATTTTTTAACACCATACTTTTACTTGTAATAGAGTACTTCTACAATGCAGTATTGATACTTTGACTTAAGTAAAACATTTGAGTACTTTTTTCCACCACTGCACACATTCTGCAGTTCTTTGACTCAGCCAGCAGGGGTCAGTATGTCTCCATGGAAGTAGCATAAGGAGCTGACAATCGTCCAATAGAAGGCTCTGGAGTCACGTGACAGTTCAAAACAAAGTGCTGTGAACTTCCTGCTTTCTGTGCACACACACACACGCACGCACGCACGCACGCACGCACACACACACACACACACACACACACACACACACACACACACACACACACACACGCACACACACACAGTAGAAGGGATTTTGTACCATAGAACTCTAGTAGTGACACATTAACATGTTTATCATGATGACACACACACACACACACACACACACACACACACACACACACACACACACACACACACACACACACACACACACACACACAGCTGAACAGTCTGCAGGTCAGCTGATCAACGTCAGTACAGCAGCTTTAAAGGTAGGTTACCTTACTTTCAATCAATGTGCAGACACACAGGGCTACCACATTATATATATATATATATATATATATATATATATAATACACCTGTTTTTATTTTACCTTACCTTTTCAACACTAGTATCAAATTGAAGCTGAAAAAGTGATAATCTACAAGCTTATAGATCTGCTATTTTCAAATAGCCTTTGTATAAAATAGGGCTAAAGTGGTTTTATTATATAATAATGTATATCTGCAAAGTAACTAGTAAATAAAGTTTTTTTTTTTAAATGTAGTGGAGTAAAAGTAAAATATTTTCCTCTGAGATGTAGTGGATTACTATAAGGTTTATGTCATACTGTACATTATGAAGGGGGGGGGGGGGTGGGGGGGGGGGTGACATATTAGTCATTTAGCCCAGTGTTTCTCAACCTTTTCAGGCTGTGACCCCCCCAGGGACCCCAACCTGACAAGCACTTGGAATGTAGGAGTCAGGCATTAAATAAATATTGTGAAAATAGCCGATCTACAAGCTCACAACAGCTCGCAGCGGGTCTTCTACTCGTGTGTGAGTTTTCATGTTTGTTTGTTTGTTTGTTTGTTTTTATTTTTATGTTGCACTCTGCTACAACAGTGGTTCCCTGTTTGGAATTATTATTTATTATGTATTTGTTTGGGGGGAGAGGGGGTCCCCAGATGATTAGCTTTAATGTCCAACATTGTTTTCTCACTCAACAGTAAACAAACCAACAGTATATATATTTATATTCAAAATATGCTCCTCATTGACTTACATTGTACAGTAAAACAGCTCTCAAAGTCACTCTAATAGCACATAAACAAATGCAAACAAAGTTGATTCAGACAATATAACCCTTTTTTTTTTTCATAAAAATGTTAACTTCCTGTTGATTTTGATATTTTATTAAGAAGAAAACCTGGACTGGATTCGCGGATCCGGATCCGGATCTTCAAATAGTAAAATCAGCAGGAAGTTGACATTTTTATATAAAAAACAAACAGTACTGGGTTTGGTGATGTTCTGTATTGTCTGAATCAGCTTTGTTCGTGTTCGTTTACGTGCTTAAAGAGTGACTTTGAGAGCTGTTTTACCGTACAATGTAAGTCAATGAGGAGCTAATTTTGAATGATCAATTTCTAATCAATGGAGCAATTATTTTTGATTTCTTGTCCACCTTTGGAGTTACATCATGGCAAGGTAACTACACAACCCAAACCTCTACCAAAGTGGTCTTGCCCTTTAAGGCATATTTGGCTTATTAGCCAGGGTATTAGCCAGGGATCCTGTTAAATTCACACATGCCTTTATTTTCTTTGCACAAAAGGAGAAGGTTTGCGAAACCTTTTTGTTTATGTTTCTCCTTTTCTGCAGTGTAAAAGAGCGTTGCCTGTCAGCCGGATGTCCTGACCATGCTGTCCCAGTCCCTGTGTGTGTGGCTGTGCTGGCTGTCTGTCCCGCTGTGGGGCAGGGGGGCAGGCTGCACCTCTCCTCCTGGGGAACGCGGCGGCAGCAAAAAGCCCAACTTTGTTCTGATCATGGTGGATGACCTGGGCATCGGGGACCTCGGTTGCTACGGCAACACGACACTGAGGTAAACACATAAGAAGAAGGAAATGCAAATAAAACCTTAATTCAGACCTGAGGCCGATTCTACAAAATGTCTTCTAAATCCTAAAAGGTTTCTGAAAAACGTATGTTGCCATGTCAGTGGTTCTCAAAGTTATTCATGTCAAAGACCCCCAAAATTGTATGTATTTGGCCGAGGACCCCCATCTCAAAATATGTTGTTCCAGGGACCCCCCTGACGTAAAGATTTGAGTTAAAAACGTTCTCTCGAGAGGCGTTTGAGAGGCGTTATATGGGCAGGTCCATATACTGTATGCCCATATACTGATAACATCAGGGATCTCCATATATGGCCATAAAAGGGATACAGGCATATACAGAGATCTCCATATATTGGCACAAAAGGGAGACAGACAGACAGACGGTTAAAACGGGTGCCATGACAACGGGTATAATGGGTATTGCATAACGGGCATCCATTCCCTATTTTCGTTGTTCCCAACTTGCATCGTTCCCAAGTAGCCCGGTGCCCGACAGGCACAGGTCTAAAGTCTCAAATAATTGCAATTAGGCGATCATGTGATAATGGTGACGGCCTAGTTGTTGACAGCATGTGTTGCTTTGGTCGACTAAAACTATGACGAAAACCTTTTTACACTGACGAAAACGAAATAAAAACGAAATAAAAACTCAGCTATGATGACTCAAACTATGACTAAATATACTGACAATTTTCGTCAACAAATAAAAACTAGACTAAAATGTTAGTGAGGGATCTAGTGGAGAAGAGATCCAGTAGAACTTAAAAGACAAGTCATTTTATGTTTGGTTGCGCTCTGAAAATAGCCGATCTACAAGCTCACACGCGTTGTGAGCTTGTAGATCGGCTATTTTCAGCATGCAACCAAGTGTAAAATCTGCCATTACGACGCCATCAAGGCACCACCAACATACATTATAGTCGACTAAATCAACTGTAGATTTAGTCGACTATAATCTGATGATATTTAGTCGACTAAAACTAGACAAAACATTTCAGATGACTAAAATATGACTGAAACTAAATGGAATTTGATTTAACCCATTAAGACCTGAGGCCGCTTCTAAACATTTTCTAAATCCTAACAGTTTTTTGGAAAAAAATGTAAAAAAAATAATTTTAACGATTTTTCAAAAATAGCAGATCTACAAGCTCGTAGCGCGGCACTCGGTGCCGCGCTATGAGCTTGTATATCTGCTATTTTTGAATAGCCTAAATAAATCTAAAAGTGACACAGATGCGTTCCAGGTATTAATGGGTTAAAAGACTAGTTTGTTGTCTAAATCAACACTAACAGACAGGTGTGGTGTAGTGTTGGGTTGAAGGTACGGTGTGTGTTGTTACTTGCGTACCCTGCAGGACCCCCAACATCGACAGACTGGCCCAGGACGGCGTGAAGCTGACCCACCACGTCGCGGCCGCACCCCTCTGCACCCCCAGCAGGGCGGCGTTCCTCACCGGACGCTACCCCATACGCTCCGGTCAGTTCAGCCACTGCTGTACCGCTTAAAACCCTAAGGTCATATTGGTGTTAGCTTTACATTCTTAAAGGGATAGTTCACCCCCAAAATGACTTTTTTTCCTATCCATTAGTCACCCCATATTTTTTTTGTTTTTGTCTCATTCCTCAATCCATAGGAAAATAATTTTTTGGGGTGAACTAAAGTAATCATTGCTATAAAGCAGGGGTCTTCAACGATTTCAGCTCAAGGACCCCCTAGTTGAGAGAAAGATGAAGCAGGGACCCCCCTCTATATAGTATAAAATGTAGTTTCAGATTAAACTTTTTTTGTTTACTTTTTCCCTCTACACCTACATAAACCCAAAAATAGCAGATCTACAAGATCACAAAGCCTCGCCCCTGTAGTAACTCTGAGGACCCCCTATTGAAGACCCCTGCTAGAGTGTTTGTTCAGTTAGCTCTCTAGCTCTTTAGTATAGTGATTCTCAAACTTTTGTATACCATTGTATTTGGCTTTGGACGCCCATCTTTCTTTCTTTTGCCAGGGACCCCTCCAGAAGAGAATTTCGGATTTATTAAAATAAATCCGAAATTATTCAAAACTTTCCAAAAATGTTAGATATTTTTCAAATATAAAAAAACGCTAGGGTATGGTGGGCACTGGGATGTAATGTTATGTTATAAGCACCAACATTAAAAAGTAGTCATTGTGCAGAATGTCCCATTTCACAAGTTTTCAAATGTATAAAAATCATTTGAAGATGGCAGATCTACAAGCTCACAATGCGTCGCATCGCGACGCATTGTGAGCTCTGCTATTTTCAAATGGCCGAAATGTGTATAGGGCTGAAGTGGTTAATGTATGTTTTGTAATAATAATCAAAATCTACAAAGTAACTAGTAACTAAAGTGTTCAAATAATTGTAGTGGAGTAAAAGTACAATATTTGTCTCTGAGATGTAGTGGTGTAGAAGTAAAAGTACTGAAAATAATACTCCAGTAAAGTAAAAAATACCTCAAAATTGTACTTAAGTACAGTTCTTGAGTACATGTACTGCTCTGGGGTGTAATGTTACAGTATGTGTTGTGTTGTATTGTACAGGTATGGTGGGCACTGGGATGCTGGGGGTCTATCTGTTATATTTATGTGTTGTTATGTTGTATTGTACAGGTATGGTGGGCACTGGGATGCTGGGGGTCTATCTGTTCACAGCGGTGTCGGGAGGCCTCCCCAGCCACGAGGTGACGTTCGCCAGGATCGCCAAGCAGCAGGGCTACCAGACGGCTCTCATAGGTATACGGTACAGCAGCCGCTCTCAAATGTTCTCGTGTCAAGGACCCCACAAATGGATTTTTTTGCAATAAGATCTACAAGCTCAAAACGTGTCGCAATGCGACAGGTTTTGAGCTTGTTAAGTGTAATTAACTATGTATGTCTCTGTTATTATCGTTAATCCCAATTATTTGAGTGACGAATTTCATAAAATGTCATAATCGTGACACGGCCCTAATTTGTTCGTCGTGGTCTTTTTTTTGGTTCGGTAGGAAAGTGGCACCTGGGCCTGAACTGTGAGAGCAGCGAGGACCACTGCCACCACCCCTCTGTGCACGGCTTCCAACGCTTCTACGGCACGGTCAGAATCTATTTACAATATTAAATGTATGCATTTAGCAGACGCTCTTAACACATTGAATGCCAGTCGCGTAGATCTACGCGAACCTATTTAAAGCCGCAGCGTGCCAGTCGCGTAGATCTACGCGAACCGCCGATTCCCATTGATTTTGTCCCAGGTGCACTTTCCGAATTTTTTTGATCCATTTCCGTTTCCGGTTTCCGGTCGGAAACAGAATTATTCGGGTTCCGTTTTTTTCGATCGTATCCGCTTCCTGTCTGGGATCCTGTTTAAAACTCGATTTTCTCGGTTGTTGTTTTTCTCCTCGCTGATCACTGTTTAGCGTTGATCGGCTGTATCTTCAAGATGGCGGCTCGCATTTGGAAACTATTTTCGCTGGCCGTTTCTCACAGATCCGCTGTGTGTTTAGAACCAAATGAACGCGCACTTTTAACTTATTTAGCGAGGTCTGTGGCGACATGAAAAAAACAAAAAAACAACAATAAAACGCTGGCACTGGTGAGTACATTATGAGATTAAACTCTGGCATGGAATGTGTTAATCCAGAACAATTTACAGTGAGCAAGGTAAACACGAGGTATTACGTCAAATGCATAGAAATAGTAATCTCGGATCATAGGTAAACCAAGAACCTAGCATCAGTCTAACCATTATTACAGGGGTCTTCAACGTTCTTCAGGCCAAGGACCCTTTAGCCGAGAGAGAGAGAGATGAAGCGGGGACCCCCCCAACTACATGTGATAGATACCCTCAATGACTATCTTCAGTGATGAGTAAATTTAGATAGCCGATCTACAAGTTGGTAGATCTGCTATTTTCGGCTAATGTTCCCCTCAGAATACGGATGCTAGGGTTCAAGTGGTTAATGTAAAAAGCATATCCTATCACACACAGGTTTGGCGGCCCTATGTAATATTGACATTCCTTTCACACTGTTTCACTAATCACACATGAGGACTTTGCCACACACATCTGTTCAGTTGTGGTATTTTATTTTTCTTTAATCCATGGGTGCCTATGCCATACCTTTGGTTGCTTTTGTAGGCCAGGATCAGGGTCAGAATCAACGTTATTGTCACATCACAGGTTCACAGGTGTAAAAAACAGGTGTTTTTTCAGGTGATGACCAACCTGAGGGACTGCCAGCCCGGACACAGCTCTGTGCTGCTCAAAGTGGACCATCACATCCCGTACCGCGCCCTGGGGTTACTGATCGCCACCACCGCCCTCCTGCACTACGCCGGCGCCGTCACCGTCCGGTATGGCCCGTCACAGTTATTACAAACATTAACTGCCTTGATCACAATTATTTTTGCATGATCGTCATAATCAGTTGTGCAAAGATAGAACCTGTTTTATAATATTCAGAAATAAGCTGATCAGCTGTAATTTAGATTTATATGTTCTTAACGCTTAAAGGGTTATTTCACTTAAAACCTTTTTTTTTGTTGTCATTTTATCATCTACTCAGGCTTTTGTGAGACCCCCAGACCGTTTTTAAGTTGCTTGATTCAGTATTTAGATATTTGATATTCATTTTATCAGACTTCAAACTCCATTTTAAACATAGATTCATCGGAACCACCCGTTCTTGGTTCTGGTGACTGATATTGTCCTTCTAATACGTGAGGAGACCCTGTTTTTTCAATTACTTTTTCATTTTTTTTTTTTTTTTTTTTGGAAAATGAAAATAAAAATACAATAAAAATAATAATAATGATAAATGAAAAATAGTATTTGAAAAAACACAGCCCCCTCGCGTATTAGGAGGGCAGTATGAGTCACCAGAACCAAGGACAGGTGTTTTTGATGAATCTATCATGTTAAAATGGAGTTTGAAGTTACAATGGGTTTGTATATAGGAACTGGGCGTGTCTGATAAAATGAATATCAAATATCGAAATACTGAATCAAGCAACTTAAAAACTGTCTGGGTGCTGAGTAGACGACAACATTACCCAATGTTATTATAATTTGTTTAAATATCCCTTTTAATGCCAAAAATACATTTATTTTTTATTTTTTATGATTTGTACTTTATTTTCTTTTTTAGACAAACATACAGAGAATTTTCTTTCAACATTGATGCAAGCATATTTTAGACAAGACATACAATAAACATCACAAGAACATTCATATTCAAATAACGACATTACTGACCATTAAACGAGACAAGACATACCATAAACATAATACAAATAAACAAACCGTGAAAACATAAAGACATCAACAAAAAGAAACATCAAAATACAGTGCACAGAAGCATACCACCCGCAGTCCACCTCAGTCCTACCCCAGACAAATCTAACCCAGGACACTTTATGGTTATTGAAGCTCACACTGAGCCGGAAACGTCATCCAAGACCCGTAGCATGTAGATGATAATGTCCCCATTTTAAATCGTATTTATCCATCCTGTTGAGCAATCTATAAGACAATCTTTCATATGCGGCCAGTTGACCCAAGGAAGTAAACCACAGAGAAGGAACCGGTGCAGATGGGTCCTTCCAGGCCCTGACCACCAATCTCCTGCCTAACATAAGGGCAGTTTGAATCCACTCAGCTAAGGAGGGAGAGACAGTTCGTAAAGTGGAAGGGGCGCCCAGAATAAAGAGCCTGGGAGAGAAGGGGATAACCATCCCTGTCATCCTCTCTAGCTTCACATGTATAGCAGCCCAATAGACCTGGATTTTTGGACAACTCTTTTGGTACCATCTCTATCCTGACACCTCCAACACTCCGGGCTCTCGGTAAGGCCCACCCTAAATAGTCTTGACGGGGTCCAACATATCCTATTTATAATTTTAAATTGAATCAATCTCGTACGCAGTTCTCTAGACATTTTCTTGCCGTTCCTAAGGATTTTAGCCCATTCCTCGTCTCAAATTGAAACACCAAGGTCCCTTTCCCAAGGCGTCTTAGACACCATCATGTTAGAGTCAGAGACCTCCAGGAGCATGGCATAGTATATGGAAGCCTCATGCCCCTGTCCGAAGATTCTAAGGATCATCTCAACCTTTTCAATTTTAGGGGGGTCTACAGTGAGAGATCCAAAGGTCTTAACCAGTAGATGCCGTAGTTGCAAATATTGCCAAAAGTGGCCATTGGGCAGGTCAAATTCTGTCTTGAGGACTTCGAAGGATTTTAGAGTGCTTTCCTGGTATAAATCTTACTATGACATTGTTAATCGCAAATAATTGTATGACAATTAGCCGCCATGTAAAACGCCACGATTGTGACAACCCCTATACCGTGACAGGAGGGGCGTGGTCCTGGGCGTGGGGTTGGCGGTAGCCGTCGGCGCGGGGCTCTTCGGGGCCTTTGTGGTCGTCTTCCCGGACTTGAACTGCCTGCTCATGAGGGACCACACCATCGTGGAGCAGCCCTTCGTCTCCGAGAACCTGACCCAGAGGATGACCCACGAGGCCGTGCACTTCTTGGAGAGGTAAGTGATTAACCCATTAAGACCTAAGGCCGATTCTACAAATACCTTCTAAATCAGTAGTTCTTAAACTTTTTCGTGCCAAGGACCCCCAAATTAATATGTATTTGGCCACGGACCCCCATCTGAAAACGTTTTGTGCCAAATTATTTGACATTTTCCAATATTTTCAAGATTAAAAACTAAAATGTTCAAAAAATAGCAGATGTACAAGCTCACAGTGCGGCACAAAGTGACGCGCTGTGAGCTTGTACATCTGCTACTAATAGAATATAGCCAACGTATACAATTTGGATAAAGTGGTTACATGATTGTGATGCCGTATTAACTTGTATTTTCACTATTTTAAAATGTTTTTTAAAGTATAAAAAGATGCCTAAGAAGATGAGGGATATGGCATAAGGCCGCCTTACCCCTTATGCCTAAACTTTTTAGGCATTTTTTTTACTATTTTGAATAACATTTCAAAATAGTTCAAATAGCCGATCTACAAACTCACAACATGTCGAGGTAGATCAGCTATTTTCATTTAGATTTAGTTTTAGTCATAGTCTTTTGAATAAAATTCCATTTAGTTTTAGTCATATTTTAGTCATCTGAAAGGTTTTAGTTTTTGTCTAGTTTTAGTCGACTAAATATAATTTGATGTTAGTTGACTAAAACTACAGTTGATTTTGTCAACAAAAATGTACAGTATGTATGTTGGCGGTGCCTTGATGGCGTCGTAATGGCTGGTTTTCACACTTGGTTGCATGCTGAAAATAGCCGATCTGCAAGCTCACAACGCGTCGCAGTGCAACGCGTTGTGAGCTTGTAGATCTGCTATTTTCAGAGCAACCAAACATAAAATGACTCGTCTTTTAGTTCTACTGGATCTCTTCTCCATAGAGCACCGAAGTCTGACGTAATTTACACATCCTAGGTTTGTCTACCTGGTTCGCGGTTTTCCACCCCCATTCTGAATCCCCATAGACGTATTTAATATCGCGTCAAATAAGAACTGTGTTCCAAAAATAAACAAATGACCCTGGCGGTTTTACTCTTATGGATATGAAGCATCAACTGAGGGTGAGAAAACGATAATGTTACTTCCGACGAATTAGTTAAATTTTTGCCAGAAACAGACTGTATCAAATATGAGTGACTGACTATCATAAACAATACAGAACCTCCTCCCTGACAATATCGCAGAGACAGTTTGTTTATTTTTGGACCACAATTCTTATATGAGACGATTCTAAGATGACCCAATGTTATTCTCCATAGAGAAATTACTTTACAAACCAGGGGATGAACGAGTGACGTCAGGACTTCTGTACTCTATTCGTCCCTCACTAACATTTTAGTCTACCGTAAATTTCGGACTATAAGCCGCGACTTTTTTCCCATTTTTCGACCCTGCGGCTTATATAACGGTGCGGCTTATCTCTGGATCTTTACAGCTAACGGCCACTAGGGGACCTCCTAAATCTATGGATTTTACACCCGCGGCTTATAGTCCAGTGCGGCTTATATATGTACAAATCATTCAATTTAGCTGCTGCGGCTTATATTCAGGTGCGGCTTATAGTGCGAAAATTACGGTAGTTTTTATTTGTTGACGAAATCGTCAATATATTTATGTTTTAAATGGTTAAATGTTTTTTAACATGGTGGTGTGTCCGCAGCAATGCGGCCGGGCCCTTCCTGCTCTTCTTCTCCTTCGTCCAGGTGCACACGGCCCTGTTCGCCTCCGCTCCCTTCAGGGGCTCCAGTCAGCACGGCATCTACGGAGACGCAGTGCACGAGGTGGACTGGAGCGTAGGTGAGTGCTGAGTACAAGCGTTGTTATTCAACCAATTAAGACCGGGAACGCATCTGTGTCATTTTAAGATTTCTTTGGCTATATTAAAAAATATAGCCAGATATACAAGCGGTGCCGCGCTGTGAGCTTGTAGATCTGCTATTTTTGAAAGATCTTTTTTTAAAGCGAACATTTGTAACTCAAATCTTCGCTTCTGGAGGTCCCTGGAACAATTTTACCTCTTCAACGTTTTTTAGGCGAGCCTTAGCTGAGAGAGAGATGGAGCAGGGACCACCCCCCACAACATGTTGTATAACATTGTGTTGCAGATTAAACTTGTAGATTGGCTATATTTGGCAAAAGTTCTCCTCAGAATAGGGATGCTAGGGTTTAAGTGAATGTAAAAACATTATTATCCTATCACACAAGGATTTGGCGGCCCCCCCTTTGGTAACTCTGTGGACCCCCTAGGGGTGCCGGACCCCCTGTTGAAGACCCCTGCTCTACACCAAATCTCTTTGCCCAAAAATAGCCAATCTACAAGCTCTAGAGCTTCTGGATCTGCTATTTTTTTTCTTTGCTCTTTGTCATATGCATAAGTATACTAACTATAGGGCTTAAAAGTGGTAAAAGAAAATGCCCGCCCTCTGTCTGTCCAGGCATTTACAAATTGAACCTTGCCTAAAGTGTTGCATATCTTTGTGTTTATTCTGCGGTAATTTGACACAGATCTGACGGCCATCACATTTTAAACGTTAAAAAGTCATTTTCATAGCTGCTATTTAGACAGATGCAATAGGCTCATTGTTTACCTGGCATCCTATAGTTTCTATAGTTTAAATGTACAGATTATATTTTGATAGTCTATTCTTTTAGACAGATGCTAGTTAGTAGAAGACTCTTAGAGTCTCCTACTGGTAGACTCCGACCGGTCATCAAATTATTAGCTTAGGAATAGGACAAAAACGAAACAATCTCCATGAATTCCAGACTTCACGGGGTGTGTAATTGATAGAAAATAAGTCATGTTTTGGGTGAACTACTCCGGGAAAGAATCTCTAATTTTTTTTAATTTCTTTTGGCTATTAAAAAAATAGCAGATCTACAAGCTCATAGCACGGCACTGAGTGGCGCGCTATGAGCTTGTAGAACTGCTATTTCTTTTAGAAAAATCGTGAAAAAACTGAAAATGTGGCGCGCTATGAGCTTGTATATCTGCTATTTTTGAATAGCCCAAAGAAATCTAAAATGACATAGATGCGTCCCACGAATTGAATGGCTTAATATATCAGAAAGAAAGAAAGAAAGAAAGAAATACTTTTTTTGTTGTTGACACAAACCTTCTCTTTTGTGGGTCTCCTGGCACACACTCTGGGCAGGTGGGGCTCCGTGGTTTTAATACATATCAATTTGGGGATCCTTGAAATGACAAAGTCTTAACAACCACACATTTGTTACAGTATAATGTGTGATGTAATCTGATCCCAGGTCAGATCCTGCAGACTGTGGACAGGCTGGGGCTGAGGGACGACACGCTGGTGTATCTGACCTCAGACCAGGGCGCTCACCTGGAGGAGATCTCTGCCAGCGGAGAGGTGCACCGGGGATGCAACGGGATTTACAAAGGTGAAGCCCCTTAGAGTGGAGTCCGGGGACCCCCCAGGGGTCCTTGAGGGAGTTCTAGGGGGTCCCCAGCTCAAATGATAGATAGTTAGGAACCGAATGGACCCTTATGGGTCTGTAACTCTGAGAGTGTACAAATGGAACCAAAAGGACACTAACGGGTCCATTTAGAGTTAAATTAACATTCATTTTACAATATAAATTGGGGTCCCAGAGATAGAAATGCCATTAAATGGGGGTCCGTCCGTAGCCTAATGCATGTAAAACTGGGGGTCCTTGAAATTAAAATGGTTGAGAATCACAATAGTAACACAACTATCCAGTCAGGCAGAAACCTTGTATGTCCTTCTCTCAACTATTTTAGTTTTTTAAAAATAAAAATAATGCCTTACTTCATTATACAAGAGTGTCGCAGACAGAAGTAGTGAAAATAGCAGATCTACAACCTCACAACGCCTCACACGTGAGGCGTTGTGAGGTTGTAGATTTTCACTTATATAGTGTATATATATATATATATATATTTTTTTTTTGTACACTAATAAAAAGGAATCATTTTGGACATACAAGGTTTCCACCCGACAGCGATGATTATTCCTTTCTTAACTTTTATTATATCATCATTTTGTCCTTGACATCCTTGCAGTGGTGTAAAGTAACTAAGTACTTATAAGTACACTTTTGAGGAATTTTTACTTTACTGGAGTATTTCCTATTTTCAATACTTTTACTTCTACTCCACTACATCTCAGAGGCAAATATTGTACTTTTACTCCACTACAATTATTTGAAAACTTTAGTTACTATAGTTACTTTGTAGATTTAGATTATTATCACAAAACATACATTACACACTTCAGCCCTATATACATTTTGGCCATTTGAAAATAGCAGATCTACAAGCTCACACTGTGTCGCTATGTGACGCATTGTGAGCTTGTAGATCTGCTATTTTCAAAAGATCTTTATACATTTTGAACCTGTGAAATGGGACATTCTGCACAATGAGTACATTTACTAAGATTTACGATGCTCTATTGTGTCGCGACATGAACTGCAGGAATGTTCAACACTGTAATGAGTTATCTACCTTGTATGAGTCTATTGTGGAGTCACTCTGTATTTCCAGCAGGCCTCTCCTCAAACATAGGCCAAAAGTATGTAATGCTAAGCCAGGGTGGAATGATCACGTCCAAGAGCTTCATGCAGAGGCTAGAATGGCTTTTAAAAGATGGGCTGAGTCTGGCAAAAGTAGACATGGCCCTCTGTTTGAGCATAAAAAAACGCACTAATGCTCATTTTAAATATGCCCTTAGGTTTATTAAAAGAAATGAGAATGTAATGAGGTCAGATTCACGGGCAAAGAAGCTACAAAAGCATAACGTGAATGATTTCTGGAAGGAAATTAAAATGATAAATAATTGTAAAACATCTCTTCCATCAAATATACTGTAGATGGTGTGAGTGGTTCTGATGAAATTTCACAGCTATGGCAGAAACAATATTCTGAGCTGTTCAACTGTGTAAAAAGTAATCTGGTTGTAGTGGAAAATGTAGATTTTAATGATGAGGTGATTGTTACCCCTGCTGAAGTTCATGAAGCAGTTTTGAAGCTAGGAGATAATAAGGCCTGTGGTCTGGATAAGATAACAGCTGAACATCTTAAACTAGCCAGTAAGAAACTGTGTCCTTTGGTTGCTATGTGTTTTACGGGTTTTTTTGTTCATAGGTTTTTACCTGTTTCCATGCTCTCTGTTGTGTTAGTGCCGGTCATTAAAGACAAAGTGGGTAAGCTAAACAGCTCAGATAACTATAGGCCAATAGCCTTGGCCAGCGTTTTGTCCAAAGTGCTAGAGACAATTCTACTGAGTAGACTTGAGAGGTTGATCCTGTCTGCTGATAACCAATTTGGATTCAAACGAAAACATGTCACTGATTTGTGTATTTTTGCACTTAAAGAGATTTTAGATAAATATAGTAGTTAGAATTCTACTATGTTTGTATCTTTTATTGATGCCTCTAGGGCCTTTGACCGCATTAATCATGAAAAGTTATTCTTAAAACACACGCAAAGAGGGGTCCCTAGTTTCTTAGTCAGAATCTTGGTGTTCTGGTATGCTCACCAGACAATGAGAGTAAAATGGGGGAAGTCAATATCTGCTCCTTTTCATGTGACCAATGGTGTCCGTCAAGGTGGAATTATTTCTCCTTTTCTTTTTAATGTTTATATGAATGATTTATCATTGATGTTAAATACATGAGGGACAGGGTGTACAGTTGGTGACTCGTCAATTAATCACCTGATGTATGCGGATGATTTGGTCATCTTTAGTCCGTATAGTGCTGGGCTACAACAGCTACTGAGGATATGCTCACAGTATGGTTTTGATTTTAACATAAAATACAATGCTAAAAAGAGTAAGGTCGTGATTGTCCGAAGTAGGGAAGACAGACAATCAACCTTTCCTGACTTCTATCTGGCTGGCACTGCCCTTAGTGTGTGCAGTGAGATGACTTATTTGGGACATATTATCTCCAATGACCTAACAGATGACAAGGACATCTATAGGCAGCGGCGTAAGCTGTATGCCCAAGCAAACTGTGTCGCAAATTTAGCATGTGCTCAGCACCTGTGAAGATCTCTCTGTTTAGATCCTTTTGTACACCACTGTATACTGCTGCCCACCTTTGGTGTCGCTACAGGCAAGGCAGCATCAGACGACTCACAGTGGCTTATAATGACTGCATGAGGCTGCTGCTGAGAGCTCCAAGAAGCTCCAGTGCAAATCAGATGTTTGTTAGTGTTGGGGTCAGTCAGTAAATTACATAATCGCTGTCATAACGGACCCCACACGCCAGGGGCGTAGCCAGAACGCTGGCAGCAGCTGGGCCTGGGCATTTGCGGGTGGGCGCGCGATTTCTTTGGCGGTTTTGTGCGGATTTGGGAGTTTTTTTGATACTTTATTTCGGTTTTAGGTTTAGGGTTGTTAGGGTTATTTAATTCTTTTTTTTGGTAGTTTTTTTGATACTTTAATTCGGTTTTAGGGTTAGGGTTGTTAGGGTTATTTAATTATTTTGGGGGAGCCAGCCCCCCAAACTCCTGAAATGCATAGAAATCTATGAAATCCAAATAAAAAAATCCATTACATTTATATTAATTATATTGAATTGTTATATATTAATTATATTATTTATGTATTTATTAACTGTTAATCGATTATGAAGAATTCCGTTTTCCAGATGAGCATAACAACATAAGAGTTATTCTTTAAATGGGCACACTATGTAATTATATTGATTCATAAAAAAATCATTTTTATATATATGCACTTATAAAAATTACTGAATATATTATTATTATTATTATTTATTTATTTTTTGGGTGGGCACAACAGCCAGGTGGGTGGGCCCAGGCCTACCTATGCCCACCCGTGGCTACGCCCCTTCAGGTTCACCTCTAGACTGTGGAACCATTGGCGCACATGTCTGTATGTCAGAAACTGAACAATGTGGGCTATTTGCATTATTTGTATTTATTTTATTTTATTTATTTCTGTTTTTATTGTGTGGTGTTGTATTCTTGTGATATTGAATTGAATTGAATTGAATTGATTTGAATTGAATTGAGAAGATTGAATTGAATTGAATTACTTTTGGTACTTTAAGTACATTTTGATACCAATACTTTTAAAACGTTTGAGCACTGTTTCCACCAGTGCATCCTTGACATGAAAAAGTTTGAGCTCCACTGATATAGCAACATAAGTTTTTTTCAGAAGACATTTGTAGAATCGCCCTCGGGTCTTAATGGGTTAAACCAACAATGAGTCTGATTGGCTGTCGTTGCCTCCCTCCCTTACACACACACAGCGGGCAAGTCGACCAACTGGGAGGGAGGCATCCGGGTCCCAGGGATCGTGCGGTGGTCCGGGACCCTGTCGGCGGGCCGCGAGGTGGACGAGCCCACCAGCAACATGGACCTGTTCCCCACCGTGGTGAAGCTGGCCGGAGGAGACCTCCCCCAGGACAGGTGGGCTCAGCGTTTACATTGACAAGGGGGACCCCCTTAAAGCGGATATAGCCGGGATAGTTCACCCCCAAAATGACTTATTTTCTATCGATTAGTCACCCAATGGAGACTTGAATTTTGTCGCCAATAAGAATCAAGCCATCCAAAACGTTTGATTATGTGAAAAAACTTTTTTGAAAACGGCAAAACAAAGGGTATTTATAAAATGTAGTATATCATATAATTAAAAATATAAAATAAAATAAAAATCACAGAAAAAAATGTTTTATGGTCATGACTTGATTCTAGGCTTAAATTAATTTATATAAATATTTTTGGAAATGTCAATGGGAAAAATGCATTGACTATTTTGGAGTGGAACCAGAAAATGGCCGCCACTGCTATGCCCTATTGAGTCTCCTACTTCCGTCTCCGCCGGTCATCACATTATTGGCTTAGGAATGCGACAAAAACGAAACAAAAACTCCATGAATTCAAGGTTTCATGGCATGTGTAATTGATAGAAAATAAGTAATTTTTGGTGGTCGGTGCCGCGCTATGAGCTTGTACTGTAGATCTGCTATTTTTGAATAGCCAAAGGAATATAAAGTGACACAGATGCGTTCCTGGTTTTAATGTGTTAAAGAGTTGTCGTGTCTTGTTGTTGTTGCTGCAGACAGATAGACGGCCGTGACCTCATGGCTCTGCTCCAGGGCAGAGAGGAGAAAGAGGAGGAGGAGGAAGAGGAGGAGGAGCCATCATCACCTCACCACCAATTCCTCTTCCATTACTGCAACGCCTACTTGAACGCCGTCAGATGGCGCCCGCCCAACAGTGAGTACTTTCATTTGGTTGAAGAATAACAGCAAACAGAGAGAGGCGTACATTTTCTTAAAAGATTTCTTAAAAGTCAGTGGTTCTCAAACTGTTTCAAGGCAAGGACATGGAATTGAAGTAGGAAGTATTTGCCCCCCACACAATCTGAAAAGGTTTTGTGCCAGGCAGGGACCTCCCCAGAAGAGAAGATTTTTATGTTATTTTTGTTTTTCAAAATGATTAAACATTTTCCAAACATTTTCGATATTTGCTCAAGTGGTTAAAATGATTGTGATGCTTTATTAACTGCTTTTGCTGGAGTTTTTTTTTTTTTTAATAATAAATATCAAACACATGGTCTATATGGTCCAAAAAGGAAATGCGTGTATACTTGATTCAGAAGCTAAGGATAAAACGATATCCAAATAAATGTATTAACCCTTTTAGATTTTTTGGGCTATTAAAGAAATAGCAGATGTGAACTTGTAGATCTGCTATTTTTTGGGGGGAAATCGTGAAAATGTGTGCAAATCATTGAATATATATATATTTTTAAAGCAAACATTTTTAACTCAAGTCTTTGCTTCTGGGGGAAAAAAGTATGTTTCTATATCAGTGGTGCTCAAACCTTTTCATGTCAAGGACCCCCAAAATGATATGTATTTGGCCGCGGACCCCCATCTCAAAATATGTTGTTCCAGGGACCCCCCAGAAGCAAAGATTGGAGTTAAGATTTGCAACAACAAAAAAATCACAATTAAAAAAAAATAGCAGATCTACAAGCTCATAGCACTCGGGATATATTTCCATTGTTCTGTTATTATCGCACAGACTCAAATCCTAGCATATTCTGGTTCACTACCTTGAGCACGGCTCTTCTGAGATTATCGCTATGAGCTTGTAGATCTGCTATTTTTGAATAGCCCAAATAAATCTAAAAATGACACAGCCATGCGTTCCCGGTTTGAACGTATTAAAGCCATGTGTGTTGTGTCATCGACCATGCAGGCAGCGCCGTGTGGAAGGCCTTCTACTTCACGCCCGACTTCCACCCGGAGAACGAGACGGCGTGCTTCCACACGCACGCCTGCTTCTGCACGCCGGCCTACGTCACCCAGCACCGCCCGCCTCTGCTGTTCGACCTCTCCCGGGACCCGTCGGAGACCACGCCGCTGACCCCCGCCACCGAGCCGGCCTTCCACGCCGTCCTGGGGGCCATGGAGGCGGCCGTGAGGCGCCACCGCGACTCCCTGGAGCCGCCCGGCGCCGGCGCCGGCGCCGCAGAGAGCCAGATGTCGCGCTGGCACATGGTCTGGAAGCCCTGGCTGCAGCCGTGCTGCTCCTCGCCCGCACAGCTGTGCCGGTGCCGGCGGGACGAGCCGCCGCCGCCGCCGGTGGCGCTGGGTAACTAAACTATAAAGGGTTTGGGAGAGAACCGGAACTGGAGGGAGCCCGGGATCCAACGCTGAGGAACCGGAATCGGTTCCGTCACATTTGTTGGAATTAGGGATGCACCGGATGGGAAATTCTTGGCCGAAAACAAATACCGAATATAGGAAACAGTTGGTCGAATAACCGAATGGCCGAATACACATTTTTGTACCATTGCTGTCATGGCTGTCTCTGTTGTAGAGCTACATGATTATGGCAAAAAGTATAATCACTATGGGTCCATATTGAGATCAGTTATAAAATATATATACATTCGGTATTTTGCGTTAAAATCTATTCGGCCGAATACCGAATATGCTTTTTTTTGGGCTATATTCGGCCGAATATATTCGGTGGCCGGATATATTGGGTGCATCCCTATTTGGAATCGTTTCCGGAACCGTATCTTTTATCGGTATTTACACTTCACGTCTGCTGTACAATACAGCAGATGTCATTTTAATTTCAAGGACCACCATGACTCTGAGAGTGCACAAATTGGGGTAACCACCCGGAAAGCACACAGGAATCCCCCGGCTGTTGGCTACTATTGAACTACTGATTTTTATTTTTGATAAAATGTTCTTCTTAAAGACGGGGTGCCGTGATTTTCAGTGATTTTTCCCCCCCCTAAAACATAATCATCAGGTATTATGGTTATACTAGGAGGAAGATTTTTTTCAAAAAAGTGTACAGAAAGTGTTATAATTATGTTTATACGTGGACACGCCTCCAGTTCATTAAGTATAACCTGGTTCTCACCTTAGCACCTCCTCCACCACCTTAGCACCACCCACCTGTCCTAGTCCCTCCTCCTCCTCATGCCCACACCTGTTGTGTTATGATAATGAGGGGGAGGGTATAATTTTACTATGTCACTAAAGTGCTGTTTTTCTATTGGCACGTTTGACCCTCAAGGCTTCAGCCTCCAGGTAGAAACTCAAAATAGTCAGAGAAGACATAAAACACCATAAAAACACCACCAGGGGGCTTAATGAAGTTCTATCAACCTCATAACAGAAAAAGTGCAAAACCATGGCACCACCTCTTTAAGCTTATAACAGTGGGTTTGAAATAGGGGCGCAAAAGCGAATCGAACTAATTGACGTGATCGATTATATAAATTGATAAAACTATTTAGTAGAATAATATTGATTAAAGGGATATTTCACTTTCAAACATGTTTGGGGCCATTGTAACGTGTAATTGGGCAAGCTTGTACATCTGCTATTTGTCTGTTTCCAATGTCACCTCTTCTTCAGTAAAACTACATCACATGGCCTTTTCCTTGGATGTAAAATGGTTTTAGTTTTAATCCATTAAGACCTGGAACGCATCTGTGTCATTTTTTTATTTGAGCTTAAAGGCATTATTTTACACTTTGGGCTATTCAAAAATAGCAGATATACAAGCTCATAGAGCGGCACCGAGTGCCGCGCTATGAGCTTGTAGATCTGCTATTTTTGAAAAATTGTGAAAATCTTTGAATATATATATATATATTTTTTTTCTTTTTTAATCTACAAGCCTCCAGGACCCTGGGGGGTCCCCGGACCCCACTTTGAGAACCACTGGCCCACTGTAGCTGAGCCTGTTCATTCTGCATGGCATGCTGTATTTGATGCAGTATAATGGGCCCCAGAGTGATACCCCCAGAGTCGTGCTTGTAAATGATCCGTCCCGAAAACGTTGGGTCGGGTTCAGAGTTCTGGTTCGGGGCAGAATTTGAGAACTCTATCACAGAGTAAAAGTGAAACGCCAGTCAGCACCATCTTAGATAAATACACAAACATTATTATTATTTAAAAATAATAATAATAATAATAGTATGACTAATGAATAATAAATGACTAATCAGTGTTGATTTCGTCGACTAAAACTATGACGAAAAATGTTGGTCGACTACCTTTTTTCACTGACGAAAACTAAATAAAAACTAAATAAAAACTAAATAAAAACTAAATAAAAACTAAATAAAAACTAAATAAAAACTAAATAAAAACTAAATAAAAACTAAGCTATCATGACCAAAACTAAGACTAAATATATAAACAAATAGAAACTAGACTAAAATGTTAGTGAGGGATCTAGTGGAGAAGAGATCCAGTAGAACTAAAAGACAAGTCATTTTATGTTTGGTTGCGCTCGGGTGTTGCGCTCTAAAAATAGCAGATCTACAAGCTCACAACGCGTCGCGCTGCGACTGAGCTTGTAGATCTGCTATTTTCAGCATGCAACCAACTAACCGACTAATTAGCGTACATTTTAGGCCCAGCCCGGCCCGAAAACGTCGGGTTGGGTAGGGTCGGGTTTGGGCAGAATTTGAGAACTCTATTGGCTCTCTCGTGTGTGTGTGTGTGTGTGTGTGTGTGTGTGTGTGTGTGTGTGTGTGGGGGGGGGTAGCCTATAGCGCGGGTCTCTCAGCGCCCTCGCCTCTTCGACTCCGCCCGCCCGCCCGCCCTGGAAGGATTAACGGTCGGGGGAACGCAACTCACGTCCGCCGATGCTGTGGAGAGGGAGGAGTGGGTGGGGGGGGGGGGTGGGGGTGGGGGGTGGGGGTGGGGGGGGGGGGGGGGCGGAGGGAGGTGGTTGTCAGTCAAACGCGGGGAGAGACCCCAGGAGCGCTATAGGAACACGCAGTTCAAACGTTGGTTTCTGCTGTAGCACTTCAAAGGGAAATGGAGGATATATATGGGTTCCTAGAGGACATTCCCAATTCCACCATGATGTTCCACCGTGTTCTTCTTGTGAAGTTTCTCTCTCTCGCGCTCGCTCTTTTAATCCCCGATGCTGGCTTCCAGCTGAGGGAAATTAAACGCCTCCTTGGAAACGTGATGGAGGGCCCTTTGCTCACACACACATAGCAGCTGAAACGTGACGGAGGGCCCTTTGCTCACACACACATACCAGCTGAAACGTGATGGAGGGCCCTTTGCTAACACACATAGCAGCTGAAACGTGATGGAGGGCCCTTTGCTCACACACACATACCAGCTGAAACGTGACAGAGGGCCCTTTGTACTAGACTCAATAGAAGACTCAGTCGGAGACTCTTTGAGCCGGTCATCAAATTATTGGCTCAGGTATGCAACAAGAACAAAAAATACCCATGAATTCAAGGCTTCATGGGGTGTGTAATTGTGTAATTGATAGAAAATATTGTATTTGTTTTGGGTGAACTACTCCTTTTAGTGAAAGGAAGTCTAGGATGAAATGAAGAAAACTTGAACCCCCCCCCCCCAAAGTGGCGCTGAACAAAATCTTGTACCGCCCCCGTTGAGAGACACTAGACCAGAGGGTAAATTATTTCTGGCCGCGTTTGCCCACTGCCAGAGATTTTTCATTGAAGAAAAAAAAAGTACTCAGGAGCCGAGATACAGAATGTTTAAGTTTTAAGTTAACAAGGAAGTGGATAGGAGTCTAGATCTTCGAAAAATCATATCTCCTTGGTCTTTGGGTCAAATTGTAATTATTATAATTTTTTTTTAAAGTTCGCGTAGATCTACGCGATTGGCACCTGGCGGCTTTAAATAGGTTTGCGTAGATCTACGCGATTGGCAGTCAATGGGTTAACTCATTGAGTGCCTGAATTATTTTTGGCTATTTCTGGCCAGTGCTATATATATATTCTTTTTTTTTCAAAGTAAAAAAAAAGTGCTTAGGAAGCGAGATACAGCCTTTTTCAGTTATAAGTTAAACAAGGAGTGGATGGAGCTGCAAATCTTCAGATAATGATATCTTGGGTTCTGAACATTTTTTTTTTTTTACATTTTTTTTTCAAAAACACGTGAAACACGTGCTTGGCACGTTGCACCATAGCGGTAAAACACGTGAAACACGTGAATGGCACTCAATGAGTTAATAAACAGAAAATACGTTTTCAGTTAAGTGACAAACATTTCAGCCACTCAGGAGATACACAGATAGTACTCATTGGTATTCATTGTTCCAGTTCCAATTGTGTCTGCTCATCACGTCCAATTGCACTTGTTTAATCCGTATGAGTTCTCTATCCTGATTGGATAAGATTGGTGACCTGAAAATGCAATGTCTGTTTGATAAAGAGCTGAAGAGATGGGCAGACTCACTGTACAGACACTCTATAGCAATGAGTACTATCTGGATATAGAGCTATTATATAACACTTATTTTAACCACAAAAAAAATATGTGCCCCTACCTTTAACACATTGGGTGCCAGCATTTTTTCATAACAACTTACGTTGGGTGCCAGCATTCTCCCCATTGACTGCGCTTTGCTGTTTAAAGCTCTAGACTCCATGAGGAGCAAATCCATGTAAAAAAAAACATCCATTCATGTTGCGCGATGACCCTGGCTACAGCCTGGAACGATAACATTTCACTCGCGAGTTACAATGGGGGGGGATCGCGCATCGCGCATGACCGGTTTTCCCCACCGGAAACAGATTCGGAGATATAGGTGTTTTAAAGAAGGAAATAGACAGGAAGTGGATGGGAGCCATGTTTTTGTTTTTCCGGTGATCTATCTGGCCTATCCTTCTCAAGATCACAATGGGTACTCCCAGAGCTGCTCTAGCCCCGCCCGTGTGGAGAAAAACGAAAAAAACAAAAAGACATATTTCACGGTCTGGACCGTGTTCGGCACCGGACCGCTACTCTGCGCAAACACGGTTCAGACCGTGTTTGGCACCCGATGTGTTAAGTACAGTACTTGAGTAAATGTACTTAGTTACTTTCTCCAACACTGTTGCTCATGTGTACGGGCTGCTTTTCATCATGTATGAGGCAGAGAGAGAGAGAGAGAGAGGAGGGGTAGAGAGGGGAAAGAGATATGGAGGGAGAGAGAGATGGAGGGAGAGAGAGAGAGAGAGAGAGAGGAGAGTACTCGGGAACACTGTTGTCATGGCTGCTATCTGATAGAAGCTGAGGCGCGTTGGGGTCAGTCGTATATCCTCTGTCTTCATAATTCATAGCGAGCGCTTCATCATCTCAAGGACACCGGCAGCGTGGAGCAGAACACGCTTTTTACTGGAGTAATATCACAATACTCTGTTTAACTATGTTTAACCCATTAAGACCGCGGAACGCATCTGTGTCATTTTAAGATTTATTTGGCTATTCAAAAATAGCAGATCTACAAGCTCAATGAGCTTGTAGATCTGCTGTTTCTTTTAAATGGTGGAAATTAGTGCAAATTTATATATTTTTTTAAAGCGAACATTTTTAACTCCAATCTTTGCTTCTGGGGGTGGGGGTCCCTGGAACGATGTTTTTTGCGATGGGGGTCCGCAGCCAAATACATATCATTCTGCACCACCGTTATAGCAACATACTGTTAGGATTTAGAAAAACATTTTTAGATATGTATTTGGCCGCGGACCCCCATCTCAAAATGTGTCGTTCCAGGGACCCCTCAGAAGCAAAGATTTTAGTTACAAATGTTGGCTTTAAAAAATATATATATACAAAGATTTGCACACATTTTCACGATTTTTCAAAAATAGCACCGAGTGCCACGCTATGAGCTTGTAGATCTGCTATTTTTGAATAGCCAAAGAAATAAAACAAATGACACCGATGCGTTCCCGGATTGAATGGGTTAAGGTACAAAAAGAAAGAAAAAGATCCTGTATTCAAAATCTGACTTGAGGAAAAGAACGAAAAATATTGGCATCAAAATATACTTTAAGTACCAACGGATAAAGTAGGATATGTTTATCGTACAATTATTTCGAAAATAACCGATCTACAAGCTCACAACGTGTTGCACCGCGACACTGTGTGAGGCGAGCTTGTACATCTTCTATGTTCAAATAGATCCGAGTGTAAAATAGCCTATACGCCCAAGTGCAGTGGAGTAAAAAGTACAATATTTGCCTCTGAGGTGTAACAGTGGAATAGAAGTATGAAAAAGCTAGAAAGAAAGTAAAGTAAAAGTACCTCAAACTGTCCTTGTGGTTGAGTGGAGTCCCTCAGGGTTCTGTACTAGTGTCTTCACTGGTTTCTGTTATAAGTGGTTAAAGGTAGGGTAAGTGATCTTCTTTGGTTAAAATAAGTGTTACATTTGCTCTATAGTGTGATATTACTAATTGCTATAGAGTGTTTGTTCAGTAACAGGAGTCTCCATGTCTCTCAGGCTCTTTATTAAACTGAAAAATGCATTTTCAGGTCGGGATACCGATCATGCATCCAATCAGGATAGAGAACTCAGTCAGGATACAGATTAAACGAGTGGAATTGGAAGTGATGACACAGATAAATGAGCAGACACAATTGGAAGTGGAACACTATAAAAATGAAGCTGATAAATGGGTACTCTCTCCTGATTGGTTGAAATGTTGTCACCTACCTCAAAATGTATATTTTGTTTATTAAAGAGCTAGAGAGACATGGAGACTAATGTTACTGAACAAACACTATAGCAATGATTACTATCAGAATATAGAGCTTTAATAAGATGTAATTTTGTCCAATCTGTATGGTAGAGTATGTTAATACAATATAACTTAAATATAAGTGGTTAATGTATGTTTTGTAATAATAATCAAAAACAAAAAAGTAACTAAAGTTTTCAAATAATTGTAGTGGAGTAACAATGGAGTACAATTATATTTGCCTCTGAGATGTAGTGGAGTAGAAGTAAAAGTATTGAAAATTGGTAATACTTCAGTAAAGTACAAATACCTAAAAATGTTACTTCGGTACAGTACTTAACCCATTTAGACCTGGAACGCATCTGTGTCACTTTAGATTTCTTTGGCTATTCAAAAATAGCAGATATACAAGCTCATAGCGCGGCACCGATGAGCTTGTAGATCAGCTATTTTTGAAAAATGTTTTTAGATTTTTTTTCAAAAAACTGTTAGGATTTTTACATTTTTAAGAATCGCCTCAGGTCTTAATGGGTTAATTAAATGTACGTAGTTACTTTCCACCACTGGTACACACCACGAGGACCCACACTGAACACGACAGCCTGTTGGACGAGACTACATCATGTGACGACGCGAGTCGAGGAGGCTCGTGTCGAGACCACGGCGGGCGGCGATGTCAGCCATTCCAATTATTCAACCGCACTGACACCGCCGGCCCGACCGCCACTCTGACAATATGATTAACTGAGAGCCGCCGTTTCATATCATGCATGAGTAATGGACTGGGAGGACATCTGGAGCCCTATTTCAGCCAATTGTATTCCGCGTATGTCTTGTACTGTATGTATGGTTTATAACCCAGTGGTTCAACAAACTATTACCGCCTCGAGACCACAAAAAGATACGTTTGGTGTCTCCCCCGGAGACTAGAGTTCTCAACGGGCCTGAAAATTAAGGCCCGGCCCGAACAATTACCTTAATCGTAGGCCTGAGACAGACCGAAAGCACCCCAACAAAAACTCCAATAAAAAGTCCAATAAAATTGTTAATTGGCTACAAAACATGCACACAAAATGAAGTTAAATCCTCGTCTTCACACCTTACTCTCCAAATCTCTGCCTCTCTCGCTTCTCTCTGGCTGCTGCTGCCAGCAATGTATGCTTCTACAGTACAACGGTCGAGCGCCGAACACAGCAGCAGATCTACAAACCCACAACGCAAGGCATCGGGTGTTGCATTCTGGGCTTGCATATCTGCTATGTTCAGTGCGCAACACCGCCAAGTGACAAAGTACAAATCAGCCTTTTGTCTGTCTGATTTATGACTCAAATAAGTAACCGATCTTTAAGTTCACAACGAGTTAGATCGCGATGCATTGTGAGCTTCAGTGAGCTTGTAAATCAAATGACAATGAGTCTAAAAAGTCATCTTTAAAGAATGATTAAACATGAAATTGTTTATTTTGGTCTGTACATAACATGTTATTATGCTTCATACTGTATACATTATGTTAGAATACACCAGCCGCTGCCCTTTTTGGGCTCTGATTATGTTTCCCGACAACCTGGAAATATTCGGAGTCTTTCCATACTAGGTTGATCTTTTATCGATAAGCAATTTAGATTTTAAGAGCTTTGTTTTAAACCACAGCGTATCTAATATGACGTCACGTCATTTTACGTCCTCATTCTCGGGAGGAGAAGACACGCTGTGGTTTAAATTGAGATCAACGCCATCTTGCTGGTACGCCCGTGCCCATTGGGTGTGCCCAGTGCCTCTGTGAGCAAAGCACCGTGGTGCCAGTCGCTGCGTACTGATGTTCACATCTGTGTAGGATGCAGGAACAGGCCGAACGCCTGCGTTTCACCACACTGTGGCCCCTTTTCCACCGGGGTTGAATCGGTTCAGTTCTTCATTTTTCCCCGCCTAATTTTGAACCAGTTCAGAGTGTTTCCACTGAAAGTGAATTGGTTCAGAACCCTAAAAGTTGGTTCCGGACATGATAGTTTGTTCTTGCTCTGAACTGGGAACCAAAGTGGTCGTGTTGGACAGGTTTGGAAGATGCAGATGTGATATGAACAATGGCAAAAGCAAGCGAAAAATCATCATATAAAAAAATGACAATTGAACTTCCACCGTGAAATGGACACTTCGACCGGTCATATTCGACACAATAGTTCTGCTTAACCCATTAAAACCGGGAACGCATCTGTGTAACCACTTTAACCATTATTTAAAATTGTGAAAATGTGTGCAAATCTTTGAATATATATATATATATTTTTTAAGTGATAATTTTTTTATCAAATCTTTGCTTCTGGGGGGTCCCTGGAACAACATATTTTGAGATGGGGGTCCGCGGCCAAATACATATAATGTTGGGGGTCCTTGACATGAAACAGTTTGAGAACCACTGATTATAGCTATATAAGTTTTGAAAAGAAAAACTGCTAGAATTTAGAAGACACTTGTAGAATCCCCAGTTACAAATGTTCGCTTTGAAAAAATTATATATTTCAAAGATTTGCACAAAATAATTTTCACGATTTAAAAAAAAAAATGCAGATCTACAAGCTCATAGCGCAGCACTCGGTGCCGCGCTATGAGCTTGAAAGCACCACGGTTCCAAGAATCTAGAACGGAACCAATTCTAGAACCAAAGTTCTTTTGGTGGAAAAAAAAAAAAAGGGGTGAGAGTTCCGGCGCTCAGTCCATCCAGCGTTCTCTCTTCAGGAACCTCACGGCGTCGTCGAAGCCTTCGTCGCACAGCTCCCGCATGCGGACGGGCGGCGGGGGGAACAGGGCCTGGTTCAGACGCACGAGGTTGTCTTTGGAAAACTACGAGGAAAAAAGGGAAAAGAGAGCATGTAATGTAATGAAACTACATTTTCATCCACTTTTAAAGCTGCGTCGTTGTGCATTATATTTTGATAGCCACAGGGGAAGAAAAAAGAAACAAACAAAAGAAAACAAGAAATGACACAGTCATATATATATATATCGGCTTGCAGCAAGCTGAACCCCTTGAAAAGTACTGCCAACTCTTGACTCTTACTAAATAAACATTACCAAAAATATAACTATAACTCAAGAGTGCTATGGCACTGCGCGGACATCAGACGGACAACACACGACAGATGTATACAAGAAAAAACTATTTTCGAGCGACAGAAATGAGCGGATTTAGCCAAGCACCAAAGACTCCCGTTCTGAGCTGCGGTTTGGGGGTCCCCGAAATGGAGAACATCGCTCGTTATGAACTGGGGGTCCCGGACCACTCTTGTTATGAGTTGACATCCTCAAATAAGGGTAAGAAATGCCTAGGGCGAAATTCTCCTTAAAGGAGAAATCCGGACATATTAAGTGTTATCTTTGATGTGTCGTTACTCACCTACCGACGTAAACAGTGGCATTGTTTATTTCCAGAGATTCCCCTGTCGTCATATTTTCAACCCCCTCCGTTGTCATAATGGGAGCGCGTGTCATAGGGAAATTCGTCTATTATAACCGATGCAAAGTTATTTTTTTCTCTACTACTACTCATTGTGGAGTCTCATGATAGTCAAACATGCAGTGAAAGTTCCCGAGAGGCTACCGCTAATGACGAACGAGCTAACGCTAGTTGCTTGTTTCTCAACATGGCAACACCAAGTTGCCAGGTTCTGGGAGAGAAACAAGCAACTAGCGTTAGCTCGTTCGTGTTAAAGGGACATTTCGCCGATTTTGCATCAAACCCCTATTTTTATCTAGGTCTAGGACCCATAAACATGATCCTGGTGTGTTTTTTGTGTTTTATCTGTATTTTTAGATTTGTATCCATATCCTCAGAGACTATGAGTCATTTGACTCATAGTCTCTTTATCTCACCTTATTTCCTGACTACAACGTAGACCACACCCCCACGCAGCCTCCCCTCCCCACAAGGAAGGGCAGTGCCCCAAAGCATTATGGTCATTGTAGTGATGCAGCAGTCCAGTCAAACCCCAGTCAAACACACAGACTCCTATATTTTTCTGGCCATAGGGTGCAAATTTCAAATTTTGCTGCTGTTATCTACTGCAAATATTATTAACATTGAGCGACTGTAAGTTCTTCCAGGGGTGAAATGCTCCTTTAACACTCACCATAACGTTCATGTTTGCCAGTCTGAGGTGCAGGTTGGTGCGTCCTCGGTGCACGGGGCAGACGTCCTGCGGGCCGGCGAAGGGCGACACCGTGATGGTCCGTCCCACGGGCAGGATGGGCAGACTGTCTGTGAAGCCTCCGTCGATCCATCTCTGGACAGAGAGTCAAAAACACACACAGCCTGTATCATCTGGGAGAACGTTTTGTCACTGGGTTGAGGTACAAGTACACAGTGTTTTAAGACCGGGAACGCATCTGTGTCATTTTAGATTTGAGCTGTGACCATTATTTTACACTCTGGCTATTCAAAAATAGCAGATCTACAAGCTCATAGCGCGGCACCGAGTGCTGTAGATCTATTTTGTGTAAGTCTTTAAAAACATTTTTTTAAACAACATTTTTAACTCAAATCTTTGCTTTTGGAGGGTCCCTGGAACAACATATTTTGATGGGGGTCGGCGGCCAAATACATATCATTTTGGGGGTCCTTGACATGAAAAAGTTTGAGAACCACTGATATAGAAACATACGTTTTTTTTTTAACGGTTAGGCTTTAGAAGACATTTGTAAAGATTTGCACAAATTATCAAGATTTTTCAAAAATAGCAGACTACAAGCTCATAGTGCGGCACTCGGTGCCGCGCTATGAGCTTGTAGATCTGCTATTTTTGAATAGCCAAAGAAATCTAAAATGATGATTGAATGGGTTCATCAGACTAAGCTACAGTATGGGTGACTTTGACTCGCCTCAGATAGTTTACTCAACTCGCCTCAATAGAAAAGGAACAGTTTTGGACATGCAACGGTTTCCACCCGACAACAATGATATAATATACTGTATGGTGGAGAATTGTCTTTTTATCTTTATTTTTTATTATTTTACGGTTTCTCCAGGATCACCATGTGTCAATTTATGGACTAAAAGTGTGAAAAGGATCTTAAATCCATTACCTGTCCTTGGAACTCGATTGGTTTGAATCCAGCATAAACGGGCACAAAACTACTGGCCAGCAGAGCCTTAAAAATTACAAGAAGAGCAATATTAATGACTTCAGCAATAATAATAATAATAACAATACTTTATTCACTTATCAAAACAAAGTTACAACATGTTTTACATAAAAAGTGTTTGAAATAAAGACAATAACGTGATAACATTTATGCATTTTTTAAAAAGCACAGTGAGAAAGGAAACATTATGAAATGTCACTCTTTGTAAAACTGGCCTTTTGTTAAAAGTACATTTTAGGAAGTTATTTAAAAGGAGACAGGGATTTATCAGTCTGAGCTCCTCAGGGCAGGTGGTTCCACAGACAGACAGACAGACAGACAGACAGACAGACAGACAGACAGACACACACACACACACACTATAAAATAAAATACATCTTGAAAATAATGTGAAAAGGGCTGTTGAATGTTTTCAAAACATTTCATCATAAATCTTGTATTGGGGGGTCCCTGGCACAAAATATCTTCAGATGGGGCGGGTCTGCGGACAAATACATATCAATTTGACAACCACTTATTTAAACAACATTTGGAAGCAAGCCCAAATAAGTAACTTAAAAACAACAACATAGAACATTACATAGTGCCGCAGTAATGTAATATTTATGTAATACTCAACATAGTCCTAACTTTAATTTGTTCCACAGGTAGAGCCTTTTGAAAGCTTCCCCAGAAAACATTTGACTGCAAAAATGCTCAACATTCATTTCAAACATAAATATTATTATTTTCTTAAAAATAAAATTGGATACAAATATTGGATTTATTTTGGCGAAAAACATTTGTTTTACCATAAGTAATTATAGACCAATACTGATACAATGATGAAGAATGAATCCTTCATCCCTATTGAGAATACACACATTCACTTCCTTTCTTTTCTTTGGGGTAATAAACAAACCATGCTGCAGATCCAAGGGGAAACAAAACAAGGACATAATAAACCAATCATAAACATTTAACCACTGAGCTGTAGTTGTAAAAAACACGGGTTTATGAACAGTGTTGCCATGTCCGCTTATTATAAGTGACTTTGGGCTTGTTTTTCTCTAAGTGTAGTGGCTTATTTGGGCTTGCTTCCTAAAATGTTGTTTAAACCAGTGGTTCTGGTCAAATATTTGTGTTAAATATTTAAGAAAATATTCCACATTTGTCACTTTTTCTAAATATATATATATATATTGTTTTAAATAGATCTACAAGCTCACAACATGTCACGTCACAACGCGTTGTGAGCTTGTAATAATATTAATATCTGTCATTTATATAGTGCTTTTCTAATTACTCAAAGACGCTTTACATGTGTGTGGGGGTCAGGGGAGAGGAGAAAAAAAGATGACTTTATTTAAAAAAAATCTATTTTCAAATCGCCAATCTACTGTATGTATCGCTTCTTTTGGTGCTTGTTTTCATACACCTGGGTTGCTTATTTCTCTCGCAGAATCAATCTGGCAACGCTGTTTATGAGGAGAACGAGCCGTCCTGGCCGTCCGTATATATATACCTTTATGAGTTCGTCCCTCGAGGCAAAGCGAGAAACGATGGCGTTCTTGCGGCTCCCGGAGTGCGTGATGGAGACGTGCAGGCGGTCGGTGGCCAGGCTGTGGGCATCGGCGGGCAGAATCTCCTCTATGCCCTCCCTGGAGAGAGAGAGGAGACGGAGCCAACGAACAGATGGTCGTTTGTCATGTTTTTTTCTTTTTTTAACCCATTAAGACCGGGAACGCATCTGAGTCATTTTAAGATGTATTTGGCTATTCAAAAATAGCAGATCTACAAGCTCATAGCGTGGCACCGAGTGCCGCGCTATGAGCT
Source organism: Gymnoscopelus braueri (assembly GCF_963280865.1). Taxonomy (NCBI): domain Eukaryota; kingdom Metazoa; phylum Chordata; class Actinopteri; order Myctophiformes; family Myctophidae; genus Gymnoscopelus; species Gymnoscopelus braueri. Next base: position 5,281,081 of record NC_137626.1, read on the forward strand.
TGTAGATCTGCTATTTTTTGGGGGGGGAAATCGTGGAAATTTGGGGCAAATCTTTGAATATTTATATCTTCTAAAGCGAATTTTTTTAACTAAAATCTTTGCTTCTGGGGATTCTACAAATGTCTTAATTTTTTGGGAAAATGTTGCTATAATATCACTGGTTCTCAAACTTTATCGTGTCAAGGACCCTCAAAATGATATGTATTTGGCCGTGGACCCCCATCTCAAAATATTTGGTTCCAGGGACCCCCCAGAAGTTGTAACATGAGTTAAAAATGTTCGCTTAAACCATTTATATATTCAAAGATTTTGCAAAAATGTCCACGCTTTAAAAAAAAATAGCAGATATACAAGCTCATAGTGTGGCACTCAGTGCCGCACTATGAGCTTGTATATCTGTATATATTGTATATCTGTATATATTTTTTTAATAGCCCAAAGAAATAAAAAAGAAATGCCACACAGATGCGTCACCTGTCTTAATGAGTTAATAACAGCCCCGCCAGGCGTTCTAAACGGAATGCTCTTTAGGGTGACTTGTAATTATTAGACAATCTGCCAGACCGCAGAGCGTAGAACATAGAAGATGCTGATCTGATGTTTGTAAGTGGGACATACAGTACCTGAGCTGATGTTGTACCAGTTCCACGTGAGTGCGTTGCATCTTGGAGAGTAAAGCCTCAGTTATACTTGGGTTGTGTGTCGTGTTGCGCACCCAAAAATAGCCGATCTACACGACGCGTTGTGAGCTTGTAGATCGGCAATGTTTGGTGCACGACACGGTGCACAACTATCAACTCAAAGGTTCAAAACTGTGGCATATTCAAAACACTAGATTTTCAGCCCGCTATGCGGCCGTCAAACCTAGTCCTATGTTGCGCTGATAAGAGCAATGGTCACCAAAGTATGATTTAACACTGGATGCTTGTTTCTTTCCAGAACCTGGCAACTCGTGTTGCCAGGTTCTGGAAACAAGCAACCAGTGTTAACTCGTTCGCCATTAACGGTGGCCTCGCAGGAAATTTCAACGCATGTTTGACTATCATGAGACTCCACAATGACTAGCAGTAGAGAGAAAAACAACTTTGCCTCGGTTATAATAGACGAATCTCCCTAACCCACGCGCTCCCATTCTGACAACGGAGGGGGTTTAAAAAATGACGACACGGGAATCTATGGAAAAAAAGAACGCCACTTTTCACGTCGGTCGGTGAGTAACGAGACATCAAAGACAACACTTAATTTGTCCGGTATTCTCCTTTAAACACTGCTATAACGCTGCTGCCGAGCAGCAATGCAAAAAAAAACAGAAGCGGTCATTTTGGAAGTCTGTGGGGCCACCCACCAAGTTTGGAGCCTGTTGCATGCTGGGAACTGGAGCTATGGCTGTTTAAAGCCCAGCCAATAGGAACACAGAGGGGGGGGGGGCAATGGTGTGGTCCCTGGTGTGGTCCCTGGTGTGGCTGTTCTGATGGCAGACCCCTGACCAGAGTTGGTGCCAAGTTTAGTGTGGATTCGGAGCAACGGTGCGCCTCGCAGGTCCGCGTGTTACGTTTGTGACGTCCAGCCACCGTCCGTCCACCCAGCTTACGCCGCCCGTGGTCCGTTGACCCTCTAGGCAATTTTAATATAGGATGGCAGAGTAGTTACGCAACCAACCACCAACCAGAAGAACCAATGTGCAAGCAGAGACGTTAGTCAACAGTACTGTCAATGCACACTGACACACCTACATCTAACAACACACCCCTTACTAGTTTCATGTAATTGTGATGCTTACATCATGGTGTACTGTAAGGTCAGCCTTATGCAGCCTACCATGTTTTGCTTTGATGTAGTTTTGAATCTGAATTGGGGGGGAAAAAATAAACTACAAAACCAGCCCATAGGTCAGCGGTTCCAAACGTTTTAGCTCAAGAAATATAGAGATAGCAGATCTACAAACTCAAGCATAGAGTACATATTTTCCCGCCCCACTGTTTGGGAAACTAGTGCTATTAGTCCATGAGCCAGAGCCCCAAAATTCAGCAATGATTATCGAAAGAGTGGGCAAAACCAAACCTATATTAAATTGTTCATAGGGTCAATACGAGGAAATAAATATATGACAACCTTTCCACAGGAGCAGCTTTTTCATGGTTATCACACATTTTGTTATTTTCCCCATACGTACAAGACAGGTGAAAAAATGACAACATTTAAAAAAATAGTTCCTAATTTGCATATTTAAATATACAATTTCAGAAAACTTGTAGTACGATAAATCATTGTCTTCATGTAAGTAATCATCTCAGGAAGTTTCATTATGATAACTCTTTTTAAAAATGTTGAATTTTTTTTCACCTGTCATGTACGTATGGGGAAAATAACAAAATGTGTGATAACCATGAAAAAGCTGCTCCTGTGGAGAGGTTATCATATATTTATTTACTCGTATTGACCCTATGAACAATTTAACCCATTAAGACCTGGAACTGTGTCATTTTTAGATTTGAGCTAAAAAGCATTATTTGACACTTTGGGCTATTCAAAAATAGCAGATATACAAGCTCATAGCGCGGCACCGAGTGCCGCGCTACGAGCTTGTAGATCTGCTATTTTTGAAAAATCGTGAAAATGTGTGCAAATCTTTGAATATATATATATTTAAAGCGAACATTTTTAACTCAAATCTTTGCTTCTGGGGGGTCCCTGGAACAAAATATTTTGATGGGGGTCCGCGGCCAAATACATATCATTTTGGGGGTCCTTGACATGAAAAAGATTGAGCACCACTGATATAGAAACATACGTTTTTCAGAAAACTGTTGGGATTTAGGAGACATGTAGAATCGGCTTCAGGTCTTAATGGGTTAATATAGGTATGGTTTTGCCCACTCTTTCGATAATGAAATCTCGTCTGGCTCATGGACTATATACAGGGTATCGTTGTCTTACCGTAGTGTGAGCATGAAGTCGTAGCCTGGTGTGACGGCCCCAAGCCTCTGTCTCCTCACCTCATCTGCAAACCTGTAGGTGAACTCTTTACAGAGCTGTAGGGGGGGAGACGAGACGAGAGGAGAACACCTGCAGTTAGCTATGTAGGACAGGGGTGGGCAACTTTGATGATGGAGAGGGCCACACCAGAGGGCCACACCAGAGGGCCACACCAGAGGGCCACACCAGGGGGCCACACCAGGGGGCCACACCAGAGGGCCACACCAGAGGGCCACACCAGAGGGCCACACCAGAGGGCCACACCAGAGGGCCACACCAGGGGGCCACACCAGGGGGCCACACCAGGGGGCCACACCAGGGGGCCACACCAGAGGGCCACACCAGAGGGCCACACCAGAGGGCCACACCAGGGGGCCACACCAGAGGGCCACACCAGAGGGCCACACCAGAGGGCCACACCAGAGGGCCACACCAGGGGGCCACACCAGGGGGCCACACCAGGGGGCCACACCAGGGGGCCACACCAGAGGGCCACACCAGAGGGCCACACCAGAGGGCCACACCAGGGGGCCACACCAGAGGGCCACACCAGAGGGCCACACCAGGGGGCCACACCAGGGGGCCACACCAGAGGGCCACACCAGAGGGCCACACCAGGGGGCCACACCAGGGGGCCACACCAGAGGGCCACACCAGAGGGCCACACCGCATATTGTTGCTGTCGGGCACAAACCTCTTATCTCCATATTTTAACATTTTTGGTAAATTAATGCCGTACTTCGTCATTCTATAGTATGTCACACAAAAGTAGTAAAAATAGCTGATCTACAAGCTCAAAATGCGTCGCGATCGCGATGCGACGCATTTTGAGCTTGTAGATCTGCTATTTTTGCTATATTGGAATCCTGAATAATTTTTTGGTATTTTTGAATTGGAATCCTGAAAAGTAATTTTTTTATTTAATTTCAAATGCATTTAGTTATACTTAAAGGAGTAGTTCACCCAAAAAATTACTTATTTTCTATCAATTGCACACCCCATGAAGCCTTGAATCCATGGATTTATTTTTATTTTTGTGGCATTTGTAAGCCAATAATTTGATTCCCGTCTCCTACCGGCTAATGTATCCGGTAGGAGACACAAAGTAGATTATTTGTGTCTCCTACCGGATACACACCCGGTCATCAAATTATTGGCTTAGGAATGCCACAAAAACAAAAATAAATCCATGAATTCAAGGCTTCATGGGGTGTGCAATTTATAGAAAATAAGTCATTTTTTGGGTGAACTCCTCCTTTAAGTTAACTTAATGAACTTAAATGCAAATACATTGGACATACAAAAAAGTCATTCAACTAATAATAGATATAATAAGATAGTAATAGTAATAGTAATTAATAGTAATTAAAGCGGGTCATGTTTGCATGTTTGGAATTGTAACAGCTGAAATCAATAATATATCAGTATTCCCCTGTGACCGAACAAACGCTCTGTAGCAATGATTACTATCAGAATATAGTACTTTAACCTTTTTAACACAACAAAAAAAAATACCAAAAAATATCACTTACCCTACCTTTAACATCCACACACTTTCAAATATGTTTTAAAAAATAGTGGAAATAGCAGTTCTAAAAGCACTTTGTGATGCGACACGTTGCGAGCTGGTATATCTGCTATTTTCAAACATTTTAGTACTTTAACTTTTGGTACTTTAAGTACATTTTGATGCCAAAACTTTTGTACCTTTACTCAAGTAAATTTTGAATTCTGGACTTTTACTTGTAACAGAGTACTTCTATGTTGCAGTATTGGTACTTTTACTTAAGTAAAGAATGTGAGTACTTTTTCCACCACTGACTTTAACCTTTTAACACAACAAAAAAAATTACCAAAAAATATCACTTACCCTACCTTTAACATCCACACACTTTCAAATATATATATATATTTTTTGGAAATAGCAGTTCTAAAAGCTCACAACACTTTGTGATGCGACACGTTGTGAGCTTGTAGATCAGCCATTTCCAAAACATTTGAACGACTTTCGAGTTATAAAATCATTAAATACAGACCTATATATTTTGGCCATAGCATATCATTACCTCTAGCTTGTGTGGAGCCGTGACCATCAGCGCGGCCACCAGGGAGCCGGCGGAGGCCCCGGCACAGGCCCTGAGGGACCCCTGCAGCCTGGCCCCGTGCCGGAGGATGGCCCCCACGGCCCCCAGCTGGTAGATGCCCAGGAAGCCGCACGCAGCGAAGGACAGGTTGACCACCGTCATTCTGTCACCGTCTGTCACTGACCACACGGAGAGGACATGGACACTGTCAACAATCTGCTTTAACCCTTTAAGACTGGGAACGCATCTGTGTGACAATTTACGATTTATTTGGCTATCCAAAAATAGCAGATATACAAGCTCATAGCGCGGCACCGAGTGCCGCGCTATGAGCTTGTAGATCTGCTATTTTTGGGGAAAATCGTGGGTCTCATTTGTAATTTCTTTTATTTTTTTAAACGTCTGTTGCTATAATATCAGTGGTTCTCAAAAGAAATATGTATTTGGCCGTGGACCCCCCCCATCTCAAAATATTTTGTTCCAGGGACCCCCCAGAAGTTATAATGTTTAAAAATGTTAGTTAAAAATGTTCGCTTTAAAAATAATATTCAAAGATTTGCACACATTTTCCACGATTATTATTTTTTTTGCAGATCTACAAGCTCATAGCGCGGCACTCGGTGCCACGCTATGAGCTTGTAGATCTGCTATTTTTTAATAGCCAAAAGACGTCTTAAAATGACTCACAGATGTGTTCCCGGTCTTCATGGGTTAAGACCTAAGACAAATGACTTCTAAATCAGTGGTTCTCAAACTTTTTCATGCCAAGGACCCCCAAATTGATATACATTTGGCCGCGGACCCCCATCTGAAAATGTTTTGTGTCAGGGACCCCCAGAAGAGGAGATTTGTGTTACCACTTTCACGATTTTTCAAAAATGTGCAAAAATAGCAGATATCCAAGCGCGCGCTACAAGCTTGGATATATGCAATTTTTTAATAGCCAAGTAAGCGTATAGAATAAAGACGTTTTGCTGGGGAACCCCCTAAAGGACCCCTGGGGGTCCCCGGACCCCACTTTGAGTGGTTAACACAAAAAAGGCATAATTAACCTATTCAAATCATGCACACTCAAAACATATCAAATATTATTATTATCATTATTATTGTTATTATTATAAGGATGTACCGTGCATGTTCTAATTATTTATACTTTACTTTAGCATTACATTTATTTAATTTGTTTTGTAACATTTTGGACAAAATAGCCAATTTTACATGAAGGTGCCCAGATGTCCCTGGTGCCCACCTGTCCTGTATTACATGGGAGGTGCCCAGATGTCCCTAGTGCCCACTTAACCTGTATTAAATTGAGGTCAGGTGCCCAGATGTCCCTAGTGCCCACCTATCCTATATTACATGGGAGGTGCCCAGATGTCCCTAGTGCCCACCTATCCTGTATTACATGTGAGGTGCCCAGATGTCCCTAGTGCCCACCTATCCTGTTTTACATGGGAGGTGCCCAGATGTCCCTATAGTGCCCACCTATCCTGTATTACATGGGAGGTGCCCAGATGTCCCTAGTGCCCACCTATCCTGTGCTGGGATACATCAGAGAGCAGAAGAGAGAGTAACGTCACGCTTTGATCTCGCCGCCAAGCGGGCTGCTACGGGCTATTAGTTCCAAACATTGGAACTATCTCATTGAGATAGACAGAGCACTTCCGCATTCCAACCTTACAGTGGGAGTCAACGCTAGTGTTATAACTCTCTTATAAGGCTCTGGAATACATGACCTGACATGTATGTAACATCACATTCACAGCCATTCTAGGGCTACTCCTGGTCCATGTTGTTACAAATGAAATACTCCATGAACACATCAAACGTTTATAGTAAAAGTTACGTGTAAGAAGCTGTAGTATTAGATGAACAGTACAGTGTGTACAGTATAGTATTACCTCATTCATGAGTGTCCTCCATGCTTGTGAAACCGGCGGTAACCTAAGCAACCAACTTACTAGCCAATCGCAGTGCTCCATTGCTCCCCACCGTCCGGCCGGGCTATGGGATGGTTTGCCCATGTGACTTCGAGGTGACTTCAAAATAAAAGCTCAAGGGTGCTTTTGACAGAAAATGAAATAAAATAAAACGACTTATAAATTGACTTATTTTCAATGCTTGAACATTTTTATGAAATAAAATAAAGCGTTTTTTTTTGTGGATTGTCACCGGTCAGCCCACCTATAATTTACTGTACTATTTAAACTTTGAGACTATTAATGTTGCTGTTTACATAAATGTCCCTGACCTGGACAAAGAGACAGTCAGTCTAAAACACATGTTAGTAAAGTGTTATTTACAGTAACTTGTTTGAACTGTAGACAAGTCCATTCACTATCTGAGTGTTTATCTGGCTCGTGTAGTCTAAATTGCAAAATGTCACATAATTAACAGCAATAGCATTTTTTTGTTATTGTTCTGCCATTCAACAGACGCTGATATTAGTCAGGGAATTATTATCAGAAAAACATTTACTCAAGTACTGTACTGTACTTAATGAATTACTTTCCTGGAGTAATTCCAATTTTCAATCTACTTCTTTCTTCTACTTCACTACATCTTAGAGGCAAGTATTGTATTTTTACGCCACTACAATTATTTGAACACTATATACTTTGGCTCTTTGAAAATAGCCCATCTACAACCCGTCGCATCCCAACGCATTGTGAGCTTGTAGATCTGCCGTTTTCAAACTATTCCCATACATTTTGAAAACTTGTGAAATGGGACATTCTGAATGAGGAAAATTGAAGAAGGAAGTCCGCACACTGTTCTCAAGCTCCAAGAAACTCACTTTTTATTTTTGCAACGTTTCGACCTTCTAGGTCTTCATCAGGCAAATATTGTATTCTGAATGAGTACTTTTAGTTTTAGTACTTTAAGTATATTTTGATGCCAATACTTGGGAGTTTTTCTACCTTGTGGTATACTTTTACTTGAGTAAAGTGTTGAGTACTTCTTCCAACAATGATTTTGGGTGTGTGCAAATGTGGATGGATGGATGGGGCCCCAGAGATTTAATTGTGGGCCATCTCTTGACAATAGATTAGGGTTTTGATCGGTGCGGGACCCCCTTGGCTGGCAGACACACGGGTCCAATTAACTGTCTGATGCCGTGCCAACGTTTGTGCACAGCGCTGAGAGCTCTGCAGCAAGGTAACACAAGGTAAGACCAGTGTGGGGTTTACTCTGTAAATCTGTGGTCCGGTTCTGATAAATATGAAGTAGTTCCGGTAGATTAGTAGATTTGGTGGGGGCCGCTCATTAAAAATTAATTAATTAAAAAAACTAGAGTCATTTGTATTGTTGACCTATTTCTACCATATAGAGCAGTTCAATTTCGACCCCTCTGTCACATGGTACTAATGTTTGTGTCCAGAATCACTGCGCCGCGGCAGCCTACTCACGCACAAAATATATGACACAAAAGATAGTACCATGTGGGGTCGAAATTGAACGAAACCTGCTCTATATGGTAGAAATAGGTCAACATTACAAATGACGCTAGTTTTTTAAATTAATTAATTTTTAATGAGCGGCCCTCACCAAATCTACTGATCTACCGGAACTACTTCATATTCATCAGAACCGGACCATAACTCTGACCACGGGACTCGGGCAATCAATTAATACCTTTGCAACCACTACATTAATGGTAAGTATTTCCTACAGAAAATGCTAAAAAAATCTGAACTAACCCTTTAAGTATACTGTTGATGAATTTTTACTTTACTGGAGTATTTCCAATTGTCTGTACTTTCACTTCTATTCCACTACATCTCAGAGGCAAATAATGTACTTTTACTCTACAATTATTTGAAAACTTTAGTTACTAGTTACTTTGTAGATTTTGATTATTATTACAAAACACACTTCAGCCATTTGAATATAGAATGAATGAAATGAAAATAGCCGATCTGCAAGCTCACAATACGTCGTGATGCGACGCATTGTGAGCTTGTAGATCTGCTAATTTCAAAATATTTGTAAACTTGTAAAATGGGACATTCTGCAGAATGAGTACTTTCTACTTTTGGTACTTTAAGTACATTTTGATACCGATACTTTTTCACTTTTATTTTAAAGTACATTTTGAATTACGGACTTTTACTTGTAACAGAGTACTTCTACGTAGAGGTACGTTGCAGTATTGATACTTTTACTTAAGTAAAACATTTGAGTACTTTTTCCACCACTGTTAAAAAGTACAAATTACAAAGTACATTTAGTTTTTAATATCAATGCATTGCTGGATTCAAATGTTTTTTCCCAAACAGGGTTGCGCTTTGTTAAAGTAGCCCAGGCCACCACTGTGGGTGGAGTCTATAGGGGGTTCAAATCCACTGCAGTGGATTTGAACCCCCTATAGACTCTATACAAACACAGTTGGTGCCGGAAGGGGGTCAGAAGGGCCTGAATGCCCCCCACGATTTAGCAATGGACTTGTCGCTGGTCTATTTAATAGTTTTTCCCCCTGACCGGCGCTGGTCTATAGCAGCCCACCGTTCCCATTGTGTTATAGGCTATCGTTCGTTGTTCTGTATTGGCTGCGTCCTTGCCTCTCGCCGCAACGACCGTTCTGGTTCTGTTACTGGCAGGGCTACTGTACGTGCAGTTTCTCTCTCAACTCCATCAACTAGGGGCCAGACAAGCTGATACACAACAAAGCGTTGATCTTTGTAACTAGGTGGCTGGCTGTGGCTGGGTGTGAAAGAATTCAGATGCCTGCGGGGCTCGGGCTGCTAGAATCAAGCGCTGCTATGATAGACTGACTGACCAGGGATCAGATTACTGCAGCGCAATATGTGGGGGAACAAAGTTGTTCCCTCGTCAGTTAAAGGTGTAGTTCACTCAAAAATATACTTATTTTATATCAATTGCACACCCCATGAAGCCTTGAATTCATGGATTTATTTTTGTTTTTGTCGTATTACTACAATACTTTTTATTTTTTAATTACTACAAACCAATCATTTGATTACCGGCGGAAAGATGCTAATGTATCCGGTAGTTGACTCAAAGTAGACCTTTGTGTCTCCTTCCGGAAATAAACCCGGTCATCAAATTATTGGCTTAGAAATTAGACAAAAACTAAAAAAATATCCATGAATTCACGCTCAAATGATACCTCCATGGAATCAAAGTGCACGTGCACCGTGGCATGTGTGATCATGGATTCCTGGACGTCATGGACATCTCGCCTACTGTGTTAGAACAGCATTTTAGGTTTGTCGGGTCCATAATATAATGATGTGCCGTCCGGGTGCGTCTTTTTTTTCCTTCTTTTTTAATGTCGGTTCCACTCGGATCTCGGAACCAATTCCAGGGGTCCATTAAGGTTTGGGTCTGTCATTTTGAACCTGTGAAGAGCTCTATATAGTGTGTATAATATTATAATCAAATATGTTCATTGTTTATTCTGACTTCCGTCATGTTTATCGAAATGCAATGTTTCATGTAGTCCTTCTAACTTTCACCGTAGAGTAAGCTTGAATTTCCCTTTAAATAGAAAGTCTGAAACATACAACATACAATCTGGTGTTTATCCAGAGCTACTTAGCGCTTATAGTTAGTTAATTTCGAGGACTCGTTGTCCATTTGGTTTAGAGTCGGCCTATAGCCTACTCTTCGGAGCTACACCAAACTGACAGTGAACGTCACGACTCCAAAAGATCTATTGAAAATAGCAGATCTACAAGCTCACAATGCATCGCGACGCATTGTGAGCTTGTAGATCGGCTATTTTCAAATGGCCGAAATGTATATAGGGCTGAAGTGCGTAATGTATCTTTTGTAATAATAATCAAAATCTACAAAGTAACTAGTAACTAAAGTTTTCAAATAATTGTTGCGGAGTAAAAGTATAATATTTGCCTCTGAGATGTAGTGGAGTATACTTGAGACAAGATGTACTTGAGTATATGTACTTAGTTACTTTACACCACTGGTGGGTGGGTTGTGTTGGACGGGAGGAGTAGGACGGAGGTGTCCTCCCGGTGGTGGCTCCTTGCTGGCAGGAGAGTCAGTAGGATACAACCACAGTGACAACACACAGCGATGTGCGACGGGGAGGAATCAATTGGGGAGAATAATAATTATTATCAAAATAAGAAAAGAACAGCAGACATTTCCCTCAAAGAAAGTTGCGCTCACCAATTAATTCTAACGGAGGAAATCGGTTCATCCCGAAGGAATTTAGACTATATCGTGCAAACGGACCGAAATAATAAACCAAGTGTATATATACGCTTTTAGCCGCACTTTGTCTCTTTGCCGCGCCTCGAGCGCCATCCCAAGAGTGCAATTCTTCAGTCAGCAAACTATTTCCCAAGGTCCTCCTCTGCTCTTAGACCCCCCCCCCCTCCCCCCACCCCCCCGCCCCCCCTCTCCTCCTTAGTGGGGTGTCAGCAAAAATGTCCTGTTTCCCTTCGTCTTGTTCACGGTTACGGTTTATGGACCCAATAGAGTTCAAAACTAACAGCAGCTTCGTCACAATAGTGCATAATTTGGCCAATTAAAATGATGGGGGGGAACGGTAGCCAATGGGTTTGTTTGTTTTTTATCTGGCATGATGTGAAACTATATGATTCTAATAATAAACTGCTTCTGACATCTCTCTCTCTCCCTCCCTCCCTCTCTCTCTCTCTCTCTCTCTTTCTCTCTCTGCCTATCTTTCTCTCCCTATACCTCCCTCTCTATCTCCCTCTCTATCTCTCTCCCTCTCCCTCCCTCTATCTCTCTACCTCTCCCTCTACCCCTCTCTCTCTGTCTGTCTCTGTCTCTGTCTCTGTCTGTCTCTCTCTCTCTCTCTCTCTCTCTCTCTCTCTCTCTCTCTCTCTCTCTCTCTCTCGTCATGTTGTCAACACAACAGCGAGCCACATCAGATTATCTCCAGTTAACATGCCAGTGTTGACTCTGCTTTCTCCTCCAGACCTATAAGCTCAGCTTGTACGGTTCCCTCCGCCAACAGTTACACTACAGTCTGCATCTGTCTTTTTTTTTTTATAATGTGTTTTTGCAAGGTCAAAGTGACCTTGACCCTTTGGGACCACCTACTTCTACATCAGTTCATCCTTCATTATACCAGATGTAATGATATTCCTGAGATATGGTGTTCAGGTGAGGTTATCATGGACGGACAGACAGCCGAATGGACGGACAACCCCGAAAACAGAATGCACAGAGAGTGTTATGGCTGAAATCACTTTCTACTTCTCTCTCTGTGTTTTTTTCCCTTTTGATTTGATGCCACAGTACGGATTTGCCAGTGTGGGGGGGGGGGGGCGTGTGCGCGTTAAAGCAGCAAAGAACAAACAAAGTACAAAGTTTCCTGCAATTTCCAGAAGCTTCTAACATTGTCAGTCATTCAGCATGTTTGACCAGGAGTGGCTACACCTTATACTTGATTGATTGATTGATTGATTGATTATTTGAGAGACACTGAATGGTTCTAGTACGTTTTATTATAATTATTTAAATTTAGAGTAGCCAGATATATTATGTTGTTGGTGTCGGGCAGAAAGATCTTATTGTTCTTTTTTTCCCCGTAAATGAACGCCCTTCTTGATCATAGCCTACTACAGCGTCACACAAAAGCATCGAATGTAACAGATCCACAAGCGACACGTTTCGAGCTTGTAGATCTGCTACTTTTGTCTGTTTTTGAATTTGAATCCCGAAAAGCAACAGTTATGGACATACAGTATGAGGTTTCCACCGGACAGAGACGATGATATGTGATAATGAAACAAAACCATCGAGATGCTCATCAGCCCCCTCTACCTGCTGAGTCATGGATAGCAGTGGAGTGGAACATCTTACTCACTAATCTGCAGTGGTGGAAAGTAACTAAGTACATTCACTTAAGTGCTGTACTTAAGTACAATTTTGAGGTATTTGTACTTTACTTGAGTATTTCCAATTTCCAATGCTTTTACTTCTACTCCGCAAATATTGTACTTTTACTCCACTACATTTACTTGAAAACTTTAGTTACTAGTTACTTTTCAGATATACATTATTACATTATAAAACATACGTTAACATACTTTTTCCACCACTGCTAATCTGCTCCCCATGCAGCCTCCAGAGAGACGCTTTGACTTGTCTGCTGCTGATGATGATGACAGTGCTGTTTAACTGCAGCATGTCCTCCTGTCTCACGGTTCAAACATCCCTCCCATCCTAATAGGAACTGTAGAAACTTTCATTCAGGATTAGGATCCCATTAAAAAACTATATATTAGACCGTTGCAGTGTTGATTTCGTCGACCGAGACTATGGCGAAAAATGTTGGTCGACTACCTTTTTCCACTGACGAAAACAAAATAAAAACAAAATAAAAACTAAGCTATGATGACTAAATGTATTGACAATTTTGTCAACAAATAAAAACTAGACTAATGTTTGGGAGGGCCTAGTGTAGAAGAGATCCAGTAGAACTAAAAGACAAGTCATTTTATGCCTGTTTGCGCTCGGGTGTTGCGCTCTGAAAATAGCCGATCTACAAGCCCACAACGCGTCGCGCTGCGACGCGTTGTGGGCTTGTAGATCGGCTATTTTCAGCACGCGACCAAGTGTGAAATCGGGCATTACGACGCCATCAAGTCACCGCCAAAATACATTTCGACTAAAACTAGACTAAAACTAAGACATTTCAGACGACTAAAATATGACTGAAACTAAATGGAATTGTATTCAAAAGATGTGCTGTCAAAATCAACACTGGACCGTTGACAGTTGATTCAGAACACTGCTACTTGAGTGATTATAGCAGGGACCCCCCCCCCCCCCCCCCCCAATACAGTGTTTTTTCTTTTTTGAGTTCCTCTCACACAAAGATCTGGCAGCCCCCCCTGTAGTAACTCTGAGGACCCCCTAAGGGGCATAGGCCTTCCATGCGGAAGGTGGTCAAGGTTGAAGTTAGCACAGGTCTTTTACGCCAAATGAAATGAGTTCAGATCTGAGCCAAGTCTCCTGCTGCAGGCTGAAGCCTGTCCTCAATGGATTCCAGACGTAAAAACAGAAGCTAATAGTTTGTATATGTTATGTATTTTGGCCACAGACTCTCATCAGAAAAAAAAGTTATTTTGTGGCAGGGACCCCCATAAGAGAAGACTTTTCAAAATGTAAAAAAAAAAAAAAAAGCCCCCCTCAACAACCCCTCCCTGGACCACACTTTGAGAAACACTGGACTAAACATCAATGCACTGTTAAAAAGCCACAGTCGTTTGAATGGCATTCGTGAAGCCAAACTTTTCTCCATGCGGGGACTATTTTCACCTAGACTTTGCAAATCAATCCGTGCATTAAAATCCACTTAAATCAAATGATAACGTATAACTTTGAAGTAGAAACCCTCTCTCAGTGATAGCTCACCAGGGCCTGTAATTAATTTGCCTCCTACACTGACAACATTCATAAAACGGCACAGGCAATCAGTGCCTTCGTTTTGGGTATTCAAACACCATGACACGATTTCATTTGATCTACCTTAAAAAAAAAAAACTGAAATCCTCCCTCCCTCCCTCTCTCTCTCTCTCTCTCTCTCTCTCTCTCTCTCTCTCTCTCTCTCTCTCTCTCTCTCTCTCTCTCTCTCTCTCTCTCTCTCTCTCTCTCTATATATATATATATATATATATAAACATAAATGTGGGTGCCCTAGCTATTTTTTTTAGGGGTAGTTGAATACAGCATTCTCATAATCACACTATATCGAATACATGTAATAAATATATGGGGTCTGCCCAAATGTCTAATTCAAACAAAACAGGCATGCACACATGTCAGTAAAACACATGAGCCATTTTAGTTCATCATCAATAAGTAGCTTATTAATAGCCTACAGGCTACAGCCTGAGGTGTATCTCCTGGAATCTCTAGGAAACTGAAGAAAACTACAAATGGCTGCCAAGTGACGTGAACTCTAAGTGCTTCTTTCCTATTGGTTGGTTGGCTGACTTGGCTTCAAGTCAAAGAAGTTCACCATGCAGGGTGTCATGTTACAAAACAACAGATCTACAAGTTAACAACAAGTTGCATCGCAACGCGCTGTGAGCTTGTAGATCTGTCCTTTTTGACAAGTGACGCTGAGAGCAGAAGGGACGCTGGACCACAGCGCGAGCTTTGAAGTTGGTCTCGAGCAGAACAATAACAATCCTCCTGAGAATAAAACAATACAACTGCGTCATCGTTGATTCATCAAGAAGATAGAAGAAAGCAGCTTAAAGAAGAGGGAATGTTTTGAGGTGAGTGTTTAATGGCAAAGAATGTGGCTTTTGACGTTATTGGGGAAACTTTATTTTGGTCATTTGCGATTTTGTACCTGTTTTTGTCATGTATTCTGGTGGCTTTGAAGACGGTGATAATGGATGTTATGGATATTAAGTATGTTAACAATATGAGCCTCCATGTGGCAAAAACACAGACTTTAACTAGATGTATCTTGATGGGTACAGTTGCCCAAATGATAGTATTATTACAACCATGTTGTGGCTGTCAACAGAGTTTAACAACTGTCAACCTGGCATCCCTATTTTGCAGTGGTGGAAAAAGTGCTTAAATGATTTACTTAAGTAAAAGTACCAATACTGCAATATAAAAATACTCTGTTACAAGTAATTAAAATTTTACTTGAGTAAAAGTACAAAAGTATTGGCATCAAAATAAATGTACTTAAAGTACCAAAATGAAAATAGCAGATCTACAAGCTCACAACGCGTCGCGACGCGACGCGTTGTGAGCTTGTAGATCGGCTATTTTCAAATAGCCTATGTATAAAATAGGGCTACAGTGGTCATAATTTATATCTGAAAAGTAACTAGTAACTAAAGTTTTCAAATAATTGTAGTGGAGTAAAAGTACAAAATTTGCCTCTGAGATATAGTGGAGTAGAAGTAAAAGTATTGGAAATTGGAAATACTCAAGTAAAGTACAAATACCTCAAATTGTACTTAAGTACAGTACTTGAGTAAATGTACTTCGTTACTTTCCACCACTGCTATTTTGGACATGTCATTATAAGTGAAAATAGGGGAAATATCCTATTTACAACAAGCTCAACAGTCGCATAGTGACACGTGAGCTTGTAGATCATCTATTTTGCTATAGTACTATGGTTCTCAAAGTGGGGTCTGGGGGCTTAAAGCAGTGCTTCTCAAACTTTTTCATGTCAGGGACCCCCAAATTGACACTTATTAGCCCGCGGACCCCCAATTTGAAAAGATACGCCAGGGACCCCCCATAAGAGAAGATTTTTTATGGCTCTAGCAGTGATTCTCAACCATTTTAATTTCAAGGACCCCCAGTTTGACATGCATTAGGCTACGGACCCCCATTTAATGGCATTTCTGTCTCTGGGACCCCAATTTATATTGTAAAATCAATATTAATTTAACTCTGACTAGTGTACAAATGGAATTTGGTTCCATACACTCAGAGTTACAGACCCATAAGGGTCCATTTGGTTCCTAACTATCCATCATTTAGCTGGGGACCCCCTGGTACCCCCCCCAAGGACCCTTGGGGGTCCCCGGACCCCACTTTGAGAACCACTGGCTTAAAAAGCCAGTGGGCCCCCAGCAAAATAAGTTAAAATAGCATTACAATTTGTTTGACCACCATAACCCTATTTTATAGTCGCCCTATGTATCTATTTATTACATTATTTATGTATAACTGAGTAGGTATTGGTATGAAAGTGTTAATGCATCACATTGAAGATTATTTAGGCTAGTGTTTATTTTATTTGTTGTGTTTAAACTGAGGTACCATGGCTAGATTTGAAGTAAGGAAACCCCCTGCATAGCCCACTACCTACAAATGCTCACATATTAGGTTTAGTTCTACTTTCATTGGTTTCTCATAAGAATAAGCTATATTAGTGGATTTGTGATTGCCTCCTAAAAACAGAGTTAAAGGTAGGGTAAGTGATTTGCGTTGGTTAAAATAATTGTTAAATAGCTCTATATTCTGATAGTACTCATTGCTATAGAGTGTTTGTTCAGTATTAGGAGTCTCCTTGTCTCTCCATCTCTTTATTAAACAGAAAATGCATTTTCGTTTCAGTTTCAGTTTCATTTCCAATTTTATCCAACCAGGACAGAGAACTCAATCAGGATACAGATTAAACAAGTGAAATTGGAAGTGATGCCACTAAGAAATGAGCATGCAAAATTAGAACTGGAACACTACACAAATTAAGCTTAAAAATGGGTACTTTCTCCTGATTGGCTGAGATTTTGACACCTACCGATTTTTTTTTCCTTCTGTTTATTAAAGAGCTGGAGAGACAGGGAGACATCTGTTACTGAAAAAACACTCTATAGCAATGATTACTATCAGAATATAGTATTTTAACCTTTTAACAAAATACTTTTTGTTTTAACCAAAAAATATCACTTACCCTACCTTTAAGCCTTTTTGATATACTGATGGAGATTACCATAATAGTAATTACTTTAGCTACTGATGATTTTATTTTGATATAAATTAGCATGCTGATTATATGGTTATAGGCTAACATTCATCCTAGTTAGTACAGTAATGTGTTATTTGCCTCCTTATTGATCTGTACCCAGTATTACAGTTACTGTAAGAGGTGTAAGGTAAACCTTATTGGACACTTGTATTGCAATACCGGTATTTTTATCAGTCGATTTGAGTATGCAATTGATCGTTAATCAGATATCAGCCAAAATGTTAATATTATGCATCACTAATTTGAGTAGTAGTATGAAAGTAGTTGAGTTTGCCTTTCAAATAAATGTGAGACAAGATGGTTAATGCTATTCCCTCTTCCCCAGGGCCAAGCTCAGACCAGCACTTCTGGCATGTCAACACCAATGCAGTATGACCACATCGTGCTCACATTGGATGGCCAGGTGATCTGAGTGAGTACATCTCCATGGCACTAGGACTCCTATTGTGTGTATATTTTGTGTTCAGAATCCAGTACCCTAAAGGACTGAACAAGACACTGACCTTTTTGGAGTTGTGTTGTTCTGAAATTGAAAGATGCAGGCAAACTTCCTGTCACAGTAAAAAAAAAAAACTCCATCTGTGAGTAGCTTGTAGGAGTCAGTATTCTCTCTAGATTTTGTCCTGACGTTTCAGCACTGATGTTCAAGTTAGCGACATTGAGTGTATATTTATTAATGATGAGAGGATATTTGTATCATAGTTTTATCGAAGCAGGAGGGCCTCTGCACAATTAAAACCATCATAATTGATCACATTATACGTCTTTGCATGTAAATACCTCCCTTGATATTAAACAAGGTCTGCCTGTGTACGTGGCTGTTAAACAGCATAGTGTTCTTTTATGTGTAAAATTACACTGTGTGGTACAGACACACCCCCCTCTAACCACGCTGTGTCCGCGGGGAGCTGGGCTCCAGATGAAAGAGAGACACAGAGGTCCAATTTCAGATAATCAGGGCTCATTATATCCCCAAAAAACTGTTATAATTAAGTGGCACTTTTCGGGGGAAAGAAAATGATGAGGAGAACCTTCATCGTCTCTGTAAGGTGGAAACCTCATATGTCCAAAAAAACTGTTACTTTTCACGATTCAAATTAGAAAGCATCAGAAGTCACCGGCTTCGAATGCTATCAATGCATTTAATGGCAACATTATCCCGTTTTATCTAATCTCTCAAGAACAGATCCAGAGCTGCGTTTGAATCTGTCGGTAGCCGTGTTGACAACCCGTGCACATTGGCTACAAGTGGGCGTGCCATCAGATCAGGAAGCAGGCCGCGCTTTACCCAATGTAGTGGGCGGGATTTGCGTGTGTGCCGTTCGTTCCCCACTGGAAACAAACCGAAACTCATTTAACAATATAGCGTCCTCGAAGCCGACAAAACCACGGAAAGTTAGTAACATTTTAAATTGCTCTTTCATCATAGAAACAAGTGGGCTTATAACAAACGATCCATGTTCTTTGGGAGAATTGGTGTTAAGTGTTCCGTGGAGAAATATTGTTAGTGGGAATGAAAACATAGTCGCACCACTGGAAGTGAAAGGCTGAAGGCAGACCAAAACCCCGGTTTCCCTGGGATTGGGGACACACCTGGCTCCCATTCCCCAAATCAAGCAGCCACTATAAAAGCCTGGAAAGATCAGCCCACAGTCCCTCTTTTACCATTGCAACACCACCTGCTGAGACCTGTTTTCCCAACTGACTGTTATTATAGTAATTCCAAGCCATCAGTTAGGCCGTACTTTAGTAAAGTTAGTTCTACTTCTTTATATTCAGACTAAGTCAACTCTAACTAAACCCATCCTTAGATAGGAGACCTTCCTTAATAGTATTGACACTTTTCCTGAGTACCTCCGAACAGGGAAGCTGGTAGGGGTGTGCTGCCATTTTCTTTGTTCCCCCTTTTTTCCCCTGTTTATTAGGTAGTGAGTTTATATTGTACTTTTTATTTTGGTGTAGCTTAGATTGTTTTTCTTTAAAGGTAGGGTTGTTCTGGCTTTGGCCACCCCGACGTTGTTGCTTCCCCTGTTTGTTTTCCCTTATGAATTTGACTTAATTAATAAACTCTACACTTTTTTGGTTGAACCTGACTGGTCTGAAATATGTTACTCCTTGTCCTCTAGACCATATAAGGTCGTAACATACTGTAAGTCATCTTTGTCGGTATGTCAGTATGTAATGATAACACCCAATGAGTGTCGGTAGGTCAGTATGTCCTAACACCCAATGAATGGTCTGATAAATGGCGGGTAGGTCAGTATGCCATTCAATGGTCTGATAGAACGTGTTAATGTCCCATTCAATGCATTGATAGCATCCAGAAGCTCGGAACGCGATGCGTCGCGCCGCGTTTCGAGCTTGTAGATCTGCTACTTCTGATGCTCTTGTGTGACACGCTGTACTATGATCAAGTAGGGCGTTAATTTACGACAGTGGTTTTCATCCCTTTTCATGCCGAGGACCCCTAAATTGATATACATTTGGCCGCGGACCCCCATTTAAAAATGTTTTGTTCCAGGGACCCCCCCAGAAGCAAAGACATCAGTTAATTTTCGCTTTAAAAAATATAAATATTCAAAGACATGCACACTTTTTTCAAGGTTTTTAAAAAATAGCAGATCTACAAGCTCGTAGCGCGGCACTCGGTGCCGCGCTACGAGCTTGTATATCTGCTATTTTTGAATAGCCAAAGCTAAGTGGTTAGAATAACTGTGACGCTATGTTAACTAATTTAGCTGGGGACCCCCTTGTACCCCCCCAGGGACCACTGGGGGTCCCCGGACCACTGGTTTAGAACCACTGATTTACGAGAAAAAAGAGCATATGGAGATAAGAGGTGTCTGCCTGACAGCGACGTTATCTAAGCCACATGCTGGTCCTGTTGGAGGAGAGTGACGCTGGTGTGTCTGTTCAACATGTTCAGATTGAACAGGGGGGGGGGGGCTGAGGGGAGGGGGGGGGGGGCGTGTAATTACACTTCTCACGGCTTGGAGTTGTAGATAAAAGGCCTGAAGATATTTAATTTTTTTAAATTTTTTAATGGATGGATTGAGTGGGAAGGCGGCTGTCCGGCAAGGCAGGCACGCATGCACGCACACGCGCACTCGCGCACACACGCACGCACACACACACACACACACACACACACACACACACACACACACACACACACACACACACACACACACACACACACACAATAACTCTCTATCTCGCTCTTATTCTCTTTTTCTCTCTCTCACACTCTCTTGTCTCTCTCTCAATCTCTGTCTCTCTCTCTCTCTCTCTCTCTCTTTCTCTCTCACTCTCTCTCTCGCTCTCTGTCTTTCTCTCTCTCTCTCCGCCTGTCTCTCATTCCCTCTTTCTCTGTGCCTCTCTCTCTCTTTATTCCCCCCTCCCTCTATCCGTTCCTTCACGCACTGCGCACACACGCACACACACACACACACGCGCGCGCACACACACACACACACACACACACACACACACACACACACACACACACACGCGTGATTGTGACAGCTATTGCAAAGGCAGTGCAAGGTCACATAGAGAGATAACGTAAATCTGTTGAGAGATCAAACAGTTCCTGTAGAAGAGAGAGAGAGAGAGAGAGAGAGAGAGAGAGAGAGAGAGAGAGAGAGAGAGAGAGAGAGAGAGAGAGAGAGAGAGAGAGAGAGAGTCAAAGCGGAATGGAGGAAGTGACAGTAGATAGGGAGAAGAAAGTGCAGGGTATAGCACAAGTTCACAACGCACGTGTCATATCTCCACGTGTATAGGCTATGTATGTACAATATGCATTAAAAATAATAACACCCTGTTTCAATCTAACCCCCAGTAGATCAGCTCATGTACACTGATGAATGGAATGGCACTATCGTGCGTATCGTGTGTGTTTGTTAAAATTTGAGTATAGCCAATAATTTTGTACCCATTTTTCTCCCCCATTTAGTCGTTGTGCATTCCTCCTCTCTCTCTAGTTTTATGTCAGTTAAATCTACCACGTGAACGCTAGCGTTCGCTCGCATCGCATCGATGAGCGGGCTGGTGCCTTGCATGGTTCCCATCTGTCGTCGGTGTGTGAATGTGTGTATATGATAGGGCTGTCAACTTTCCTCAGAAATTATATTCGAATGTTTGTCTTAAAAATTGACAGATATTCAAATATATTCGAATATTATTATTATAAGAAAACATATTATTTGTTTTTTTCAACAATTTTTTTTTTTACAGAAACAATACAAAAAACAATGTATCGAGTGCTCGGATCCAATAAAACACATCTTTTGTTTGTTTTTATAACTTGATACATTGTTTTTTGTATTGTCCCTGTCAAAAAAATATATATATATCATATTCGAATATACATGTTTTCCCCATATTCGAGGAATATTCGATATTCGAATATTAATTCACCAGCCCTAGTATATGAATGGGTGAATGTGATGCACATTGTAAAGCACTTTGGGTACTAGCCGATCTACAAGTCCACGACGTGTCGTGATCATTTATGTATCGGCTATTTTGGGCAAAGATATGTAGTGACCGAAAACATGCAGGAGGGGCCCTTGGATAGAGCCATGGGGGACGCCAGTCAAATAGGGGTTTATTAAGTGGTGACGCTAGGCCTGTCACAATTATTACCGTACATAATATTATAATCGCAATTATTTGAGATAATCTCAATTATTCTTGCATAATCGTCATAATCGTTGCCATTTTGATTTTTTCATATATTTTCAAGGATAAAAAAATATGCAGAAATAGCAGATCTACAAGCTTACAACGTGTCACTTCGTGACGCGTTGTAAGCTTGTAGATCTGGTATTTCTGCTATTTGTATAAAATTATCAAATATATCAATAATTTCTTTCTATATTTAAGTTTTGTCATGATCTGCCCCATGTGCAATTTTTGATTACGAAGCCTAAAAGGCAAACAAAAAAATGACATTTGTATTCATATACAGTATGTTCCAATGCCAAACACACAATTAAATCGTTAATCTCAATTATTTAAGTGACAATAAATCGTCAACTTAAATTTGTAATCGGACAGCCCTCGGTGACGCTATATATACTTCTTCCTTCGGCTATATTTAGGTTTTTTGGGGAGTTGGGGCTAAACAAAAAGCATTGGTGTAAAGTAACTAGGTACATGTACTCAAGTACTCTACGTACACTTTTGAGGATTTTTTACTTTACTAGAGTATTTCACATTTTCATTACTTTTACTTCTACTCCAATACATCTCAGAAGCAAATATTGTACTTTTACTCCACTACAATTATTTGAAAACTTTAGTTAGTAGTTACTTTGCAGATATAAATGATTACTTTATAAAACATACATTAACCATTTTAGCCCTGTTTTATACTAGTTAAAGGATCTACACCATGAATTAATTTTTTTTTTTTTATATATAATATCATATGGTGTATGTCCCTCAAACCTTTTTCAAAAGGTTTGAGCCTAAATCATCAATCAGATATACTCATCCCAAGTCAATTGTCTCTGGCTTATACAGCACTTTCAGCTGCAATACCAAAACGTCCTTTTGGGCAGGGGGGGGCTACTGAGCAATTATGTCTGGCCATCATCAATGCAATGGCAAGGCAAGTGATGTCACTTGCATTGCCATTCTGAAATGGCCTGTTCAGACACGCCCATTCTGAAAATCTCTGAAATGAGAATGAATGACTGAATGTTAAAAAATATATATTTTTTGGGGTACAAGAGACACTGGGGAGCCCAAAAAATACCCCCCCCCCCCAAAAAAAATGAAATTCATGGTGTGGACCCTTTAATGTTTTGAAATAAATCAGTAAAATCAGGCAAAAATAAGAATTAAATGACCTAACCCTAACCTAACCCTAACCCTAACCCCGAAATAAAGTAACCAAAAACCAAAAAGAAACACAATCCGCCCAGAAAGCGCATTTTTTTTGCACGGATTTCGACTTTTGCTTGTAACAGTGTACTTTTACATTGCAGTATTGATACTTTTACTTAAGTAAAACATTTGAATACTTTTTCCACCACTGGCAAAAAGAGGCAAACAAACATTGAAGTCCTCAGTCGACAGAGGAGATAGCAGCACAGGATTTATTCAACCCGTTTGATAACAGTTTATCACAGCGTATAGCATAGCCGGGCAAAACAAGGGGGGATTCTGTGGCAGACGCTTGGATTTGGATCCTACACACACAGCTGATTAGAGATCCATATCATGATGACAACACAGAGCATTGTTGCTTTTCTCAAACATGCAGCCTTTTATTGAATTATTGTGTTATAAAACTGAAGCCAGATTGAGGACAGGTCTGCTGGCTTTCGTGCAGTGAGGAGGCACACGGAGAACAATAATGGTTCTTAAATGGTTCTATAAGAGGCTATTATGGTTAGACCACCCAAACATTTTAGCCTGAGACCCAAGAGACCCAATCAAGTCAAAATAGCCGATTTAGAAGCTCACAACGTGCTGTAAATCTGCAATTTTAATAGGTGTTTTTTTTTAATCATTTGAAAATGTATTAAGGTTTTTTTTTTATCATTTGAAAATGTATTCATGTTTTTCTTTTATCATTTGAAAATGTATTAATGTTTTTTTTTATCATTTGAAAACGTATTAATGTTTTTTTTTTATCATTTGAAAATGTATGAATGTTTTTTTTTTATCATTTGAAAATGTTTTTTTTTTTTTCATGGATTTTTTTTTTTTTTTTCTAAATATTTTTTTCATGTAGAAAAAATAAATGGGTTTGCGACCTTCAAAACCTACTGTTTGGGAAACACTGAGGGGGTCATCCCCTATGTTCCCCGGGTTCTATGTTCCCCCACTAAGGTTAGGGTTAGGGTTAGGTTTAGGTTAGGTACTATGTTCCCCGCTCTCCCTAGGAAAGCGGGGAACATAGGACCCGGGGAACATAGGTACGGTCCCCCACTGAGACTTAAGAGCCATTGTATTTAGTGAATGGTTCTTCATGTTCCTCATGTGGTTCTATAGAGAATCTTTTTTGATGGTTCTCTGAGGCACCTTGTGACGAGTTGTGAGCTTGTAGATCTGCTATTTTCAAGCATTTTAGTACTTTTACTTTTGGCACTTTAAGTACATTTTGATGCCAATACTTTTGTACTTTTACTCAAGTAACATTTTGA
Source organism: Gymnoscopelus braueri (assembly GCF_963280865.1). Taxonomy (NCBI): domain Eukaryota; kingdom Metazoa; phylum Chordata; class Actinopteri; order Myctophiformes; family Myctophidae; genus Gymnoscopelus; species Gymnoscopelus braueri. The sequence goes on from NC_137626.1 coordinate 5,305,782, forward strand.
ACACAGGCCTTTTACTTGTAACAGAGTACATCTATTTTGTGGATTGTGGTATTGATACTTTTACTTAAGTAAAAAAAAAATCTGTACTTTTTCCACCACTGCCAGGAAATGAGGTACCAGGAAAGACTATAAAGCTAACAGGAAGTGAGGCGGCCGGGGGGGTAATTTTGGCCATGAAAGAGTGTTTGTTGTGGTGGTTTGACAAAGAGACTCTTTAAAGCCTGCACTGCAATCCTAATGAGAACTTTAAACCATTGAATATTGTAGTCGATATATGTTAAGACCTTAGTAAGGGAAGCTTGGTGTAAATGAAGAGGATATTCCGATGGTGTATATGAACTTGAAGCTTAAAGGAACAGAGGAATCTGCTGGAGCCTCCTGACATAGAGGTTGGGTGAGAGGAATATCATTTTTTATTGTTATGCAATGCACTGCTGTTTTCTTTCGGGACTTTGTTTCAACCTTTATCATCTCAAGGACCACCAGTGAGATATGCATTAGGACCTCCATTTGATACCATTATGTATCTCTGGGACTGTAAAATGTTAATATAACTTTGAAAGTGTGCAAATGTAAACTTTGGAAGTTACAGACCCATAAAGGTCAATGTGGACCCTATAGCCGTAAACAGCTTGGATGCTACAGTATAAATGCTATCTGGTATCTAGAGTTGCAATACCCTCCATTGACTAGCCCGTTCATGAAACAGAAAAAGTCCCATCTTATTGTGTTAAACAACGATAAACTCTCTTAATATTGCAGCTGTACGGAAAGCTTGAGTTGTCCTCTTTGTCTATGTCAAGTTTTTGTTTCGTAAACAAGTCATGACCTACTTCTTCTGTCAATACACTCCGTGCAGTGAGTGCTTTTTGTAAGTGCTCGAGTATGGCCCACTCGTCCTTAGTGCCCACTCGTCTTGAATCCAACTGCACATACGGTTCAGAAGTCCTGACGTCACTCACTCATCCCCTTTGTTTTCCCCAATCTGAATTACCATAGACGCGTTCAATATCGCGGCATATAAGAATTGTGGTCCAAAACTAAACAAACTGTCCCGCGTGATATTGTAAGGGAGGTGGCTCTGTATCTGTTTACGATAGTCAGTCACTAATATTTGATACGGTCTGTTTCTGGCGATTTTTTTTTTGTTTGGCGGCGGTAACGTTAGCGTTTTTTTCGCCGTCAGTTGATGCTTCATATCCATACGAGTCAAACCGCCGGGCTCATTTGTTTATTGTTCATTGTTTATTGTTTATCATATTTTAACATATGTTGTGAGCTTGTAGATCGGCTATTTTGAGGGTTTAACTGGTTAAATGTCTGAACATGAACCCAACACTGATGACAGTGCTGTTAAAAGTTTATGAAAAAGTCTATGAAATCTTTGAGAAAGTTTAATCTGCAAAACAATGTTATACAATATGCAGTAGGGGGGTCCCTGCTTCATCTCTCTCTCAGCTAAGGGGTCCTTGGCCTGAAAACACGTTGAAGACCCAAGGTTTAGGAGGTTTCTTTCCTCAAATGGACCACACTGCTTTAAGAGACAAGTCGTAAACTTGTAAAAAAAAAAAAAATTGCTATAACCTGACTTAGCCAGATGGGGGCGGTATTGAGTTTCACAATACACCCTGCATCTGGGATCGCTCAGGGAGTTGAGCTACCCGGTCGCTGCGTGTACGAACCAATCAGCGGCTGCTAGGGACGGGATCGTCCAATCACCTGCCAAGTAGCTTGAAGAAAAAAATGAAACGCCGTCTGGCATCGATTCTGCTACCGGAGTCTCAGATGGAAGTAGGCTGTGAAACAAAATGTGTGTCGCAAGCTTCTTCCATTTGGCGGAGTCAGGTTAGTACTTTTATGAGTGAGCAAAAATTGCCTGAGGAGTAAGAGCGGCAGTTATGGAATTGATTCTTAACTATGTGGAACGCTTGTGTGAATGTATCGTCTCGTTTACGATGCGATCACACCTCACTACATTTATGGTCAAGTTCACAGACGGTGATATAGTGGGAAATTGTGTTGTTTCCGCCTTTAGCCTTTCCGCGCTCCGAATTGTTTTCCTGCAAGTGTGACTTAATAATGATAATAATAATACTACACTTTATTTGTATAGCACCTTTCATGAAATGCAGCTCAAAGTGCTTTACAGAGCAAGAATAAAGCACAAGTGCTTTACGGGGAAAAAAAGTATAGTATAAGATTAACAATAAAGCAAAAAAAAGCAACAACATAAAACAGCATTACAAAAATAGCAAAAAAGGCAGTGAATCAGGCAAAACACTGCGGACATGAATAACAACACAGAGATTTAAAAATCATCTAAATCAAAGGCTTTCTCACTTAAAATTAACAGCTATTAAATTTCATTGACTGGAGTCCCTCCAGGGATCTGTACTTGGTCCCCTCGTTGTTTTTTTCTCCGCTCCACACCAAATCTCTTTGTCGAAAATAGCCAATCTACGAGCGCACAAGTGTTGTGAGCTTGTAGATTGGCTATTATTGACTAATTCTGACATGGCCACTATAGGGTCGCTAGGGTTCAGGTGATTAATCTTCGCTTATCAACACCTCAGCCCATGTGTGCACCGGGTGCAGGCAGAGCGGCCTTATGATTTGTACGTGTTCCGCTGAATAGTAAGTAGTGTACGGATTGTATAATTTGCTCTCTGTGATCAGCGTGTGTTCAGGGGGGCCAAGTTTAACGAACGCCGCAGCTAATTAACGCCGGTTTCGCCGTCATCAGCACTTCTCGCCCCGGCTCCGATCAATGGAATTAACCGGGAGAACATCCTGGCTTTGACCAGAGGCCTAAACACTGGAATGGCCCACGTCAATTCCTGGATCTCCCTCTAAAGCTATCGATCATCCTTTACAATGGGCGCTTCGGGAGCGCTCTGAGAGACAGGATGGGGGAGGGGGGGGGGGGAATGCACTTCCTCGCTTTGATGCTGTATACGCGGGAATTGAAATTGAAAACAACCTACATGCCTGGTGGGCCTCCTGTCCTGTTTATAATCAATTTGTATGTTGTTTCGTATTAGTCAGGGCGAAGCATCTGTCGCTGCCATGTCTCTCCTCCTTAGAGACTCGTTTTGCCCTGCGGCGAAACAGCCTGGAAAAATGCTGTTATATGAGGGCTGTGTGTGATGGGAAAGGATTTCCCATAAGAAGTCCCGGGACACCAAGAGAATTAAAGGAGAAGACTAAGTGTTCTGTTTGCAGACTCATTCATTTCCAAGTTTAGATTCCATCCAATCTAACACTCGGTAAAGTGTTAATTTACCTGTGAAAGAATGTTTTACATCTTTAGAGTTAAAGGGGAATTTCACTTTTTTCACTTTTAGTTGTGTAGTTCTGTACTTCTGTAGTTCTACTGGATCTCTTCTCCACTCGTCTCAACATTTTCATCTAGTTTTTATTTGTTGAAGAAATTGTCAATATATTTAGTCATAGTTTTAGTCATCATAGCTTAGTTTACATTTTGTTTTCGTCAGTGAAAAAAGGTTAGTAGACAATCATTTCCAGATTTGGTCTTCTGGAATTGTTTGTTGTGTTACAATGTATATACGTCATGCCTTATGTGACTATAGCTTTCTCAGGGATTAAAGAAAAATACAATCTCACAATTGAAAAAAATGTGTTCGGCCATTATAAATCCTAATCTGCCTTTTGTGAAACAGCGTAAAGAGGAGCCCGTTTGAAGAAAAAAAAATCGTTTGAAAATAGCCGATCTACAAACTGTTTTCAAATAGCCGAGGTATATTTAGGGCTGAAGTGGTTAATGCATGTTTTGTAATAATAATCAAAACCTACAAAGTAACTAAAGCTGTCAAATAAGTGTAGTGCAGTAAAAAGAAGGAACATTTGCCATCTGAGATAATGCAGTAGAAGTAAAACAAAGTATAGAAGATGTTAAATACTCCAGTAAAGTAAAAAACCTCAAAACTTTACTTTGGGGAGTAGTTCATCCAAAAAAAATACTTTTTTTTGTTATCAATTACTCACCCCATGAAGCCTTGAAGTACAGTACTTGAGTAATTGTGCTTATAGTAGTTATCAAATTATATATTAATTACACAAACAGAAAAATCTCCATGAATTCAAGGCTTCATGGAGATATAAATAAAGAAAATATGTCCTTTATTTTGGTGAACTACTCCTTTAAGTACAGTACTTGAGTAATTGTACTTAGTTACTTTCCACCATGCTGCATAATAGACACATGGCTCGTGCTTCAACCACTAACGAGACAAAAAACCACCGCCATGTTCACCACAATTCAGAGATGGATTTTTTAGATGGATTTTTGGAGCTGAATCTAAATATTTAATCGGGATGAAAGAAGAAAAAAAAGAGGCAGAAGCCGTGTGTGTGTGTGTGTGTGTGTGTGTGTGTGTGTGTGTGTGTGTGTGTGTGTGTGTGTGTGTGTGTGTGTGTGTGTGTGTGTGTGTGTGTGTGTGTGTGTGTGTGTGTGTGTGTGTGTGTGTGTGTGTGTGTGTGTGTGTGTGTGTGTGTGTGTGTGTTGGAGTGTTGTACTGTAACTAGCTCGGAGGTTCGGCAACGTAGCAATAATTCATGAACGGCTCTATTTGATGTTTTATAATTTAATCAGAAAAAAAGAGAGAGAGGGAAAACAAAAAACTCGAGGGGACATTCTGAGCTTGAATGCAGAAACCGTGTATCTCCATATTTCTTTCTTTATTTCTTTTTTTCACAGATTAACCAATTAAGACCGTGTCATCTTTAGATTTATTTGGCTATTCAAAAATAGCAGATCTACAAGCTCATTGCCGCGCTATGAGCTTGCAGATCTGCTACTTTTTTTGGAAACATCTTGGAAAATGTGTGCAAATCTTTGAAAATATATATATTTTAAAGCGAACATTTGTAACTCAAATCTTTGCTTCTGGGGGATTCTACAAATGTCTTCTAAATCCTAACAGTTTTTTTCAAAAAACTTATGCTGCTCTAAACAGTGGTTCTCAATCCCCCAAAATGTATTTGACCGTGGACCCCCATCTCAATTTTTTTTGTTCAAGGGACCCCCAGAAGCAAATATCTGAGTTAAAAATCTTGCTTTAAAAAAAAATAATATATATATGTATATATATATAGAGCTCATAGCTCGGTGCCGAGCTATCAGCTTGTATATCTGATATTTTTGAATAGCCAAATAAAATAAAAATAAAATGACACACAGATGCGTTCCCGGGTTTAAAGGGTTAATGCTCTAAATCATTATGGGTCTTCAACAGGGGGTCCAGGATACTGCGAGGGGGGCGGCGGCGGCAAATATTTGTGTGATAGGAACTTTATTTATTGTTTTCTTTTACATTAACCACTTGAACCTTCGCATCCCTATTCTGCGGGGAACATTGGCCGAATATTAGCTGATCTACAAGCGCTCAAGCTTGTAGATCAGCTATTTTCGGTGAAGAGGTTTGGTGTCTGTAGGGAAAAAAGAGCAGACTAAGTACCAAGACAAAGGTCAAGTTTACAAAGTATTGAGGGTTTAAGTGCTTAAATGTCTGAAAACACACATTTAACATGAATCCAATATGTAGTGGGGGTCCCTGCTTGGGGGTCCCTGCTTGGGGGTCCCTGCTTCGTCTCTCTCTCAGCTAAGGGATTCTTCTTGGCCTGTAAAACGTTGAAGACCCTTGGCCTAATTCATGGGTCTTCAGCAGGGGGTCTGGGACCCCTAGGGGCAGTGGTTGTCAAATCTGTTTTGGCTCAGGGCACCCCTGTAAATAGCTTAATTCAGGGGTCTTCAACGTTTTCAGGCCAAGGACCCCCTAGCTGAGAGAGAGATGAAGCAGGGACCCCCTTTATATCGTATAAAATTGTGTTCCAGATAAACTTTTGCTGCTCTTTTTTCCCTCTACACCTATAACTAACTGTGCCAAAAATAGCCGATCTACAAGCTCACAACGCCTCGCAGCGCGAGGCGTTGTGAGCTTGTAGATCGGCTATTTTTGGCTTAAGTTCTCCTCAGAAAAGGGATGCTAGGGTTCAAGTGGTTAATGTAAAAAAAAAAAAATCATATCACACAAAGATCTGGCGGACCCCCTGTAGTAACTCTGAGGACCCCCTAGGGGTCCCGGGCCCCCTGTTGAAGACCCCTGGCTTACTTCATTCGCATCACCCCTGAATGACACCATCCATTTCTGCACAGTACGTAAATATGTACATCTCTCCCCCCAAGATACAGTACAGTATGTCACGAGGAAAACGTGAGAGAATATCCCTTTCCATTATTAGGACAGATTGAAAATAACGTTATACTTTTAACCGCTTGAACCCCAGTATCCCTAGTCCGGGAGGGGACATTCGCCAGTAAATAGCCGATCTACAAGCTCACAATGCGGCACATTGAGCTTGTAGATCTGCTATTTTTGGTGAAGAGATTTGGGGCTGACGCTGTTCCCAAACGGTATCTCACGGCCGCGCTACCTGCCTGCTAATATGCGCCTGGAGGTGTGGCCATGGGCGTGTTGTTGCGCTATCCCTAAACCAGTGCCATCTATTAGAGAGTTATGCCAACTCTGTTCACTTCTTCGGGCCAGGTCTTCTACATACACATACATTGGCGAATAGTGACAAATCCCTAAACCGTAAGTTCATGGAATGCATTGAAGTCGACGGCTCCTTGTCACTATTTCCAGCTACATGAACCACGTGACCGACGCTGTTTCTGACCCCTCATTGGCGCAACTCTTTAATAGAAGGCTCTGCCCTAAACGAATCTCTGTGATTCTAATTTTCCTATAATCAGCAGAAGTGAGAGTGCCAATTGCGTTTATCTAAGATGTTAGTCTATTCAAAGACAATGAGTTGTGCTGCGCAAAGCCATTCGCTCCAAACCCACACACTTCAGTTTTATTAATCCGCAAGAAATAAAGAACGGATTACAATAAAATAACACTCTATAATCAGTAACACACTTATGTCTATCAAATATGGTTTAATTGAAAGGCAATCAAAGGCAAGAGCTTATGAAATCTGCAATTTAAAGTTCTCTAATAACCAGCAATGTGTGAGTGATAATTCTGTGTATCAAATATAATTTTATTCCAAGGCGACGTCGGACTGCCTCTTCACTCTTCCATGGGCAGAGAGGGAGAGAGCGTAAGATTGCACTGGACATAACGGCTTGCACAGCCTGCTCTTAAAGGCAATGGCATCTGGCACTCTGATTGGTTTTATTAAAGGTAGGGTAAGTGATTTCCTTTGGTTAAAATAAGTGTTAAATAGCTCTATATGCTGATAGTACTCATTGCTATAGAGTGTTTGTTCAGTAAAAGGAGTCTACTTGTCTCTCCAGCTCTTATAAAACAGAACATGCATTTTCGTTTCAGTTTCAGTTTCATTTCCAATTTTATCCAATCAGGATAGAGAACTCAATCAGGATATATATTAAACAAGTGCAATTGGAAGTGATGACACTAAGAAATGAGCAGGCAAAATTGGAACTGGAACAGTATAAAAATTAAGCTTAAAAATTGGTACTTTCTCCTGATTGGCTGAGATTTTGACACCTACCGGAAAATGTATTTTCTGTTTATTAAAGAGCTGGAGAGACAGGGAGACATCTGTTACTGAACAAACACTCTATAGCAATGATTACTATCAGAATATAGTGCTTTAACCTTTTAACAAAATACTTTTAGTTTTAACCCAAAAATATCACTTACCCTACCTTTAATGTAATGCCAAAACCACACCTATATGCATAATGTAACAGGTAGCACAGGTGTTTTAGGGATAAGGCTGGTGTCGGAAGATAGCAACTTGGCCACAGGAAGGGCCCTTGCGCCCTTCCTGTGGCCGTTATTACATTATGAGCCGTTATTACATTATGAGTTGCTACACACCCTGCCACGCTAAATCTCCAAATAGCGGGTAGCACGACTTGGGCACAATATAGGGCCCTTTGTGTACTGTAGATCGAAAAAGAACACACAAAGTACAGAGCAAATCAGGTCTGTTTTGCTAAGTATAGAGGGTGGTCTAAGTGGTTAAACCGAAGTGATATTGATAGATTCCAAATATTAAAGTATTCTGCAGAACCCCTGGACTTCTCTAGGGTGCGTCACGGCAACCTAGAGAAGCCTAAGTACAGAGTCTAGATGTGTGAAAATACACATGAGCACGAATCCAATAGAAAATATTGTGCGTAAAACAAAGAAACCGAAACATGAATTTACACAACACTGATGATAGTTCTGTCAAACAACACGTCTATGAAGCGATTTATGAAAACGTTTAATAAGGAACACAATCAGGGGCCCCTGCTTCATGTCTCTCTCAGCTAAGGGGTCTTTGGCCTGAAAAACGTTGAAGATGTTGGGACTTGTGTGTGTGTGTGTGCGTGTGCGTGTGTGTGTGGAGGTACAGAGAGTATAGGAACAGAATCTGATGAATGAGTGTAGACACGGCTGACCTTTTCAAAGAAATTGCGTTTCGCAATCCAGGTCTTTGAAGTGGCACCCGGTATTGGTTTGCCTCGGCCGGGCCTTGCTGTCGGGTGGAAACCTTGTATGTCCAAAACCGTTCCTTTTTGTATTTTCATTTCTAATACCTTTTTAAAATAGTCATCTCGAGCTTGTAGATCGGCTATTTTCACCAATGTTTTGCAACACTCTTCTTTGATGAAGTAGCTAGGGCGTTCATTTAAGGCAATAACCAGAGTAAAGTACCTAAGTACATTTACTCAAGTACTGTACTTAAGTACAATTTTCTGGTACTCTTACTTTACTGGAGTATTTCCAATTTTCAGTACTCTTACTTCTACTCCACTACATCTCAGAGGCAAATATTGTACTTTTACTCCACTACAATTATTTGAAAACTTTAGTTACTAGTTACTCTGCAGATATAAATGATTACATCGTAAAACATACATTAACCACTTAAGCCCTTTTTTATACCTAAGCTATTTGAAAATAGCCGATCTACAAGCTTACAACGCATCGCATCGCGACACGTTGTAACCTTGTAGATCTGCTATTTTCAAACATTTTACTTTTGGTACTTTAAGTACATTTTGATGCCAATACTTTTGTACTTTTACTCAAGTACATTTAGAATTCTGGCTTTCGGGCTTTTGTTTCTAACAGAGTGCTTTTACATTGTATTGATACTTTTACTTAAGTAAAACATTTGAGTACTTTTTCCACTACTGGAAATACCATTAAAAAGTTGAAGTAAGGAGATAGGTGGTTTCTGCCTGACGCCATCGGTATGATATTGCGGTCAGGTGAGGGAGGTGTGGTGTGAATGAGAATGTAATAGGAAGCGGAGGCAGTGATGATGATGATGGTCTTAATGTTCATTAACTCACTATCATCCATCTTCACACGCTTTGGAGCACAATGCACCGCAAGGAGTACAACTGATTGTTTTCCTTTTTCACACCTACAGTATATAAGTGTGTGTGTGTCTCCAGAGCTAATCTCGAACCACTGGATGGCGTCTTGAGAAATAAACCCCGACAGGATGATTATCGTGGAGAGGTCTTTATCACAAGATAACACAAGTACAAACAACTTTTAACACGAGTACAAATTTGACGGAGCAACTTTGACTTGTAGTGGAGTGATATTTGACCGGGAGTATCATTTGTACGCTCTCAGAGTTACAGACGCATAAGGGTCCATTTGGTTCCATTTGCACAGAGTTACAGTTAGTTAGTTGTGCAGGCTACTTAACTCATTAGTCCACTGCCGTTCACAGAGGAGATGTGAAGTTTTTTGTCCGACGCCCAAAAAAACTTCCAGCTCCCCCATTTTCTTCCCAGGAACCCTTCTTCTCCCTCCCCCCGCCCCCCCCCCACACCTAAAAGTGATTGAGTTTCGACTGGGCCGGGCCAGTGCCCTTAAATGTGATACGGAACACCTATTCTTTCTTCTGCTCGGCCTGAACATCCGTCCCGAGAATCACAATCACTGTTTTTTTTTTTCTCTCCCTCTTCAGAAGGGATATTGTTGACGTCGGGCAGAAACCTCTTATCTCCATACTCTTAACTTTTTGTGTTATTTCGTAAATTAACGCCCCCCCTGCTTGATCATACTACAGCGTCACATAAAAGCAGCAGATCTACAAGCTCGAAACGCGGCGCGTTTCGAGCTTGTAGATCTGCTGCTTTTGATGCTTTTGAGTTTGAATCCTAAAAAGTTACAGTTTTGGACGTGAGAGGTTTCCACCTGACGCAGACGATATCATATTGTCCGCCCGTAAATAGTTTGTCCTCCACTCTCCCTCCGAGGAGACTTTACAAACGGTTGGAGACGGACACGGGGTGGGTGGGTGGGGCGGGGGGGTCAGGGTGAGATTCTTGTTTATTCCCCTGATCAATGCTTTTATTTCCGTACATCTGTTTCATATTGTTTCCCGCACAAAGGGGGGAAAAAAAGGTGCCGAATGGAACATAAACTGGCTCTTCAGAGTGATGCCTATAGAAGAACCTTTCAGAGCAAAGTTGTTACACAAAAATAAAAGTCATTTATTCTTATGGTTCTATAAACTTTTAAACTTTGTCCAATCTGTATAGAGTATGTTAATACAATATGATTTATACAATTGGGGTGGTTGTATTTTGTCTCACTGCTCTTCTATTGAGACATTTAGATCACGTCAAAGGTCATGTCTCACCTAGACACAGGATCTGACACAAATGTTGACCTGATGTCGAGATTCAATTTATCCCCTGAGCAAGCAGGCAAGCTCTGTTAGCTCAGTGGTAAAAAAAAAAAAGTCAGCACTTGCACAGGAAACCAGGTTCAAATCCGGGGTGGAAGAGGACAGTTTAACTACTGAAAACACTATTTACACTTCATCAAGGTGGTGTCTCACATCTAATGATGCTTTCCCGGATCGAATGGCTTAAATCAGGACTAACCAGAACAGACTGTGTAGCTGATTAGCATCAGTGCTACGTCTCTCAGATCATTAACTATGCTAGCGGAGAGCTGTGTCTGTGCTATGATTAGCTCTGAAACCATGACTGAACCTGCTCTAGGAGAGTGTTCTCATTTAGAAAGTTGTTTATTTGGTTGAAAACTAACTTTTTGCTCAGAGGCGGTAGGGAGAAGGGGGGGGATATGGGTCTGTAATTGCTTAGAACTCCACAATGTAAATTACGCTTCCTCAGTGGAGATTTAACAACAGCAGTTTGATATGCGTTCTCATATTCAGTGCTGAATGTAGATAGACTTGTACACACACACATATCCATCCATATATTCATTGTTAATAGACATATTGAATAGAATTGCTAATAGACCCCCCTTAGTTACTTAGTTACTTTCCACCACTGGGTGATACTGCACCCACATCCAAAACTAATTGTGACAACGGGCACTGAAAAAACAAAAAGACAATTAAACTAGAAGGAAAAGATCTACACACGGTCTTCATTATAACTTTATTAGAGACAGAGAGACCTGAGGTCGAAACAATTTGCTCTACAGTCTCTCTAATAGACAGTGGTGGAAAGTAACTATACATTTACTCAAGCACTTTTACTTCTACTCCACTACATCTCAGAGACAAATATTGTACTTTTACTCCACTACAAGTATTTGAAAACCTTAGTTTCTACATTTGGATTATTATTAAACATACATTAACCACTTCAGCCCTATTTGAACATTTGCAATTGGAAAATAAATAATTCATTTTTAATACATTTGAGAAACCTGTGAAATGGGACATTCTGCATAATGGGTACTTTTACTTTTGGTATTTTAAGTATATGTTGATGCCAATATACTTTTGTACTTTTACTCAAGTCAATTTGGATTACCAGACTTTTACTTGCAATAGAGTACTTCTACATTGCAGTAGTCGGTGGTTTTGCTTAAGTAAATCATTTGAGCACTTTTCCCACCTCTGCTAATAGAGTTATAAGAGAGCTTACATGATGGTGTACGGAGACCCCTCTAGTCTAATCACTGTATAATAGACCATTCTTATTACGCGGCTTGGTTGAATATATGCTTGATTCTGATTGGCCAATCACTGAATTCAGCTGCGTGTTATTTCTGTATAATGACCGCTGAGCTCTATAACAGACCTCTGTCTAATCACTCTGCTCAGAGCACCTGCTGCGCTGCTTGAATTTTATGCCGTATCCAACATGACGGCCATGTAAACAAACACGCCATGTCATTCACAGCTAAACGTTGCTCTCAAGAATGTCTTTGAAAACATTTGAAGCGAGAAATAGACAATGCAGTAACCAAGAATGTGTTCTATATCAGTGATTCACAACTTTTCTTCATGTCAAGGACCCCCAAATTGACACTTATTAACCAGCGGACCCCCATTTGAAAAGATATGCCAGGGACCCCTAGCCTGATAAAATCCCCCCCCCCTTCCGGAAATCTCATTTGCATTTGATTTAATACAAATGAGATTTCCGGAGGGAGGGTTTACCAGGCTAAGGGAAGATTTTTTACAGCTCTAGCAGTGATTCTCAATTCCATTTAAATTTCAAGGACCCCCAGTTTGACATGCATTAGGCTACAGACCCCCATGTGTATTATATTAATTTAACTTAGATAGTAGGCCTATACACATGGCACTATCTAAGTTACGGGTCCATTTGGTTCCATGTGTACACTCTCAGAGTTACAGACCCATAAGGGTCCATTTGGTTCCATTTGTACACTCTCTGAGTTACAGACCCATAAGGGTCCATTTGGTTCCATTTGTACACTCTCTGAGTTACAGACCCATAAGGGTCCATGTGGTTCCATTTGTACACTCTGAGTTACAGACCTATAAGGGTCCATGTGGTTCCATTTGTACACTCTCTGAGTTACAGACCCATAAGGGTCCATTTGGTTCCATGTGTACACTCTCAGAGTTACAGACCCATAAGGGTCCATGTGGTTCCATTTGTACACTCTCTGAGTTACAGACCCATAAGGGTCCATTTGGTTCCATGTGTACACTCTCAGAGTTACAGACCCATAAGGGTCCATGTGGTTCCATTTGTACACTCTCTGAGTTACAGACCCATAAGGGTCCATTTGGTTCCATTTGTACACTCTCTGAGTTACAGACCCATAAGGGTCCATTTGGTTCCATTTGTACACTCTCTGAGTTACAGACCCATAAGGGTCCATTTAGTTCGTAACTATCCATCATTTAGCTGGGGACCCCCATGAGCTCCCTCAAGGACCCCTGGGGTTCCCCAGACCCCACTTTGAGAACCACTGTTCTATATGATCAACACTTCCTGGTTTTCTGAGGGCAACCGTGTTGCGCTGGACCGACGGCCAGCACAACACTTACGGAATACTTTCATTACCGCAAGCAAGGAAATACTTTGTTTTGTTTAGTTATTTATTCATGCATTTATTAAGTAGCCGTGTAATAAGCGGGATAATTAACGCTACGCGTCAGGGCCTAATCACCCTGTCAGGGGTTTTATTTCTCAACAATGACCGGCTGGCCATCAATTATCCCTCGCATATATCCACCTGTATAGCCCACTGATACAATGTGCATTCAGAACAATATATTATAATGCTGGTTAAGTTAAGGGCATCCATGTATGGTATGTACTTAGCACATCGGGTGCCAAAAACGGTCCGGACCGTTTTTGAGAATCCAAACGAGGAGTGCCGAAAACGGTCCGGACCGTTTTTGACCCAATTTTATTTTTATACGTTGGGCCCACGTGGGGCGCTCTAACGAAACTTTGGGATCATCCAAGGAGTCTCTGAGAAGGAGAGGCCGGATGTGGATCCACGTCAAAAATCCTTCCGGTCGGCCTTTCCAATGTTAACTCCTTGACTAAAAGCTTAACATCTCCATTTCTTTTTAACGTGGTGGAAGCGAGCCGCTTTCGATCGGCGATCACTCTGCAATGGAGGATCGCGTTAGAAATATTATTGTTCCAGGCGTTAGATCGGGACCCTCCGCCGTCTCGCGCGCACGCTTTGTTTACATGCACGTCCGCGTCGGGGCTTCTACAGCACGAAACGTATCGACGTAAGTGGGATGGAAGAAATGCAGGCACTGAACGTATACTATTTTAATAAACCTCTGGCACCCGATGTGTTAAGACAGATTCATGCTGATGACAGAGAGTAGAAGTAGCAGTCCATGGGGGATTGACAGCTGCAGTCGAATCTAAATTAGCACTTTGGTGCGAGAGAATTCATCTGGAGTGTGTTACAACAAGGCTGAATATGAGTCAAATAAATACACATTTTGGAGCAGTCTCTGAATCCTAATTGCCCAGTTAAACGTTAAGCTTGAACGTTTGCTGTTGAACAGCCGATATAATTGTCCCTTTATTCCCCTGTTGTGTTGCTAAACGAGGCCAAGGGGGGGACGGTGTCCTTGTAGGTTGCAGTTCTAGTCGTTTAAGTAGAGCGGAGGTGTCTCCTTTCCGCTCACACGGGGCCATACAGGTGACGGCCATCGGCTTTCACGCTCAATAGCTTTAGATTCACTCAATAGCCGGGACCTCATTTTGCTTCTCCAAACATCAGGCGCGCACAGCGAAGGCAGGGGCCCTTTTGAGTGTGTTCTGGGAGGATCCACACACACACACACACACACACACACACACACACACACACTCACACACACAGCAGAATGAGGACTAATTTAATTTAACGATTGTTTTATTTACCCGAGGCTTGTGCAAAGACTAGTACTGTATCCCCCCCCACCCCGCCCACCCACGACAAAGATGATTGTTCAGCTTTGCACCAAGCCATATCAAACTAAATTCCTCCCATGACAGTAAAAGTGTATTAAATGGAGACTCTGCACTACAGCTTGGCACGTATTTAGATGTGTTGTCAGAGAGAGAGAGAGAGAAAGAGAGAGAGAGAGGGAGAAAGAGGGGGAGAGAGACATAGACACAGCGACGGGGAGAGACGGAGAGATGGACAGAGAGAGACTATTTCACCCACGCAATGACCCGGGCAATGCTGGGTCGGGGGCCAATAATAGAAGGACACTAAAAATACTGATGTCATTCTGACTTCATAGATAGTCTGTCATCTTGGACCAGCCTCTCAGAGAGATGGTAAATGGTGCATTTATATAGCGCTTTTATCCAAAGAGCTTTACATAGTGCATTACATTCACCCATTCACAAACACATTCACACACCGATGGCGGAGGATGCAATGCATGCAAGGCACCAACCTGCTCATGGGGAGCAATTAGGCGTTCAGCATCTTGCTCAAGGACACTTCTACACTAACACTGGGATTGAACTGGAAACCTCACGGTTCCCGTCCGGCCGCTCTACCCCCTGAGCCACTGCCGCCCCGGCATGCATACACAAACACACACAGACAGACACACACATACACACATACACACACCAGTGGCGTACCCACTATAGAGGTAGGGCAGGCGCCCAACTAAGATCTCGCCTCCCCTAGATAAACCAAATAACCCGAAAAGGTGTCATTGCGTGCTTAATGTCCTCACAGTCACGCATCCAACAAGCTTTGAACTGAGCAGAGATAATGGCCAAAACATCTTGAAAACGGCCACTTTCGCCAGTTTTCGATTGAGTTGAAATTTCTTTTTTGGGGGTAATAGTGGGGGTGCAAAAAAAATAATCTTGCCTGCCCTAAGTGTAATTCCTGGGGACACCACTGACACACACACACACACACACACACACACACACACACACACACACACACACACACACACACACACACACACACACACACACACACACACACACATACTTACAGAGAGACAGACAGACAGAGGGATAAAGAGAGACCTGGAGATGTTCTGGCCTGCGAGGTTGAAGGACCTTGGGGGATGATGATTGGCTTGTCAAGGAAGCAGAGGAGGACATAACATCTGCCATGTGACCAGACTGTTCACAGAGCCAGCTGTCCAGGCTCGACTCAAGCCCCCATTCATACTGCATAGCGCGCTGTAAAATAGCAGATCTACAACCTCACAGGGGTGAGCTTTTAGATCTTGCTTTTTTCCCAGCGCGCAATGCCGTCGTGAGACAGCGCCACTCTCCTGCATTCCTGTATGTTGATCTATAAGTCTCAGTGATTCAAATGTGAGCGCATGGGGGGGGGTCGTTGTATTTGTGTGCAACGTAATCACTTGTGTTCTCGCTCGGTGTTAAGTAACTAAGTACATTAACTCAAGTACTGTACTTACGTACAATTTTGAGGTATTTTTTACTTTACTGGAGTATCTTTTTTTTTTAAACATGTAAAATGGGATATTGTGCATAATGAGTACTTTTAGTACTCAAGTATATTTTGAAGCCAACACTTTTGTACTTTCACTCAAGTAAATTTAGCATTCCGTGTTTTTACTTGCAAAAGAGTAGTTCTACATTGCAGTATTGATACTTTTACTTAAATAAAACAAATTAGTACTTTTTCCACCACTGGTTCTTCACCCGTAGGGGGGGGGGGGGGTGTGTGTGTGTGTGTGTGTGTGTGTGTGTGTGTGTGTGTGCGTGCGCGTGCGCGTGCGGGGAGAGAGACAAGGAAAGAGAGAGAGAGAGAGAGAGAGGCGGGGAATAGAGACATCCACATACGTGTGTTATGGCATGTGGTGTGTGCGTGTGCGCTCCCATGTTGGCTTACATCTGACCCCGAGGCACTCAACCAGCTGGCAGAGAGAGGAGAGAGAGACAGAGCACGCAGTGCAGTACCCGACTCGGCCTGGTGGGGGTGCAGGAGCACTGCGGCAAAGCGTCGGTTCCGCTCTGCTTCCACAGCTCTGCTGCTGCTGTTGCTTATGGGAATGTGGTTATTATTCAGCTGCCTAACATAACCCAAAGAACCTTGCACTGAAATAGATGTGCTCCTCTCCTCTCCTCTCCTCTCCTCTCCTCTCCTCTCCTCTCCTCTCCATCCCCTCCCCTCCCCTCCCCTCCCTGCCCGTCCGCTGTAATGCAATCGCTTACGTGTGAGATGCCACCGCATCCATCTACCATGTCGTTTGAGGAGGGGTGGGGGGGGGGAGGGAGGGAGGCTTAGGAGCATCTTCTGTATTCACAGAAAGTGTCTTTTGAACTGGCAGCGCCATGTCTGCCATGTATTTCTATGGTAAAGACTGTCTGCCATGCAGGTAAAGACCGTCATGTATCTCTATGGTAAAGACTGTCATGTATTTCTATGGTAGAGACTGTCTGTCATGCAGGTAAAGACTGTCATGTGTCTCTATGGTAAAGACTGTCTGCCATGCAGGTAAAGACTGTCATGTATTTCTATGGTAAAGACTGTCTGCCATGCAGGTAAAGACTGTCATGTATTTCTATGGTAAAGACTGTCTGCCATGCAGGTAAAGACTGTCATGTATCTCTATGGTAAAGACTGTCTGCCATGCAGGTAAAGACTGTCATGTATCTCTATGGTAAAGACTGTCTGCCATGCAGGTAAAGACTGTCATGTGTCTCTACGGTAAAGACTGTCTGCCATGCAGGTAAAGACTGTCATGTGTCTCTACGGTAAAGACTGTCTGCCATGCAGGTAAAGACTGTCATGTATTTCTATGGTAAAGACTGTCTGCCATGCAGGTAAAGACTGTCATGTATCTCTACGGTAAAGACTGTCTGCCATGCAGGTAAAGACTGTCATGTGTCTCTATGGTAAAGACTGTCTGCCATGCAGGTAAAGACTGTCATGTATCTCTATGGTAAAGACTGTCTGCCATGCAGGTAAAGACTGTCATGTATCTCTATGGTAAAGACTGTCTGCCATGCAGGTAAAGACTGTCATGTGTCTCTATGGTAAAGACTGTCTGCCATGCAGGCAAAGACTGTCATGTGTCTCTATGGTAAAGACTGTCTGCCATGCAGGTAAAGACTGTCATGTATCTCTATGGTAAAGACTGTCTGCCATGCAGGTAAAGACTGTCATGTATCTCTATGGTAAAGACTGTCTGCCATGCAGGTAAAGACTGTCATGTATCTCTATGGTAAAGACTGTCTGCCATGCAGGTAAAGACTGTCATGTATTTCTATGGTAAAGACTGTCTGCCATGCAGGTAAAGACTGTCATGTATCTCTATGGTAAAGACTGTCTGCCATGCAGGTAAAGACTGTCATGTATCTCTATGGTAAAGACTGTCTGCCATGCAGGTAAAGACTGTCATGTATCTCTATGGTAAAGACTGTCTGCCATGCAGGTAAAGACTGTCATGTGTCTCTATGGTAAAGACTGTCTGCCATGCAGGTAAAGACTGTCATGTGTCTCTATGGTAAAGACTGTCTGCCATGCAGGTAAAGACTGTCATGTATCTCTATGGTAAAGACTGTCTGCCATGCAGGTAAAGACTGTCATGTATCTCTATGGTAAAGTCGTTCTGCCATGTATTTCTATGGTAAAGACTTGCTGGTGGTGGTGGGGGGGGGGGGGCGCTTTGGTGCAGCCTAACAGCCCGAGCCTGATGACCTTTGCTGCGTGTCACTCCCTGTCTCTCTCTCTCTCTCTCTCTCTCTCTCTCTCTCTCTCTCTCTCTCTCTCTCTCTCTCTCTCTCTCTCTCTGCTGTGTACTATCAATTATGGCAGAAAAGAAACAAACATTGACTTGCTGGTGTGCACCTCTCTCCAGCGCCTGCATGCCGCTTCAGCGTTCTTTGCGTTTGCCGTCTTTTTTTTTGGGCTGCAGAGGCGGCTGGAAGCTTCAAACCCACAATATAGTCAAAGATGGTTAATTTATGAAGATCGACCATCCCAATCGTATAGCCACTAGAGGAGACATGGTTCACCAATCCTACAAATGGTCTCCTAAAGTGGGCGCTGGCGTCTGACGGTAGATCTCTGCGAACGTCCTATATTTACTGGTGCTAGATTCCACGAGATTGTGTTGCTGGAACAGAGAAAGGTCGATAATAAAGTTCATTTTCTCCTGATTTGTCTCTCTGAAAAAAGCCATCTTACGATGAACATCTTGGGAAGATTGTGTGTCTTGTGGCGATCGGGTCCAATATTTAGTTCCGTGACCATGGAGCTAAAGAATGGTTCAGAAGCTGTGTTCACGTTCACTCTTCCATTGGAAACAACAGACTCCAACCTGCTTCCTGTCTCCTAAAAAGGCGTCCACCTACTTCATGCAGATACAGGAAGTAAACCGGAGATGGTATGTCTTCCTATTTTTGTCTTGGATATAGTACAACATTCGGAGAGGAGCGCCGCAGTCTTTTGATCCTCCCGGCTTGAGTCTGACAAACATGGTAGTTTACGATATGCGTTGCATATTTGCCTCTGAGATGTAGTGGAGTATAAGTAAAAGTATCGAAAATTGGAAAAACTCCAGTAAAGTTCAAAGTGCCCCAGAAGTACAGTACTTGAGTGAATATACTTAGTTACTTTACACCACTGATCACGAACCACGAGAATCATTTGTTTGGTCATTGTTTGGTGCACGTGTCAAGTGGTCCAAAGCGCTGAGAGTGTACAAATGGACCCTTGAGGGTCAACATCAGCCAATACCGATATGAAGACCGATAAATGGTGCATCCCGATTTTATTAATTTTTTATCTCAGGGAATCGAATCTACACGTTGAAATCTTCAGTGCATGTTAAAGGGATAGTTCACCCCCAAAATGACTTTTTTTCTACCGATTAGTCACCCCATGGAGACTTGAATTAATGGATATTTTTTTAGTTTTTGTCTCATTCCTAAGACAATAATTCGATGACTGGCAGCGTCTCCTACCGGAAACGCTGCCTACCGGTCCGCTGGTCATCAAATTATTGTCTTAGGAATGCAACAAAAACTGAAAAAAATATCCATGAATTCAAGACTCCATGGGGTGACTAATCGATAGAAAAAAAAAATATTTTTTCGGGTTGAATTATCCCTTTAATTCAACTCTGAGAGTGTGCAAGTTGGTTCCATTTGTACACTCTCAGAGTTACAGACCCATAAGGGTCCATTTGAGCAGTGGTGGAAAAAGTACTCAAATGTTTTACCTAAGTAAAAGTATCAATAAGTATCTGCAATGTTGAAGTACTCCGTTGCAAGTAAAAGTCCGGAATTCAAAATGTACTTGAGTAAAAGTACAAAAGTATTGGTATCAAAATGTACTTAAAGTACCAAAAGTAAAAGTACTAAAATGTTTGAAAATAGCCGATCTACAAGCCCACAACGCGTCGCGATGCGAAGCGTTGTGAGCTTGTAGATCAGCTATTTTCAAATAGCCTAGGTATAAAATAGGGCTAAAGTGGTTAATGTATGTTTTATAATGTAATAATTTGTACCCGCAAAGTAACTTGTAACTAAAGTTTTCAAATAATTGTACTGGAGTAAAAGCACACTATTTGCCTCTGAGATGTAGTGGAGTAGAAGTAAAAGTACAGAAAATTGGAAATACTCCAGTAAAGTAAAAATACCTAAAAGTTTTACTTAAGTACAGTACTTGAGTAAATGTACTTAGTTACTTTACACCATTGCATTTGGACCCTTGGTGGTCCCTGGACCGGACTTTTGCGAGCCATGGTTTTACACTGGGAGGAGTCCCCCTGTTTGTCACCATACGCTGTACAAAGAGCCCTACGGTTTCTTCTATATGCAGCAATAGAGCATTGGTTCTCAAAGTGGGGTCCTAGGGGGGTCCGTGGGGGGGGGGGGGGGGGGTTTCCAGGGGGTCCCCAGCTAAATGTGTTAATATAGCAACACAATCATTTTAACCACTTTAACCTTTTACACTTTGGCTATTCAAAAATAGCAGATCTACAAGCTCATAGCGCGGCACTCACGAGTGCCGCGCTACGAGCTTGTAGATCTGCTATTTTTGAAAAATCGTGAAAATCTGTGCCAACCTTTTTGAATATATATATATTTTTAAAGCAAACATTTTTAACTCAAATCTATGCTTCTGGGGGGTCCCTGGAACAAAACATGTTGAGATGGGGGTCCGCGGCCAAATACATATCATTCTGGGCGGTCCTTGACATGAAAAAAGTTTGAGAACCACTGACATAGAGGATCCGCTGATAAGCGGGAGAGTTCCAGGCACCCATCATGTGCCCGTTTCCAGCTCAGCGTATAACTGCATGGTGGTGATGGGGTGGGGTGGGGGGGGGGGGGGATTTGGGCCATGCAATCACTTCAGAAGTGCAACTCGCCAATTCCAGAGGGCCTATTTGTAGGTGCACTCTTTGGAGTGAATTAACCCTTTAAGACCGGGAACGCATCTGTGTGTAGTTTTTAGATGTCTTTGGGCTATTCAAAAATAGCAGATCTACAAGCTCCTAGTGCGGCACCGAGTGCCGCGCTATGAGCTTGTATCTGCTATTTTTTTTGCAAATCTTTGAATATATATGTTTTAAAGCTAACATTTTTAACTCCGATCTGTGTTTCTGGGGGGGTCCCTGGAACAACATATTTTGAGATGGGGGGGTCCGCGGCCAAATACATATCATTTTGGGGGGTCTTTGACATGGAAAAGTTGGAGCACCACTGATATAGCGACATACTGTTAGGATTTAGAAAACATTTTTAGATATGTATTTGGCCCGGACGCCCAAAATGTTTTGTTCCAGGGACCCCCCCACAGAAGCAAATATTTGAGTTACAAATGTTCGCTTAAAAATATTCAAAGATTTGCACACATTTTCCACGATTTTTCAAAAAATAGCAGATCTACAAGCTCATAGCGCGGCACTCGGTGCCGCGCTATGAGCTTGTAGATCTGCTATTTTTTTTAATAGACCAAATAAATATTAAAATGACACGGATGCGTTCCTGGTTTTAAAGGATTAAGCTCCTCCTGTACCTCCTGGGCTGATGGCCTCCTCCAATCTGAGTCTCTCTCTCTATGTGAGAGAGAGAGAGGATGTTTTACACTCATACAGTATGACCACTCTTTATCTTTCATATCAAATGAGTTGTTTTCGAAGACGTTTATGGCAGATCTTTTATCTGTAGGATATTCTTCACAGGTCACTGTTTTAAGCTGACCTTTCTGAAGCACCACTCTGCAATTTACATAATACCAAAAACTAAATTCTGCTGGCTGTCTTGTAAGGAGAGAGAGAGAGAGAGGGGGAGGAAGAGAGGGAGGGAGGAAGAAAGAGAGGGAGGGAGGGAGGGAGAGGGAGGGTTGGGTGCAAACCTTGTATGGCCACAACCGTTCCATTTTTATAATATTTGTTTTTACAAAATAGTGAAAATAGCCGAACTACAAGCTCACAACGCGAGAGAGAGATTTGACACTTGCTTTGGGCAATGTAAACGTATGTTTTCTCATGCCGATAAAGCTCCATTGAATTGAGAGAGAGAGAGAGAGAGGGAGTGAGTGAGTCA
Organism: Gymnoscopelus braueri; assembly: GCF_963280865.1. Taxonomy (NCBI): domain Eukaryota; kingdom Metazoa; phylum Chordata; class Actinopteri; order Myctophiformes; family Myctophidae; genus Gymnoscopelus; species Gymnoscopelus braueri. The sequence continues at coordinate 5,328,067 of NC_137626.1, forward strand.
CAGTATCAGAGCGAGCAGAAATCTTCTACCCTGGCCCTGGTCCCTACTTGAAGTTTTTCCACCCTTCTGTTAGAATAATTGCCGCTACAAACCTTTCCAGGAGTTCCAACAACATGATATTTATTCTAAGGAAAATGTCCTGAGATATGAAAAAAAGATCCCCTTTTGAACAACAACAACATAACATTGAAGTTATGAAAAAAACAAGACCAAACAAACAATAATATAAAGAGCTCAGAAGACATACGATCGGCGGGGAAAACAAAACGATGGCAACTTTGACAAAGTAGTTGAAGAGTGTTTTGTTGCGTGTGTTTGGGGAGGGGGGGGTTGAGGGGGGTTGGGGGGGGGGGGGGTTTCTGACGTGTCCTCTGCCTCTCCTCTCCGCCGCTCAGAGCCGCCAGGGCGCCGGGAGTAATGAGCCATATTAACCCTTTAAGACCGGGAATGCATCCGTGTGTTATTTTACGATTTCTTTGGGCTATTCAAAAATAGCAGATCTACAAGCTCTTGAGAATGTGTGCAAATCTTTTGAATATATATATTTTTAAAGCGAACATTTTTGACTCAGATCTTTGCTTCTGAGGGTCTCCCTGGAACAAAACATTTTGAGATGGGGGTCCGCGGCCAAATATCATTTTGGGGGTCCTTGACATGAAAAAGTTTGAGGACCACTGATATCATTAAAGCAACATAAGTTTGTTTCAAAAGAACGGTAAGGATTTAGAAGACGTTTGTAGAATCCCATGCAGAAGCAAAGATTTGAGTAAAAAAATCGCTTTAAAAATATATATATATTCAAAGATTTGCACAAATGTTCAAGATTTTTCAAATATAGCAGATTACGAGCTTGTATATCTGCTATTTTTGAATAGCCCAAAGACGTCTAAAAACTGACACACAGATGCGTTCCCGGTCTTAGCGCGTTAACGGGCCGCCGCAGATAAACGCCGCGGCTAGGCTAGCGGAGCGTTTAAAAGATGGCTATCTGAACGGAGAGAGCAGGTCTGGGAGAGAGGAGAGGTGTCTGGGAGAGGATAGGTGTCGTCGAGCTGCTGCTGCTCTGAGATCAGCCAGAGATAAGAGCCTCTGTCTGCCTCCACTCTTAACCAGTCTGTTCAGGACGGTTTAGTCAGGACGCCATGTAGAACTGGGCAATTAACCAAAACATGTATAGAAACCGACGCTTTAAGGAATAGTAGACTTTTTTTCATTCGATTAGTTCATTCATATTTACTTTTTGTCGCATTCCTAATGCGACAAAAAGCAGCGCGAGGCGTTGTGAGCTTGTAGATCGGCTATTCGCGGCAAAGAGGTTTGGTGTAGAGGGGGAAATAGAGTGGTGAGTGGTGCTCAAACTTTTTCATGTCAAGGACCCCCAAAATGATATGTATTTGAAGCCGACCCCCATCTCAAAATATGTTGTTCCAGGGACCCCCCAGAAGCAAAGATTCGAATTAAAAAATGATCGCTTTAAAATAATATATAAATTCAAAGATTTGCTCACATTTTCACAATAAAAAAAAAATAGCAGATCTACAAGCTCGTAGCGCGGCACTCGGTGCCGCGCTATGAGCTTGTAGATCTGCTATTTTTGAATAGCCCAAAGTGTAAAATAATGCTTTTTAGCTCAAATCAAAAAGTGTTAAGTGGTTAAATGTATGAAAATACACACTAAACATGAATCCAACATGATAGTGCTGTCAAACAAGTCTATGATGAAATCTATGAAAAATCTGCAACACCATGTTATACAATATGTAGTGGGGTGGGGGGGTCCCTGATTCATCTCTCTCTCAGCTAGGGGGTCCTTGGCCTGAAAAACCTTGAAGATCCCTGCTGTATGCTGTATAGCCTGCAGTATACAGATAGGGCGTAGCAGGTCATCTCAGCACTGTGTGTGAGCGCAGCAGCGTGCAATTCTCACATTATCAGAGGTTGCATTACGCACGCACGCAGGCACGCACACGCACACACGCACACACGCACACACACACACACACACACACACCAGTGGTTACTTAAAGGAGAATTTTGGACTAAAGTTTTCTTACCTTTTCTATGACGTTATGATATCTTAGGATGAATGGTACAGTAGAACATTTTCATAACTCCACCCCTGAGCCGCCACAGCTTAAAAGGTGCGCGGATAGGCCTTAGGTTAGATCACATATTTTAATAGCTTTTTTTTATAATTTTTTTGATGAGATCTGACGTTCATAGTGACAGAACACTATGCAACCAAAAAAAAAAAAAAATCTCGAGATTTCAATCTCGTCTAGCGAGGCTTCTGTTTTTTTTTTTTTTTTTTTTTTTTCTTTTTTGGGACAATGTTCTGTCACTATGAACGTCAGATCTCACCAGAAAAAAAATAAATAAAAGCTATTAAAATATGTGATCTAACCTAAGGCCTATCCGCGCACCTTTTAAGCTGTGGCGGCTCAGGGGTGGAGTTATGAAAATTTTCTACTGTACCATTCATCCTAAGATATCATAACGTCATAGAAAAGGTAAGAAAACTTTAGTCCAAAACTTTAAGTAAAGGTATCAATACTGCAATGTATAAATACTCCGTTACAAGTAAAAGGCCTGTGTTCGAAATGTTACTTGAGTAGAAGTACAAAAGTATTGGCATCAAAAATGTATTTAAAGTACCAAAAGTAAAAGTACTGAAATGTTTGAAAATAGCAGATCTACAAGCTCAAAACGCGTCGCGATGCGGCGCGTTGTGAGCTTGTAGATCGGCTATTTTCAAATAGCCTAGGTATAAAATAGGGCTAAAGTGGTTAACGCATGTTTCATAATATCATAATTTATATCTGAAAAGTAACTAGTAACTAAAGTTTTCAAATAATTGTAGTGGAGTAAAAGCACAATATTTGCCTCTGAGATGTAGTGGAGTAGAAGTAAAAATATCGAAAATTGGGAATACTCCCGTAAAGTAAACATTCCTAAAAATTGTACTTAAGTACAGTACTTGAGTAAATGTAGGCTACTTCGTTACTTTCCACCACTGACACACACACACACACATCTTATTGAGGGAGCCTCGTCGTGACACGCCAGCAATGCTAATTAGCGTTAGCGGTGGGGGGGAGGGGGAGGAATGCGCTCTTTAAACTATTATTGATGTTTCCCCAATCGTTGGCGAGTCTTTGATTTTGGGGCCTTGTCAAAAAATGCTGCCGAGGAAGTTTCTCCTTCCCCCTCACTACCTCGCCCCCCCCCCCACCGAGCTTGAACAAATCCCAGTGAGCGATGATCGAAGCGCTAATCTATGCAAATTAGCGGCTTTCCCCATCCCCCCTTTTAATTACCCTGATTTCACCAGTCAGCGAACTTTCAACCCCCCCCCTCCCGCACGCCTCCTATCTTATCTATCTCGTCCGCTCATCGTCGGAACGCTAAACGCTCTTGTGCACGATGTGAGATAGCATAGCATCAGTGTGATAATCATCATACGAGAACTTGTACACCCTTGAGGGAGATTTCACTGCGGTAGGGCTTCATATTGTATTCTCTGTGTATCATACAAGAGACACGCAGACATGAATGGAAGAGGGGAGGGGGGGGGGGGTGAATAGAAATACTATAGAGCAACTTGACTCTCAGACATTTTCATGTCAAGGAACAGTGGTGGAAAAAGCACTCAAATGTTTTACTTAAGTACAAGTATCAATACTGCAATGTACTGTAGAAGTACTCTGTTACAAGTTAAAGTCCGGAATTCAACATTTACTTGAGTGAAAGTACAAAAGTATTGGTATCAAAATGTACTTAAAGTACCAAAAGTAAAAGTACTAAAATGTTTGAAAATAGCAGATCTACAAGCTCGATGCGACGCGTTGTGAGCTTGTAGATCGGCTATGTTCAAATAGCCTGGGTATTAAATAGGGCTAAAGTTAATGTATGTTTTATAATGTCATCATATATATCTGCAAAGTAACCAGTAACTAAAGTTTTCAAATAATTGTAGTGGAGTAAAAGTACAATATATGCCTCTGAGATGTAGTGGAGTAGAAGTATAAGTATAGACAATTGGAAATACTCCAGTAAAATAAAGGTACCTCAAAATTGTACTTAAGTACAGTACAGTACTTGAGTAAATGTACTTAGTTACTTTACACCACTATCAAGGAGTCCCACATTGATTTGTATTTAGCCGCACATGCAGACCCCCATTTGAAAAGGTTTAGTGACAGACAGGCCCTCCCCTTTAGCTTTGTGTTGTATTTATTTTTTCTAAAACAGATCTACAAGCTCACAACGCATCTCAATGTGACGTGTTGTGAGCGTGTAGATCGGCCATTTGTCACAGGGGACCGTTTGTCACGCAGAGTGTGACAGACACCTCTCCACATATAAAAGCCCATAACGGTAATGGTAGCTTGACCACTTGAAACCCTCTGCATTTTTACAATTCAGCCATTTATCAGACACTCTTTATCCAGAGCCACTTACAATACAGTAAGCAAGGCAAACACATTCATCAAATGCAGAGGAGACAGCGTAGTGCCTCAGTAAACTAGGATCATCACAGGTAAACGCTCTGCCTGGTCAAAATGATGAACGTTTGTTGTGTTGTGTTGTGTTGTGTTGTGTTGTGTTGTGTTGTGTTGTGTTGTGTAGCGTTGTGTTGCCTGGTCAAATTGCTGTCAGTAATCCACAGAGGCAAGATGAGGTAGTAAAAAATCAAGCCATCCAGCGTCCTGGTGATTCATGACCATGAAACATTTGATATTAATATGATATACAATATTTTTTCACAGAATCAAATGTTTTATGGTCATGATTCACCAGGACCCTCGATGGCTTGATTCTAGGCTTAAAATAATTGATATCAATATTTTTGGAAATCTCTATGGGAAAAAAATGCATTGGCCTTTTTCTGAGTGGAACCAGAAAATGGCCGCCACTCGCTATGCATAAGGCTGGGAACGAGACTAGTGGTTAACGGAGAACACACAAATCATCATATTTTATTAAAAAAAACAAATCGTGTTATGCTTCAAACCGTAGAGACGTTGGAAGCGGTGTTTATAGACGTGACTGAGTGTGTGTAATAGTGGCTCCGTGAGAGAGAGAACGTGGTGACACTGCAAACCATGTAGCTGACAGTAGTTTGGGACTCGCTGTGCTGGGGGGAATGGATGGATGGTGTAAATATCACGCCATCACTCTCTCCGGGGCTTGGCAGACATAACGGTGGCGTTTTGTGTTGTTTCTGTTGTTGTTGTTGTTGTTGTTGTTGAAGTGGTAAACAAGGTGAAATAGTGCAGGCGGTGCACAGGCTTGTCAGGCGGGGAGGGGGAGCAGGGATCAGATGCCACTGGTCCTGGCAGCAGAGAGGGCCGGGATCTTGGTTGCCAGATTTTCGCGAGAGAGGACAAGCTAACCAGGCCTATGAAAACAAGCCCAAAAGAAGTGACCGCTGTTTTACCACTTGAGCCCTATTACTGTACATCACCTATTTTAAAATAGACGATCTGCAAGCTCACAGCGCTTCCGACAAATTAGTTAAATTTTCGCCAGAAACAGACTGTATCAAATACAAGTGACTGACTATCATAAACGATACAGAACCTCCTCCCTGACAATATCGCAGAGACAGTTTGTTTATTTTTGGAACACAATTCTTATATGAGACGATTCTAAGATGACCCAATGTTATTCTCCATAGAGACATTACTTTACCTGACTTTACGAACCAGGGGATGAACGAGTGACGTCAGGACTTCTGTACTCTATATAAGCCGTGAAGGGAGCTGACAGACCCTGACAGTCACCTTGATCCAAGTGGCAGATACCAAAAAGAGGAGTTTTGTTTTGTTATTTTTTAGCCTTTGCAATCTACCCTTTGGGCACCCCTGCACACAGGGAAGGGTTTCTGAGCTAGCTACTAGGCCACAGCAGTGCTGCCACACGCACGCACGCACGCTCACACACACACACACACACACACACACACACACACACACACACACACACACACACACACACACACACACACACACACACACACACACACACACACACACCAGGGCTGCTTAATCATTCATGGCCCCTGCTGCACCTGTGGTGATGTTTGAGTTTTATTTCTGGTGATCCAGTGTGAACGGCCGACAAAGAACAGTGGTGGAAAGTAACTATAAGTACATTTACTCAAGTACAGTACTTAAGTACAATGTTGAGGCATTTTTACTTTATTGGAGTATTGACCACGAATTAACCACTTCATCCCTATATACTGGACACGAAGCGACACGTTGTGGGCTTGTAGATCTGCTATTTTCAAATGGCCGAAATGTCAAAATCTACAAAGTATATAACTAGTAAGTTTTCAAATAATTGTAGTGGGGTAAAAGCATAATATTTGCCTCTGAGATGTAGTTAAATAGAAGTAAAAGTACAGAAAAGTGGAAATACTCCAGTAAAGTAAAAAAAAAACTCCAAATTGTACTTACAGTACAGTACTTGAGTAAATGTACCTAGTTACTTAACACCACTGTTAATAACTCTAAAGTGTAATTACCAGCCATGGCCTAGAAGTGCCCTTAAAATAAGCAGTACAATATTAAAGATTAATCCTTAAAACAGAACAGGCAAACCGGTGCAGTGAAGTACAGTGCGTTCTCTTCTCCTGGTTTTAATTCAAGGTCTAACAATAGCGTTCATTTGGAATCCATTGGGTGCTTAAGAGTAGTGTCACTGTCGAATGGAAAACCTTGTATCTGCAAACTGTATGCTTTCCAGAACATGGAAATGAATATGTTAGTGATAGTGATGAAAATAATCTGTGTTCCACTATCCATTGGAAGAAAAAATATTATTATTTAGTCACAAGCTTCTGTTAATAGTTTTCAATGGTTAAATATTTGTACAAATCCACAGACAAACTGAACAACTTTCACTTTAATTCAAAATCATTAAAACCGGGGAAGCATCATTTTAGATCTTAGCGCTATACAAGTTCAAGTTTATTATGTCCCAAACTGGGCAATTTATGTTACAGCAGATAATAATAGGAAACTCCAGGACACAGTCAACATACATACGCAAGAGATAAACATAGACATCACAAGATCCAGATAATAATAGCTACTAATAGCATACCTCTTCCTGCTTCCATTATTGATGGCACGAATGGACGTGGGATACAACTGAGATACAAGCTCACAGCGCGTCACTTAGTACCGCGCTGTGAGCTTGTACATCTGCTATTTTTGAACATGTTTGAAGAATCTTAACAGTGTTTGAAAAATGTTTTTGCTACTTGTGTGTGCCTTTGTAGCAAGATAAAGCTACAGTACAGTACGTGGGCATTGATTTACAGTGATGTAAAGTAACTAAGTACATTTACTCAAGTACACAGTACTTAAGTGCAATTATGAGGTATTTTTTAATTTACTGGAGTATTTTCAATTTTCATTGCTTTTATATCTACTCCACTACATCTCAGAGGCAACTATTGCACTTTTACTCCACTACAATTATTTGAAAACTTTAGTTACTAGTTACTTTGTAGATTTTGATTATTATTACAAAACATACATTACTCATTCAGCCATATACATGTTGGCCGTTTGAAAATAGCCGATCTACAAGCGACCCATTGTGAGCTTGTAGATCTGCTATTTTCAAATGATTTTAATACATTTTATACATTTGAAAACTTCTGCACATTCTGTGCAAGGAGTACTTTCTACTTGAGTAGAAAAGTACATTTTGATACCAATACTTTTGTACTTTTACACAAGCAAATTTTGAATTCCGGACTTTTACTTGTAACAGAGTATTTTAACATTGCAGTATTGATACTTTTACTTAAGTAAAAGAAAAGAGTATTTTTTCCCACCACTGTTGATTTATGAAAACAACCTACAACGGGTGTGAAGAAACAAAAGCCTGAGCCTGAGTGGCTCTGAAGACTTAGCGCTGGGATGAAATAAGGTTTTTGGCAACAGATCTGACATTGTTGGATAAAGAACAAACTGGCACAATTTAGAGAATGCAAATGATCCAATTATTTTTGTTTTTGGCGAGAGTTCAATCGAAGGGAATTAGTTGACATCCACTCTTTAATATCTGCTATAGTGACTTAATTAAACAGGACAGGTTCAAGATACACTTGTGCGTCGTCAGCATAACAATGGGAAGGGAATGTCGTGCCCACGTAATGTCGCCAAGAGGAAACATATAAAGAAAAGGAGATTGAACCAGTTTTTTAGAAATGTAACGTGTTTTGTGTTCACCTCGATGTATCTATTGGTGCCAAATCTTGCTTGGGGGTATTTTCAGTGGTGGAAAGTAACTAAGGCCTACAGTTACTGAAGTATACTGTACTTAAAGATGCACTCTGTAACTGTCCTCTTCTACCCTGGATTTGAACCCGGTTTCCTACGCGAGTGCTGACATTTTTTACCATTGAGCTAATAGAGCCTGCGTGCTTGCATCAGGGTATAAATTCAATCTTGTTTTTTGAGTACCTATTCTATATATTATTAACTAAATGTATTAATCTTGGGAAACTTTAAATGTATTTTTGTTTATTGCTATTCTTGGATCCTGGGATGGGTGCACACTGTTTATCTCCAGATATTCTTGACTTTATACATTAGCCAACGTCCTGATTGAGTTGGCAGTGACCTCACTTGCCCTATTGGGGTGAGCCTATCATTGCATAGTAGTACCTATATAAACCTCTGTGTATGCCCTGTTCCACTGTACATGCCCTGATGAAGGCCTGAACAGGCCGAAACGTTGACGAGCAATACATTCTGGAGCTTTTTGCAACTACCAGTGTGCAGACTTTATTATTTTTCGTGATACTTTGTTTGTCTAAGCACCTGGACCAACGGATGTGTGCGTGCACTACCTTTTTCATAAATTCAATCTTCATCAGGTCAAAATTGGTCAGATCCTGTGTCTAGGTGAGACATGACCTTTGACATGATCTAAATGTCTCAATAGAAGAGCAGGGAAGACAAAAAAACAAGCACCCCAATTGTATAAGTTATATTTTATTAACATGCTCTACCATACAGATTGTATAAGTTATATTGTATTAACATGCTCTACCATACAGATTGTATAAGTTATATTGTATTAACATGCTCTACCATACAGATTGTATAAATTATATTGTATTAACATACTCTACCATACAGATTGTATAAATTATATTGTATTAACATACTCTACCATACAGATTGTATAAGTTATATTGTATTAACATACTCTACCATACAGATTGTATAAGTTATATTGTATTAACATACTCTACCATACAGATTGTATAAGTTATATTGTATTAACATACTCTACCATACAGATTGGACAAAGTCACATTTTATTCATAAAAAAAAAGTTACATAGTAACTTTTACCTTTACATGAGTTTTTAAATATGTTATATCTCTACTCCACTGCGGCTCAGATGAAATATTGAACGTTTTACTCCACTACAAATATTTGTAAACTTTGGTTCCAAGTCACTTTGTAGATTTAGATCATTATTACAGAACATACATTAACCAGTTCAGCCCTATTTGATACTTCTACAAGGTCACAACACATCACATTGAGACACATTGTGAGCTTGAAGATCGGCGTGATCTGAAGTGGAATGGGACATCCTGCGTGATGAGTACTTTTACTTTTGATACTTTAAGATAAGTATATTTTGATGCCACATTTTGAAATACAGGACTGTTTTACTTGTCACAAGAGTATTTCTACATTGTGATATCGTCGTTTTTACTTAAGTAAATAATCAGAGTACTTCTCCCATCACTGGTATATTGTTTTCGCCCGAAAACACAGAAAGCCCAATATAGACTTGTTGTTTAGGGGTCACTAAAATCATTGGGCTGGCACTGACATGATGATTTGTCAAGTATGACATAAACCACTACTGGCAAAGTAGTCCCAGAAATGCCATCTCTCTGTTGTAATGTATTAATAAGCGCAGAATGTGACAACGGTGTCAAATTCTGCACTCAAGTCCAAGTGCAAGCACGGAAACTGTCACCATTGTCAACATCCATTAAAGAGTCATTTATGTCTCTCTCTCTCTCTCTCTCTCTCTCTCTCTCTCTCTCTCTCTCTCTCTCTCTCTCTTCTCTTTTTTTTTGTGAATTAATGTCCTATACTTCGTCATAGGCTACCACTACAGTGTCACACAACAAAAAAACGTGCGACACGTTGTGAGCTTGTAGATCTGTTTATTTTGGGTATATTTGGCCCTGGCTCAGAAGCCTCTTCCAGCAGGCTTTCGCCTTTATCTAGGTTCACCCCCACCTAAATGGTAAATGATAAATGGGGCATTTATATAGTATAGCGCTTTTATCCAAAGCGCTTTATTGTGCATTATTATTTAAGCTACATTAACCCATTCATTCACACACACACATTCAGTCACACACACCGTCCGCACCCGACCAAAACAAACCATGCAAGGCACCAACCTGCTCATTGGGAGCACTGGGACTTGTTATTGTTCCCAGCAGTTCTACCTCCTCATCACTAGAGTTATTGGGGTCTGGGGCTTCATTTTGTGTCGCAGCAGACGCTGTAACTGGTTTGAAGAATCCCGTGAGTTTCTTCATTTTGCTCAGTGTCTCCTTTTTACGCTCTTCTTTTTCAATTTTCTTTTTTCTTTTTTGTGCTCCACTGTCAAACAACCTCCTGTTATCCGCCATGGTGGTGATGATCACAACAAGGTCACAATCACAACAGAACACTGACAGACAGATGTCGCGCCAGGATGACAGGTAAACAGCTGACCTCACCTCCGGGCCTGTCCCCTTGCGTAATCTGCGCATCTTCATTGGCTGGACTGGGATCTAGCCAATGGAGCAAGTTGCTGATGCCTGGGTGGGGCTAGAGCGGATACGGAAGTGGTGTGTGCATGTATGTGTATGTGTGGAAAATACTGGATACAGTAGTAGGCGGGCTTTAGACCGGATCAGGCTTTGACAGCCACTACAGGCACTGTCTTCAGTGTCAGTGACAGTGTGGATAGCAGAGGCTCTCGATGTTTTAACCATAAAACAACTAAATATACAATAACTAAACACAAATCTCACTTGAATTGGATTGCAATACTTTACAATTTGATCGTAAAAAAAAAATGTGATCACAGTTGGAGGCCCGTGGGCTGCAGCCCACCCTAGCCCAACGGTAAGTCCGCCCCTGCACACACACACACACACACACACACACACACACACACACACACACACACACACACACACACACACACACACACACAGTACAAACAGTTGCGTATACTATTGGTCCAAGGTTATTTCCATGCGCAGTGAGCTTGCAGATAATGCTAGTTATTATTATTTAGCTATTTGACGCACAACACATTGCATATAGGGGTTTATAAGTAGCCTGGTTAAGGCTGCACAATGCGTCTGCAGACGTTTAAATGTCATTACTTAAGGCTGTGTGTGTACGTTATTGTCATTAGCGTGGTGCGTGCGTCCTGGCTGATGAATTGAACGCGTGGACCGACGTGTATATAGGCCCACAAAGTGAGGGCCATAATTGTGACTCATAAATCAACGGGTGCGTTGCTGTTCTCCGATAAGAGAAGTGAGGCGGCTTGACGCGCTGCATCTCAATGTTATTTAATGTGTCTCTTTGCTGATGATGGACTGATTCCTGGAGCATAACCGTTGCTGTCGGAGACGAAACCTTGTATCTCCGTATTTCAACTTGTTGTATGTTTTTTTTATTCTTTTTCATTAACCCATTCAGTCCGGGGACGCATCTGTCATTTTTGATTTCTTTGGCTATTCAAAAATAGCAGATCTACAAGCTCGTAACGTGGCACCGATGAGCTATGAGCTTGTTTTACTTAAGTAAAACATTTTTGTACTTTTTCCACCACTGGTAAACACAGCAAGTAGAAGTGAAAGTGAGAGTGCGTGCGGGATAGTTCTATAGTTACAGTATGGGCAATGATCCTGATAGTTTCTGTCCAGGAACCCAGGGATGAGGGTAATAAAAGTCGTCCTATAGTACGTTAGCCGATGCAGCATGAGATGTGTTTGAGGTACAACCAAAAAGCAAGCCAACGTGGGTCAGAATCTGACATTTATTGTCCCATTGTTTCAAAGTACCATTGGTCTGATGGCATGCATTACAGCAATAAAAAAACAACAACAACGAAGTGACCGAACACACACAGCCCAAGTGCCAAAGTTTATTTGAGGACTCTGTGTCCTCAAATAAACTTTAGCACTTTTGGCTGTGTGTGTGTGTTCACCTTTTCCACCGGGCCTGTCCCACCATTCTTTTTTTTTCCCCGCCTAATTTTGAACCAGTTCAGAGTGTTTCTTAACAGTAACTGTATCTGCCATTGTCGATTCAATTGCCTCCGTGAAATGGACAGTTCCGGACTTTTACTTGTAACAGAGTATATCGACACTGCCGTATTGATATTTTTACTTAAGTAAAAGATGCAAGTACGTTTTCCACCACTGATAGAGACCCGGGCGTTGTCCCTCGAGTGGAGTTGTGGCGTATAGGTACTGTAGGTGACCTTGGGTTTTCTTTCCATTCCCCAATATTTATAACGTTGCTGGGCGACCCCCGGAGGTATCTCTGACACGCAGAGCAGAGCAGAGCCGCCCCGCTCCGTCTCTCCAGGCCTCCAGGTTTCACTCACACGGGGAAGGTTGGCTGAAATCAATACAAGCATTCCTCCCCAGGGGTCCATGATAACTGACTTGACTTCAGCTCCCCCTTCAGCTCGCTCTCTCTATCTCTCTGTCTCTCTCTCTCTCTCTCTCTCTCTGTGTCCTGGCATTCAATCTCTGTTCCACTTTGGTAAAAAAGGAAAAAAATAGCTCTCATGCTGTGCATGGTGGAAAGTAACTAAGTAGCCTACGTTAACTAAGTACTGTACTTAAGTACAATTTTGATGTACTTTTACTTTACTGGAGAATCTAAAGTTTCGGATACTTTTACTCCACTACATCTCCACAGTCAAATATTGTACTTTTTTTCCACTCCACTACAATTATTAGGACGCTTTAGTTACTCGTTACTTTGTAGATTTAGATTATTATTATGAAACCACTTCAGACCTACACTTTGAAAATAGCCGGTCTACAAGCTCGCGACGCATCGCAGCGCTTTGTGAGCTTGTAGACCTGCTATTTTCAAAAGATTTGTATACATTTGAAACCTGTGAAACGGGACATTCTACATAATGACTTGGTACTTTAAGTACATTTTGATACCAATCCTTTTGTACTTTTACTCAAGTAGGCCTACATTTTTAATTCCGGGACTTATACTTGTAACAGAGTATGTCTACATTGCAGTATTGATATTTTTACATAAAAAAATAATAATAATCCCACCACTGTTGATAACTGACCCCTCTGTGTGTCTCTCTCTCTCTCTCTCTCTCTCTCTCTCTCTCTCTCTCTCTCTCTCTCTCTCTCTCTCTCTCTCTCTCTCTGTCCTGGCATTCAATCTCTGTTCCACTTTGGTAAAGAAAAAAAAAAAGCTCTCTCTCTCTCATGCTCCAGCTACCCTTGGAAGAGCTGAATGTCAGTGTCAGGACCCTGTATTACCGACAGCGCGGAGAGATGTCCAACAAACAAGCCTTTTGGGCAGCTCTGCTAACTTGTAAGTGACATATCGGAGCTGCCCTGAGGGTACCGAGGCCCGCGGGACAGGAGGTAATTTAGCCAATGTGCTACAATCGACCTTAACCTCTTAAGACCGGGAACGCGTCCGTGTGTCATTTTAAGATTTCTTTGGCAAAAAAGTAAAAAATAGCGGATCTACAATCTCAGCGCGACATTTTTTTTTCAAAAAATCTTGGAAAAATTAGTGCAAATATTTCAATACATTTTTTTTAAATATATTTTTTGGGGGCTTATTTTGCCTTTATTGATAGGATAGTAGACTGACAGGAAATAGGGAGAGAGACGGGGGGGGGAGACACACAGCAAAGGTCGTCAGGATCAGTAGTCGAACCCGCGACAAGCTGGATTACCAGCCTATGAGATATGCACCTGGACCGCTAGGCCAGCGCGCGCCCCTTAAATATATTTTTTCTTAATGACAAAATTTGGTAAATATTTTGTTCTAGGGACCCCCCCCAGAAGCAAATATTTCAGTTACAAATATTCAAAGATTTGCATAAATTGTCACTTTCTATTTTCAAAAATAGCCAAAGACATCTTAAACTGACACAGATGCGTTCCCGGTCTTAATGGGTTAACTTTTAAACCCCCACCCACCCACTTAAAAACTCGACACCGCACTTTCCCCCGTTTTCATTTGAGGGACCCGATGGAGCACCTCAGCTAAAATGCTTTCTGCCTCTCCTCCTCCTCCTCCTCCTCCTCCTCCGTGCAGTTAGGGTCCGTGGGGCAGATGGAATGGGCCTGTCTTCTTCTAGATGGCTCTACCTTCCGTCCTGACAGTTTACGCTCAGGAAATCTGGGACATTGGCTCTTTACTTTTATACCGCAAAGTTCAACAACACCGACTCTACTGCGGTGAACCGTTTTACTGTGGTGAACCGCTCTACTGCGGTGAACTAAGTGCAGTGGTGGAAAAAGTACGATTTTTTTTTTTTTAAAGTAAGTAAAATTATCAATACTGCAATGTATGAATACTCTGATAAAAGCTATTTTGAAAATATACGGGAGCTTAAGCGAGGGCATTTTCAGGAGTTGGCACTGGCGTGTCCGCGCCGCTGTAATCTTTTCATGGACGGTGAGGTCTCCCAGCGTGTTGGGGACATGTGTCCCCTCCCCTGTGTGCGCTCGCGCAATTTTTTCGATTTCGGCGGATTTGGGTACTTTTTCCCCCCGTTTTTGTTACTTTATTTCGGTTTTAGGGTTAGGGGTAGGGTTAGGTTAGGCTTATAGATATATAATAATACAAAATAATAATAAATAAAAGAACTTTTTATCTATTTTATTTTTATTTTTATTGGTGGCTTTGGATAAAGCATTGGTGGCTATAGCCACTGAAGTCCCCGCCTAACGACGCCACTGGATGGAACCAAATGGACCCTTATGGGTCTGTAACTCTGAGAGTGTACAAATATTTGGTTCCATTTGTACACTTGGTTCCATTTGTACATTTGGTTCCATTTGTACACATGTACGCATTGTTTGTAAATCCTAACAGATTTTTGAAAAAATATATATATATATTTTTTACGATTTTTCAAGCTCATAGCGCGGCACTCGGTGCTGCGCTATGAGCTTGTAGATCTGCTATTTTTGAATAGCAAAAATAAATCTAAAGTGACACAGATGCGTTCCAGGTCTTAATGGGATAAGGTTACAGTGCAGCACGAGAAATGAATCAAAAGAAGCTCAATAAAAGGCTGCGGCACATGGGGAAAAAAAGTCTTCAGCTGTGATTTAAAAGAAGAGAGAGGTGTAGCACACCTGGTTGTTCACAAAACAATTCAACTGGAAAGGAACCCAAATCATGCCGGCTTAACATTTTCTGCAGGCTGTGTTGCTTGCTTTGTTGAAGTATGGATTTCCGGATGAGCATTTTTTAGAGACTCACGTTGTCATGCGGTGCGTCGCGCCGCGTTAAAAGCTTGTAGATCTGTCCCTTTTTGGAGAGTCGTGTAGTTTTGTGTCTGTTTCCCGGTTGCCTTTTATGGTCTTAAAAGCAGTGGTGGAAAAAGTACTCAAATGTTTTACTTAAGTAAAAGTATCAATACTGCAATGTAGAAGTACTCCGTTACAAGTAAAAGTCCGGAATTCTAAATTTACTTGAGTAAAAGTACAAAAGTATTGGCATCAAAATGTACTTAAAGTACCAAAAGTAAAAGTACTAACATGTTTGAAAATAGCAGATCTACAAGCTCACAACGTGTCGCAATGCGACGCCTTGTGAGCTTGTAGATCGGCTATTTTCAAATAGCCTATGTATAAAATAGGGCTGAAGTGGTTACTGTATGTTTTATAATATAATAATGTATAAATGCAAAGTAACTCAAGTTTTCAAATAATTGTAGTGGAGTAAAAGTGCAATATTTGCCTCTGAGATGTAGTGGAGTAGAAGTAAAAGTATTGGAAATTGGAAATACTCAAGTAAAGTACAAATACCTCAACATTGTACTTAAGTACAGTACTTAAGTAAATGTACTTAGTTACTTTCCACCACTGGATACTGGACTGAGGTTACAGTGCAGCATGAGAAATGAATCAAAAGAAGCTCAATAAAAGGCTCCGGCACATATGGGAAAAAAAGTCTTCAGCTGTGATTTAAAAGAAGAGAGAGGTGTAGCACACCTGGTTGTTCATAAAACAATTCAACTTGAAAGGAACCCAAATCATGCCGGCTCAACATTTTCTGCAGGCTGTGTTGCTTGCTTTGTTGAAGTATGGATTTCCGGATGAGCATTTTTTAGAGACTCACGTTGTCGTGCGTCGCGCCGCGTTATAAGCTTGTAGATCTGTCCCTTTTTGGAGAGTCGCGTAGTGTTTCTATTTTCCGGTTGCCTTTTATGGTCTTAAAAGGGGCGTGGAGCAATGCAAATGATCTCCCATATGAACGTGCCTCTGACTGTCAGGCAAAAATGAGGAACAACTGTGAGCCCCACATGTGAGGGATTCACACACCCCGCTGTGAATTGCATGTCAGTTTTTGCTTAGAGAAAATACACCCTCCTTTAGTCACTTTATTTACACATTATTTGCGACCAGCTCAGTGAATCGGGCCCATTGTACTTTTTACTCCACTACAATTAGACAATTTTAGTTACTAGTTACTTTGTAGATTTGATTATTACAAACCCCCTTTGCAATTATGTTACAGGGACATTGGCATTCCAGGGAAATTGAAAAAGGAGAGCTCGTTTTCACCCCCCCTCCCCCCCCCCCCGCAGGCAATTCTGTAGAACCAACACTAGAAGGCAATGCAAGCCACACTAGACTAGACCCTAACCCCCTTTTCAATCTATGCCCCCACCACACACACACGCGCACGCATGCACACACGCACGCGCCATGCTTTCAATTTGGTTTATTGAAAGAATGACTGTTAAGATAATTTTATTGTGTTCTGGCTTTTAACATTTGTTTTAGTTTATCCACGACACACACGCACGCGCGGATAGTAACCCATGAAAATATCTATTCTCCCCCTATCGGTTTACAACTAGGCCTCGCGCCGAAGCCCTGCGCCTAAAAACGAGCGCTCCTCTTTCAATTTCCCTGGAATGCCAATTTCCCTGTGACAGATATACTTAAAAATGTGAGCACTTCTTCCATCACTGTGCATGACTGCAGGGGATAACGGAGTGACGTCAAGACTTCCGATACTCTATTAACCGTCCAACACACTGCTGAGTGTCTCTCATATATGCAGACACGTGTAATCCGCTGCTCGCCTCTATAGTAAACATGATTTGTCAGGAGTGGCTGCAGCGCACAGGCCTTCAACAATGCTGGAGTAATCTCCTGAGGTGAGAGAGCTTGTAATTACGCCGTTTCCCCCCCCCCCCGTTTTTTTCTCGGTGTTCGCTCTCGTGGGCAAAGCGCTGAGCACTTATACGCCTTCCAATTTTTTTTTTCTCTTTTTCCAGAGAACATTAATATTATCCTCTCAGTTCCCATGTGGTGCTGCTGGTTGCAAGAATTATACATTTTTATGAGGCGATCGCAGGAGGCGTGCATCACGGAACGTGGCCATATTATATAGCGCAATGAATTCTTCCCACACACCACACCCTTCTCGGTTTAACCCATTAAAGACCTGAGGCTGATTCGACTTTTTTTATGTGCCAAGGACCCCCAAAATGATTATGTATTTGGCCGTGGACCCCCCATATTAAAATATTGTTTTCTCCCACAGAAGAGAAAATTTGTGTTAAAAAAAAAAAAATATATTCTAAAGATTTTTCAAAAATGTTCAAAAATAGCTGATGTACAAGCTGCTGTGAGCTTGCGTAACGCCCAGGATTCGAACCGTGTGGTCTCCCACGTGAAAAGCCAGCATCTTGACCACTAAGCCAAAGGGATATCCCCATTGCTCGGGGGGAAATATTAAGACTTTCAGGCCATCATCAGGCTGAGGTTTTAAACCACTCCGTTACATTTGTATATCTGCTATTTTTGGGCGGTGAAACCGCCCCTATAAGTGAGATTTGGAAAAATGTACATTTTCCTGCGCTGTGATCTGGGCCCAGGAAATTTGTACAATTATCCTGCGCTGTGATTGGCCAATCACAGTCTATTCAGGACTGTGATTGGCCAGTGTCACATGACACATGTGCATAGCCCTATATAAGAAACCATAACTTGAAAAAAAACAAAAAATTGTTTTTTTCAAGTTATGGTTTCGTCCATCATAAAGAGTGTTTCAATAAATGTACATTATTATATTATATTTTGTACATGATTGGTTGACTCCATTCAGTATTGTGATTAGCTAGCAAGACACCGCCCACTTCACACAGGGTGTGATTTATTTTTTTAAGAACCGCTGTTCTTAACCAATGTTCTAAATACTCAGTTTTCTGGAAAAAAAATGCATGTTGCTAATTCATACAGTATAAATTATATATAGCTAAAATCTAAAAATGACACAGATTCTTTCCCGTTCGTATAGGGTTAAAACTTAATGGGGGGGACGAGGCTTGGAGATTGAATGCAATGCCACCCGCTTGGCCGCGCAGTGATCTCCCAGCGCAGTGGCGTCAGTTCAGCAACAGCTAAGCAGTGGTGGAAAAAGTACTCAAATGCTTTACTTAAGTAAAAGTACCAATACTGCAATATAGAAATACTCCGTTACAAATAAAAGTCCAGAATTCAAAATTTACCTGAGTAAAAGTACAAAAGTATTGGCATCAAAATATG
Source organism: Gymnoscopelus braueri (assembly GCF_963280865.1). Lineage (NCBI taxonomy): Eukaryota > Metazoa > Chordata > Actinopteri > Myctophiformes > Myctophidae > Gymnoscopelus > Gymnoscopelus braueri. The sequence goes on from NC_137626.1 coordinate 5,346,935, forward strand.
CTTAAAGTACCAAAAGTAAAAGTACTAAGATATTTGAAAATAGCAGATCTACAAGCTCACAACGCGTCGCGATGCGACGCGTTGTGAGCTTGTAGATCTGCTATTTTCAAATAGCCTAGGTATAAAATAGGGCTGAAGTGGTTAATGTATGTTTCATAATGTAATAATTTATATCTGAAAAGTAACTAGTAACTAAAGTTTTCAATTAATTGTAGTGGAGTAAAAGTACAATATTTGCCTCTGAGATGTAGTGGAGTAGAAGTAAAAGTATTGGAAATAGGAAATACTCAAGGAAAGTACAAATACCTCAAAAATGTACTTAAGTAAATGTACTTAGTTACTTTCCACCACTGCAGTTAAGGTATGGCAAAGGGTTGCCAACTCCCAGAGATTAAAATAAGGGACACCTATCCTGGGCTCGCGGGGGCTCGCATTGTGAGCTTGTAGATCTGCTATTTTCAAAATATTTTTATACATTGTCAACGGCCTCCAAATTAATATGAATTTGTCCGCGGACCCCATCTGAAAATATTTTGTGCCAAGGTATAAATGTTTCAAACCCCCCCCCCCCCCCCAACCCCCCCAAAAAAAGCAGATCTACAAACTCACAATGCGTCGTATCGCATATTGTGTTTCCACCCAGTCCGGAATGAGAAGGCCACAATTTACATGTATCTCTGTTCCACTTCCAGTTTCATCAGCTTGTTTCCTCTTTTTTGTCTTCTTTTTTTTAATCACTTCCAATTTCACTTCTTCTTTATCCTGTATCCTGTATGAGTATTCTCTCTCCACATTATATTAACCCTTTAAGACCGGGAACGCACCTGTGTCCTTTTAGATTTCTTTGGCTATTCAAAAATATCAGATCTACAAGCTCATCGCGCTACGAGCTTATAGATCTGATGTTTTAGAAAAATCGTGAAAATGTCTGCAAATCTTTGAATATATATATATATTTTAAAGCGAACATTTTGAACTCAAATCTTTGCTTCTTGGGGTCCCTGGAACAAAATGTTTTGAGATGGGGGTCCATGGCCAAATTCATATCATTTTGGGGGTCCTTGACATGAAAAGGTTTGAGAACCACTGATATTATAGCAACATGAGTTTTTTCAAAAAAACTGTTTGGATTTAGAAGACATTGTAGAATCCACCAGAAGCAAAGATTTGAGTTAAACATGTTTGCTTTAAAAGATATATATTCAAAGATTTGCACACATTTTCATGATTAAAAAAAGAAAAATGGTAGATCTACAAGCTCATAGCGTGGCACTCGGTGCCGCGCTATGAGCTTGTATATCTGCTATTTTTGAATAGCTCAAAGTATAAAATAATGGTTAAAGTGGTTAACATATAAAATGACACATGCTTTCCCGGGTCTTAATGGGTTAAATTGGTATACCGACCTAAATATGTATTTGCTGTTTATTTACTAAAGACCTGGCGTTACGGGGAGAGCCCTGCTATTGAACAAACACTTTAGCAATGATTGCTATGGGAACATAGAGCTATTTAACACTTACTATGACTCAAAATCACTTAAAGCACTTACAAAGTAAAGCTTTAGTAGTTCCAGTGCTCGTCCGCCCATTGATTTTGATGCAGTCTTTTTGTTTCATACACCAATGGTTCCCAAACTTGGGGCTCGGGACCCCCAGGGGGGTCCCCAGATGATTTTGGAGGGGTCCCCAGATGATTAGCTTAACGTGCAACATTGATTTCTCACGCGACAGTAAACAAACCAACATACAGTATACAGTGGTGGAAAAAGTACTCAAATGTTTTACTTAAGTAAAAGTATCAATACTGCAATGTAGAAGTACTCTGTTACAAGTAAAAGTCGGTAATTCTAAATGTACTTGAGTAAAAGTGCAAAAGTATTGGAATCAAAATGTACTTAAAGTACCAAAAGTAAAAGTACTAAAATAATTGAAAATAGCAGATCTACAAGCTGCACAACACGTCGCAATGCGACGCGTTGTGATCTTGTAGATGTATACAATAGGGCTAAAGTGGTTAATGTATGTTTTATAATATCATCATTTATATCTGAAAAGTAACCAGTAACTAAAGTTTTCAAATAATTGTAGTGGAGTAAAAGTACAATATTTGCCTCTGAGATGTCGTGGAGTAGAAGTAAAAGTATTAGAAGTGCTCAAGTAAAGTACAAATACCTAAATATTTTACTTAAGTACTTGTAAATGTACTTACTTTCCACCCCTGACAGTATACTGTAAGTGTATAAATGGCACCTTTCTAAAGTGACCATTTAAGGACTTGTGAGACCTTTTTAATACCTCTAAAATAGATTAAAAACAATACTAAGACCATTACTATGTCAAAAAGTAACCAACACATTATGCTATAAAAACAAATCAAACGTTGGCCAAATTGTCAAAATGACCTGAGAAAGAGACAAACATTTAGACCAGTGGTTATCAACCAGTGGTCCTTGGGGGGGTACCAGGGGGTCCCCAGCTAAATTAGTTAACATAGCGTCACAATCATTTTAACTACTTAGCTTTGGGCTATTCAAAAATAGCAGATATGAGCTTGTAGATCTGCTATTTTTGAAAAATCGTTCATTTCAAAAAAAAATTACTCAAATCTTTGCTTCTGGGGGTCCCTGGCACAAAACATCGTTAGATGGGGGTCCGCGGCCAAAATGTATATCAATTTAGGGGTCCTTGGCATGACAATGGTTGAAAATTGATTGATTTAGACAATAGCAGATCTACAAGCTGGAGCGAAAGTCACAAGTAACTACAAAACTACAAATACTCAAGTAAAGTACAGATGCTCAAAATAAAGTACAGATACTTCATACATGGAATCCTTCACAGAGCAGCCACCACACAAGTAGTTATACCACAATGAAATACTCTGTAGTAAAAAAAAAAGATTCTGGAGTACAAGTACAAAAGTATTTCAAAATGTGTCAAACTTTTTAAAGATAGCAGATCTTTAAAAAGTCACAATAGACAAAGTATACTATAAAATATGACATAACTGCCTAACTACATAACTTAATGTATGGGTCTTTCTTTCATTCTTTCTTTCTTGTTACAGTAAGTGTTAAATAGCTCAATATTTGGATAATCATTGCTATAGAGTGTTTGTTTGTTCAGTAACAGGAGTCTCTATGTCTCTCCAGCTCTTTAATAAACAGAAAATGCATTTTCAGGTTGGGATACCAATTCTATCCAATCGGGATAGAGAACTCAGACAGGATACAGATTAACACATTGCGTGCCAATCGCGTAGTTCTACACAAACCTAAATAATTTCATTTCACACATTTCATTGTAGCACACCGGAAACGGAAATGAATGTCAATCGAAGATTTTCGTTCCCATCCCCCGCCGCTCTAAAGCCTCCGCTAATCCGCCATTATCTCGGTGTTGTTTTTCTCCGCGCTGAACGCTGTTTAATAGAAACTGCGACTACTGCAAAATGGACGATCGCCGACTGAACATGTCTTCTCTGGGCCACTGCACACAGCTACCCTGTGTGTCTACAAACAGTTTAACGCGCGATCGTAAGGTATTTAGCGAGGTCTGTGGCGAGGTGAAAAAAACAAAAAATATAAAAATAAATCGCATCAAATGACTCATGACTCTGAGGAAGGTCGAAAGACCGAAACGTCAGTCTATCTGTTTTACTTGCACCTAAATAAATAAAAGGCCTAAACTGTCCGTGTTGCTCCAGCGTTCTCTCTTCTGCACTTACTGTACTTTGTGTCATGTGCTGAGAGCAGTGGAAGCATGGCAAATAGGCTTTGTGAATCAGACAATTATCCATAGAGAAACATGTTCCACATTACACTCTGATGCTGATGCAGACAGAGAGATAACAAGACATTACACCAGTAAGACCTGAAGCCCATTCTACAAATGCCTTCTAAATCAGTACTGTAGAACTTTCTTAAACCAAGGACCCCCAAAATGATATATAATGTATTTGGCCGCAGACCCCCCCATTGGAAAAATTTTTTGTGCCAGGGGAAGATTTATCAACAAAAGTTAAAATGAAGAATGAAGTGACGCGCTGTGAGCTTGTAGATCTGCTATTTTTTGAGAACCACTGCTCTGAAAAAAAAAAACGTGTTTTGCTATACATCTGCTAAATATGCAAAAAAATACGTTGGTGTGCTATAAAATGACCCGAAAACTGTCCTTTGCCTATAGGGCGCATTCTGACATTAACACGGCCCTGCAAAGCAGCTGACCAAATTGGCGGTCTTTCTTAAACTCACCTGATTCATTGTACTTCCTCTTGCTATCGGTGCTAGCCTGGCATGGCCCAGACTAATATCACTGAGTAGAACTTAGTCTCAGATCTCTGTGTGGAACCTGCATTTCCAAGGGGCGGATAAAAAAAAAATGCATCTGGTCATAAACCCGCCCCGTATTTGCATACTGGGCCCTGATTGGTCCCTCACTAGTGAAATCCAATCACAACTGAGCGGCATTTTTTTTTGTTTGTTGCAATGGCTGATCCTTCTGGTCTCCAGGCTGTGTCAGTGCTGCCCATAGAGGTATAATGTAACTAGAGGGCGGATTGCCCCGCCCCCAGCTATCATTTCAATGAATGTGCTCAGTGGCGTTTTGAAGCACCCGGAAGCCTGCCGGAAGTAGAATTATTGAGTCGTTTTTTGATCACACATAGAGTTATGAGCATGAGCACTAGTGTCCTTTTTGCGTCCTACGGCAGCCCGGTGTGTCAAGGATTGAACGCGAGATATTTATTAAATACACTCGAGATGCATATTTATATGTAAATAATGCATATGTATGTATGTATAATATGTTTACATATTTATATTTATATATATAAATATCTCTCAGTATGTTTTTGCTCGTGCATGTATTTCTCCCCGCCTGCAGTTCCAGCTTTGGCCACTGGGGTGGCGGCTTCAATGTTTCTCAGCAACTCTGGGGGCTTGGTGCTGCCACTGAATGATGTTTGTATGCTTCGTGTATGCTCCCACCACCACCACCACCCCAGCACCACCAGTAGGCTCTGCTTTCTCTAAGGGTTCTGTTTTCCCCTGGGGGGGGGTTGGTATAGATGAATATATCCCTGCTCTTAAACGGTTGTCTTCTAATGTACTGAGCAGGGATGTAAATGTATAGCAGAGCTTGAACGCCAAGATCAAATATAATATTCACACTTTGTATTTACATGAAATACATACATTGTTTATGAACTTTCATGCTGGCTTCTCGCACCAGTCTTTAGCCTCTGTAAGCCTTGAGTTTAGCGCACACGCTTTTCTACAGTATCTTATCGGCTATAGGATAAGCACTCATGCAACAGAAGTATTAAATCATTTGTAACCAAGTGCTGTATATAGAGTACATAGTGCAAATAGCGGGCAACATCATGTGATGAACTGCTATCACCTCTGCCCTATATTTATACAAGCTTGTGCTATAGTCTGAGCACAACCGTGCGGAATTGCAGACATATCAGAGAGAGAAAAACAGATCGAAGAAATTGATTTTCTTTGTCAACGTGGGTCGTATGGTTAAAAAAAAAAAGCTGTTGTTTCTTATAGACCATGATAACAACATGAAGTGAAATGCACATGGACAGTGTGAGGGAGTGTTTTCTCTAACCCGCGTAGGCGCTGGAAGTACATCTTCAACAATCTATTAATTACACCCACCAGGAAATGCAACAGGACAACGCGGGGCTTTTTAACCATGTTTGTGATTTCTCAAGCTTTTGAGAAAAGTTGTCGAGGCTGTCGCTCAGTGTGTGAACGTGAAGTAGGCTACACACTTATAGCCAGTGGTGGAAAATGTGCTCAAATTTTTTACTGAAGTAAAAGTATCAATACTGCAATGTAGAAATACTCTGTTACGCGTAAAAGTCGGGATTTCTAAATTTACTTGAGTATAAGTACAAAAATATTGGTATCAAAATGTACGTAAAGTACCAAAAGTAGAAAGTAGGCCTTTTTTGTGTGAAATGTATACAAATATTTTGGAAATGGCAGATCTAAAAGCTCACAATTGTAGATACATTACATACATTGTATATGTACAATATTTGCCTCTGATATGTAGTGGAGTAGAAGTAAAAGTACTGTAAATTGAAAATAATCCAGTGAGGTAAAAGAATACCTCAATAACTGTACTTATGTTACAGTACTTGAGTAAATGTGCCATTGCAGCAGACATAACGTTAGTGTGGGTGTGTTTGCTCGTTTATGACGGTTTGATCCAGTTAAAAGCAGCCGTGGACATAAACTGGGCAATGGTTGTTTGTTGGCATGACAAGTAGATGCATCGTCCCAGCATTGACAAGCTGTCTGCCTGGGCTCGTGGGTGACAGTCTGTTTCTGCTTTGGCCAAATGGAAATAATGATCTGTATTAAGTACTTCCCCTAGAAGTACAAACCTGCTTCACCAGAACCAATGTTCAGGTGCAATTTACTCAAGTACTGTACTGTGCAAACCTTTGAGGTATTTTTACTTTACTAGAGTATTTCCAATTTTCAGTACTTTTAATTCTACTCCACTACATCTCAGAGACGAGCATTTGTGGGCAACTTTTTACTCCACTACAATTATTTGAAAACTTTAGTTACTAGTTACTTTGTAGAACCAGTGGTTGCATGCGCAGGAAGAGACACAGAAACGTGTGTCAGGACATGGAGGAATAAAAAAAGAATGGTATTTGAGTTTTAAATGTCACCACTAATGATAATGCTATTTCCTGAGTGTTTGTCATGGTTTCCGGAGGGAGGTAAAGATCACAGTGACACCGTGCGTGGGGAAAGGGACATGTGATTTCAGCATGGATTACGGCCAAGAAGTACTCAGTTTTCTTTTTAAATATTTGTTTTGGGGGCTTTCATGCCTTTATTGACAGGATCGTAGGCTGACAGGAAATGGGGAGAGAGTTTGATTGATTGATTGAAAATGTTATTAGGCAAAAGGAATGTAAAACAACACAGTTACATTTATAATACTTTTTGTCTAAAAGGACCAAAAAAGTCCTTGCGGACTTGTTTCCGTTGGGGTCCTTGGTATTAATTTCATAGGCATATATAGTAGCAACCAAACAGTTCAATATCAACATAAAAACACAGAGAAAAAATACCACTATGTGCAAAAAAAACATAAATAATAATAAGTGGAGGGGAGTCGTCTGTCTACCGGGAAACTGGTACTACCTCCTCTTTTGGCCTCCAGACAGATGAGTTTTTAGGGCTGTTTTGAATGAGCCCAGCGAACTGCAATTTTTGAGGGATGGGGTTAGACTATTCCATACCTTGGTGGCCGTGCTGTAGAAGGATAATTTGCCCATGTTTGTTTTATGGGTGGGTGTTACCAGATTGTTGTTTACGCTCCCTCTAGTTTGGTGACTGTGGGTGTCACTAACTTTTTGGAGGTATTTAGACAGATTATGCGGGTATAGGGGGCATTTCGGGCAAATCTGCATTTACAATTTTGAAGACCAGTCCCATTTTTAGTTGTCTAACCCTGTCTTCCACCCTGAGCAGCCTAGGCGAGATGAGATAGAGAGATGGGGGTGTCGGAAAAGTCTGCGGCCAAATACATGTCATTTTGGGGGTCCTTGACATGGAAAAGGTGGAGCACCACTGAGCTAGAGTTGCACAAATGTTCACGATTTTTAAAAAATAGCCAAAGAAATCTTAAAATGACAGATAAGTTCCCAGTCTTAATGGGTTAAATAATATTGCTCATCACTCTGCAACAGGATTTCGGGTCCCATCAGGATAGAGGCGACATTGCCAGGCATTTGCTTGCATTTGAGTGCGTAGGTTGTAGTGTGGAAATGACTTACACTAATCAGGCAAAACACTAAACAAACAAACAAACAAACAAACAAAAGAGATAGAGTAAAAATAAACTGTCTACAACAATGTCATTGTTTGGATGGGGCACCATGAGGGGCGGCAGTGGCTCAGGGGTAGAGGGAACTGAAAACCGCAAGGTTCCCAGTTCAATCCCGGGCTGGAGAGCTCCCCCAGAGTTAGTGTCGAAGTGTCCTTGAGCAAGACTCTGAACCCCTAATTGCTCCCGATGTGCAGGTTGGATGTGCAAGGCACCAACCTGCACATCGGGAGCAATTAGGGGTTATCATAGGAATTAATTAATGGGTCACAAAAAGCTTAAAGGGATATTTCACTTTCAAAAAAACTTTTGGTCATTTTATCATCTACTCAGGCCTTTGTGAGCCCCCCAGACAGTTTTTAAGTTGCTTGATTCATTATTTAGATATTTGATATTCATTTTATCAGACACGCCCCCTTCCTATACAAACCCATTATAACTTCAAACTCCATTTTAACCATGTTAGATTCATCAAAAACACCCGTCCTTGGTTTTGGTGACTCACCCTGCCCTCCTAATGCGTGAGGGGGCCGTGTTTTTCCGATTACTTTTTTCATTTATTTTATTTAATTTCTTTATTGTATTTAATTTTTTTCATTTTCCAAAAAATATATAAAAAATAAATGAAAAAAGTAATTGAAAAAACACGGCCCCCTCACACATTAGGAGGGCAGGATGAGTCACCAGAACCAAGGACGGGTGTTTTTGATGAATCTAACATGGTTAAAATGAAGTTTGAAGTTACAATGGGTTTGTATAGGAAGGGGGCGTGTCTGATAAAATGAATATCAAATATCTAAATAATGAATCAAGCAACTTAAAAACTGTCTAGGGGGCTCACAAAGGCCTGAGTATATGATAAAATGACCAAAAGTTTTTTTGAAAGTGAAATATCCCTTTAATATCGCAATATTTCGGTAACATTGCAATGGGAAATAAATCCACAAATCAGACCACCGTTTAAGTCCAAAATAAAAAAATAGCGCCAATTGCCTATATAATCCTGGGCGCTACTCTCCCTCTGCCAGCCTAAGGAGAGCCCAGAACTGAGCTTATGCCTCCTTCAATGCTTGAGGAGCTAGCAAGCCGCTTCTTATCACCTGACAGGGGGAGAGTTTCCCCGGTTGGACGTAGCGCGTGGAAGGAACACGTTATTCCAACCAGTTCCTTTCCCCTCCATCAGGCACCCCGGCTGACCAGGGGGAGGCAGTATAGAGACCAGGATTACAGCATGTTTTTTTGTGAGGGTACCTACCCATAGGGGACACGGGGAGAACATGCAAACTCCACACAGAAAAACATTTCATGTTTAAGGTAGTGGTGTGTTTATTCCTACTAACAACAACACTACATCATGTTTAAGGCAGTGGTGCTGACATATAGCAGAATATGTCTTGAGCGATTAGAATTCACTTACACACACAACAAAGAGAGAGACACACACACACACAACAAAGAGAGAGACACACAACAGAGAGAGCGAGAGGGAGAACAAAACCGATGCACGTTTTAACCCATTAAGACCGGAAACGCATCATTTTTAGATTTCTTTGGCTATTCACAAAATAGCAGATATACAAGCTCATAGCGCGGCACCGAGTGCCGCGCTACGAGCTTGTAGATCTGCAACGTTTTATAAAAATCGTGAAAATGTGTGCAAGTCTTTGAATATATATATTTTTCAAAGTGAACATTTTTAACACAAATCTTTGCTTTGGGGATTATACAATTTTCACATTTCACATTTTTTTTTATTTTATAATTTAAAAAAAAGCAACGGTGTTGGACATACAAGCTTTCCACCCGACAGAGACCGATATATATCATGAATAATGCAGGAGAAGACGCACACGGCAGTAGGAACGTTTTGCTGGCTGGATAGTATCTGAGTTTACTGATATTCGGGGGTTTATTAACCTGTTAAAACCGGGCAAGGATCTGTGTCATCTTATACGTTGGCTATTCAAAAAAAAATTGCAGATCTACAAGCTCATTGACGCTATGAGCTTGTAGATTAAAAAAAAATAATTGCGCAAAGCTTTGAATATATATATATATTTTTTAAAGCAAAATGTTTGCGTCTGGGAGGTCCCTGGAAACAAATATGTTGAGATTGGGGGGGTCCACGGCCAAATATGCTGCATATCATTTTGTCTCTGTCATTTTTAGATTGCTTTCGCTATTACAAAATAGCAGATCTACAAGCTCATAGCGCGGCACCGAGTGCCGCGCTATGAGCTTGTAGATCTGCTATTTTTTTGTTCCAGAGACCCCGAGAAGCAAAGATTTGAGTTACAAATGTTCGCTTAAAAAATATATATATATTCAAAGATTTGCACACATTTTCACGATTGTTCCAAAAAACAGCAGATCTACAAGCTCGTACCAATGAGCTTGTAGATCTGCTATTTCTGAACAGCCAAATGAATCTAAAGTGACACAGATGCGTTCCTAGTCTTACTGGGTTAGCAGACAGCCTGTTTGATAATACGCAGTCGCACGCACTGTCTTTTATTTTCCTCTCTTCCTCCTTTGCTTCTGTCTCTCACAGAGGACAAACAGTAAATGTTGGATGTAAATATATTATGCCCGACAAACTGCAGACGTTGATTTGAACACGAAGCAAACTAACATTCACAAGAGCTGTTAAAAGGTTTAACCATTTCACGACCCTATCAGCTATACAAATAGTGAATATAACGGAATGTGACGCGTTGTGAGCGTGTAGATCGGCTATTTTATGGAATTCTTGATTAAAATCTAGATGCTCTTTTATTAAGTCTAGTCGTAGATTGGCTTTTTTATTGAAAATAAATATTCAACTTGCGGGCAGTGGTGGAAGATGTACTCAGATGTTTTACTTAAGTAAAAGCAGCAATACCACAATATAAAAATACTCTGTTACAAGTAAAAGGCCTGTGTTCAACATGTTACTTGAGTAAAAGTACAAAAGTATTGGCATCAAAATATACTTAAAGTACCAAAACTAAAAGTAGCCTACTAATGTTTGAACATGGCAGATCTACAAGCTTGTGAGCTAGTAGATCGTCTATTTTCAAGTAGCCTATGTATAAAATAGGGCTAAAGTGGTAATGTTGGTATGTTATAATATAATAATTTATATCTGCAAAGTAACTAGTAACTAAAATTTTCAAATAATTGTAGTGGAGTAAAAATACCATATTTGCCTCTGAGATGTAGTGGAGTAGAAGTAAATAAAAAAGATCACATGGATGCACCTGGGACGTATCATCAGTGTTGTAGCCTGGGGTCATCGGGTGTTTCGGGTCTCGCAACAACATACACCCTCGCCCAGGTGACCCAGCCGGGGTTGATCAAGCCCCGACTTACGTCCCAGTAGCTGCCCACGGTCAGTCCTCTTAGGGAAAGACAGGGCCACTCAGACCGCTTCTCCGGAACTACTCTGCAGAGACCGGGGGAGGCTCTGGCACGTGGAGGGACTAGGCTCTGTGGATGGCCTCCTGGCCGGGCTCCTCCTTCGTCTCACCAGGTCCAGGACCTGAGCGTTGCACCAGACTCCCCCCCGCTCCAAACATTTCACTCCGGCGTGATGGTTTCTTGGGCCGTGGTGGTATTGCAGGCTCCACTTGCGGCTTGCCTGAAAGGCCTCACCGTGGGTTTGTTGGGCTTCTTCCTCACAGAAGACACAGGCTGGGGGCGCTAACCCATACTGCTCCCTATAGTTCCGTCTACATTCCGGCTGTCAACCGTCTCTCCGGTGGTCACCAGACTGTTCCTGGTAACTTGTCACGAAGTATTGCAAATTGGAAATACTCTAGTAAAGTAAAAAGTAACTCAAAATTGTACTTAAGTACAGTACTGTGCTTAACACATTGACTGCCAGAGTTTATTCATAATGTACTCACCCCTGTGCTAGCAATTTGCGTGTTTTTTATTTTTTTTTGTTGTAATTTTTCATTCAAATAAATTCTCTGATTGTGGTGTCAAGCACGTACGACAGTTCCACCAGTAGAGAGCAGCAAATCCACACATTGATCACCTCGCTCGCCCCCTCCCAAACAGGCCCACGTCATATCCTGTCATTCACCGGATGTTATGTTTTCGACACTCCCTGATCCGCTGATCGGCCTGAAAACGATGTGATACACGAAGACGATGACTGTTAGTCACCCGGACCAAAGAAAATAGAAGTTGAGCTGTCCGTTCGTTTTTTATACCGCGTTTTTCCCTATTCTGGGCGAAAATGACCGGAGAAAAACAATGTGACCCGGAAATTAATTTTTTTTTTACATCCGGCTCCGGTGGAAAACGAAAGTGCTGATGAGAAATAAACACAGCCGTGCGATCACAGATTAAACAATGAAAATTCAAAAGGAATGCTGGCACTCAAGCGATGGATTTGAAAGAACGCATCGATGCGATCTTGGCAATCAATGTGTTAAGTACATGTCCTTAGTTACTTTACACCACTGCTTGCGAGGTCATTTGGTCCTCACATTAATAACACACACACGCACGCACGCACGCACGCACGCGCACACACACACACACACACACACACACACACACACACACACACACACACACACACACACACACACACACACACACACACACACACACACACACGCGCGCGCACAAACACACAAGTCATGCATGCTAAACCTTTGTTGAAAGCAGCTCAGAGCGTCACACAGCTCGTCCATTAGTGCTCCGTGATGATGACCCGGCTCCGGCTGCGAGACGCTCCTGTTATTGTGTGTTCATTAAAAAGTAGAAGTTGGCAGAGGAGGAGAGGAAGTGCCGTCGGGACTCGTTTGTTCCCATGGTTACCAGTCAGAGGAGTCATGTAATGTGAACATCATGATGCGATGAGGCATACGAGGCTGTCTGTCACCATTACATCACACTTACATTACACACAGTTATGTTTTCACCACTTACTATCAAATACTTGGGATTAACCATTTAATAGTGTTTTTTTTTCACACATACTAGAGCCAAGAGATCAGGTGGAGCATCATAGCATCATGGAGGTCTATATTGCGTATCAGCTGTTACTGCATTGTGTGAAAACACAGCATGGTTGATGTGACCACCCTCTACCCTAATAGTGCTCCTAAAAATCTCTGCTTATGTCTCAGGAGGGGGGGGGCAGTGTTGCCAGATTTCGCGAGGGTAATAAGCAAGCCGGTCTATGAAAACAAGCCCGAAAGAAGCCACATTAACACTTTAAACCTAGCCTCGCGTGGCAATTTATTTTTGCACTGGCAGATTCGTCTGGTCCCAGGCTACCTTAAACCTACGCTCACAACGCGCCACTGTTGAGAGATTGTAGATCTTGACATTCTTTGGAATACTGTGTGTGTGCATGTCTTTAAGTGGCAAATGTGTTGCACTGTCTCTCCTGTTTGTTTAATTAGTGTAATTGGTTACATCTTTGTTCTGCAATCACCTGCAGCTCTTCATGCTGTATACTCATACGGACGGATGGACAGACAGACAGACAGACAAACACACATGGTCGCTCTTAGAAGTGTCTGGCACCGCTTTAAAATGTGAGTACTTCTTCCATCACAGTGAGAGAGAGGTAGAGAGAGAGAGAGAGAGAGAGAGGTAGAGGATGAATTGATAGCGTGTTGTTGCCTTCCTGTATATGCGGTTCCATTTGTCAGACGGGGCCTTCACCTCCACCCCCCCACTCTGCATTCCCCTTGAGCTCATGTTCCTCTCATATTAATCATCTCTGCATTGCATTTATACATTAATCACACACACATGAGCGCACGCGCACATTCACACACACACACACACACACACACACACACACACACACACACACACACACACACACACACACACACACACACACACACACACCAACACCATTATGCACACACATGCATGCATGTATGCAAGAGAGAGATGTGCATGCATTTATCAGACAGACAGACAGACAGACAGACAGACAAAGACGTGCATGCAGAGAGGGGAGACAGAGAGGACACACACACACACACACACACACACACACACACACACACACACACACACACACACACACACACACACACACACACACACACACACACACACACACACACACACACACACACACACACACACACACACTCAAGTCACTCAGAAGCATGGGTAAAGCGGTGTGCAGGTGTGAACGCTGAGGGTGGAACCTAATTCATACTTAACAACATGAATTATGTTCAGCCATCCCAGGGAGACGCTCAGGGACCACCTTAGCTGACTCCTTTCAAAGTGAAGGAGCTGTGTGACTCTACTCCAAGTCCGGCTATCTCTAAGGGAGAGGCCAGCCAGGGAGAGGCAACGTTTTGACGAAGGATTTGAAGTACGCAGTTAACATCTCTAAATTCTCAATATATAATAAAATAAATTATCCCACAATTTTTGTAACCCATTTTTTCACCCAGTGCCAATTGCCTAAGCTGTAATCCTGGGCGCTACTCTCCCTCTGCCGACCTGGGGAGAGCCCCAAACTGAGCTCATGCTTCCTTCCAATGCATGAGGAGTGAGCAGGCCGCTTCTTATCACCTGACAGGGAGGGGGGAGTTTCCCCGGTAGGACGTAGCGTGTGGAAGGAACACGTTATTCCAACCAGTTCCAAACAGGCCCTTTCGCCAACCCCACCTAGGGTATGGGCACTGATGCACGCAGAGGAGAGGACACGCCCCCCAGCGCCCCCAGCGCCCACAGCGTCCCCGGCGGGAATTGAACCCAGGACGTTCTAGCTGTGAGGCGACAGCGCAATATTATCCAAGGACCAAAGCCCCTCGCAGTAGACATGCGTGTAGAGAGAGTATGCACATGCGTCACTTTTCCCCCGGGACACCCCCCCCCCCCCCCCCCCCCCCCCCCCCCCCCTCATCTAGACTGAGTGGCAAAACATGGAGCAGCATGGAGCGTTGGGGTTTGGAAGCGCTCGTTGGAAATCACTCAACGGTCCTTCGAACCACCTGTTTCTAGATTGCACATAATGCAGGAGGAAGCAGGATGTTGCGTTATTGAAAACGAGCGCTTCCAAACTCTGACACTTAGAAAAATAATCACCTGCAGAGAATTTATTGACAGAACGTATGTCTCTGCGGTGGATTTTTATGAAACAAAAACTTTGCAGATATAGAAAGAGGATAATTCAAGCTTTCCGTACATCTGCCATGTTGGTGAGTTTAACGTTGTTTAATACAGTCAGATAGGACTTTTTCTGTTTGGATGTATGGGCTGTCAAGGCCAGAAAGTAGTTTTTTTGCCACTCAGTAGGCGTTCCCTCATAACTTTCGGGTACGATGATGTCACACGTATTATCCTCTATTCAATGAAAATGGAATTGCAATTGAAATGGAATGGACATACTCTAGTTAAAGTAATACAATGCAGGTCCACAAATAGCGATTTTTAGCAGCCTCTGCTGGTCATTACCGTCACTGCAGGTCGTTCGTTTATTCCTGCGTTACCCAGAATTCCATTTGTTTTCACCGGAAGCGTTTCAAAAAGCGTTCTTTTAATTGTTTTATACTATCTGTGGATCGTTTCTCTTAGCCAGTGGAGCTTTAGTTACCGTGAGCTGAGTTTTCTTTTGCTGTTTTTCGATCTTCAAATCCTACAATCTCTTAAAAACAGCGTGAGATTCCTTTTTGTTATTAGTGCGCTACTTCCTGGCCAAACAGGAAACCGGTGCATTTTCGTTTCCGTTTTCCGGCCGGATGACGTCATTTTTAACCGTTTCAATAGGAAATAGTTTATAAAAGGCTTTCGGGGACTGAAATTCATGGAGTGGGTGTTGTGAAACATTTGCCACTCACAAAAGATATACAATTTAACTTTAGTTTTGTTGAAAAAGTTACCTAGTATTACTTTAATAAAGAAAATGCGAAAGGCAGCTTGATGCAAAACTTAATTTTGGGGCAAACATTCAGTGAAAATAGCAGGTCTTCAAGCTCACAAGTTGTGATCTTGTACTTGTTGCAGCTATTGCAAGATGTGGCTGGCTATTTGTGGCAAAAAAAAGGATGAAGGTGTAGAGAGAAAGGAGTGGACCCTGTATAGAGCCCTGGGGGATAGGGTTTAAAGTGGTTAAAAGGCATCAACTAATGCCATTCAGGAACACAGCAGGACTCAGTGCCCAGCGGCATGTGATGTGACAGTCCGCCTGTTCCCACTGAGGGCTTGATTAGGGCCCATGCTGTGCCCAGGCCTGACCGTATACAGTACAGCCTGACACATTTAAATCACAGTTCTCAGAGCTGTCATTGTGCCCCTGTAATAGGG
Source organism: Gymnoscopelus braueri (assembly GCF_963280865.1). NCBI lineage: Eukaryota > Metazoa > Chordata > Actinopteri > Myctophiformes > Myctophidae > Gymnoscopelus > Gymnoscopelus braueri. Next base: position 5,363,089 of record NC_137626.1, read on the forward strand.
GTGCAATAGCTAATCGAACTAATAGAGTTTCAGAGCTATTAACACATTGGTTGCCCGAATTTTACAATAACAGATTACGTTCGGTGCCAGAAATCTCACCGTTGTGCTGCGCTGTGCTGTTTAAAGCTGTAGACTCCACGACGAGCAATCCATGAAAAACAATGCATGTGTGAAGGGTGCGCGATGGTCCTGGCTAAAGCCTGAAACAACAACATGTCTCACGCAAGTCACCATTGCAGAGCGATCGCGCATCGAGAATGACTCGTTTTGCCCACTGTAAAAAGTTAAGGAGATACAGAGGTTTTTAGCAAGGAGATAGAATGGAAGCGGATGGGAGCCAGATTTTTTGGCACGGTGATCCCCTTGTGGAAAAAAACTAAAAAAAAACTAAAAGGTAAAAAAAACATCTATTTACGTTTTTTTGGCTTTTTGGCACTCCACGGGTGTATTTGCAAAACCGCATATTTACGGTTTTGGCACACTATGTGTTAATATATGTTTTTATACGTACACTAAGTCAAAAAGTAAACCACCCAGGAATACCCATTTCCCAGTGTATTTCTCAAGTTGTTTGTTTGTGTGTGGCCACGTTTGCGTGAAATTAAGAGGCACTTGATCAGGCTTCTGTGGGTTTTAGTGAAACCAGTGCAGTGGCGGTGGAAGAAGTACCCTTTTTTTCTTTTTTTTGGCAGCTACAAAGCTACAGTCTACCATTCATGTTCAGTGGAAGCCGGACACATGAAGATACAACGATACATCCCAACGTTTGTAGCTGCTGTAATGCTACCAACAGCTACAAAAAAGTTGAGCTGGTTTCAACCTCAGCTACAAAGATAAAAAGCTACAAATATGCTGTGTAGCTTTGTATCTTTTGTATCAATCTTGAATGACTTGGCGAGCGGAAAAGTGCCTCAACGTGGATGTAGAAATTTTCTGTTACAAGTAAAAGTCAGAAATTCAGAATTTACTTGAGTAAAATTACAAAAGTATTGGTATCAAAAAGTTTTCAAATTTATAAAAATCTTTTGAAAATAGCAGATCTACAAGCTCACAATGCGACGCATTCTGAGCTTGTAGATCAGCTATTTTCAAATGGCCGACATGTATATAGGGCTGAAGTGATTCATGTATGTTTTGTAATAATAATCAAAATCTTCAATTTAATTAGTAACTAAAGTTTTCAAATAATTGTAGTGGAGTAAAAGTACAATATTTGCCTCTGAGATGTAGTGGAGTAGAAGTAAAAGTACTGAAAATTGGAAATACTCCAGTAAAGTAAAAAAATACCTCCAAATTGTATTTAAGTACAGTACTTGAGTAAATGTACTTAGTTACTTTTACACCACTGTATCTGCCATGTGTGAACGCAGCAGAAGACCCAACAAGTATCCAGTAAGGTAAAAGTACCTCAAAATCGTTCTTTAATTAACAGTTATTGAGTGAATATACTCTCCACCACTGTTCCCAGAGTATTTCTCAAGTTGTGTGTGATCATGCATGGGCAGGTCAGCGGGTAATGATGAGGCACTTCAGGCTCCTGTGGGTTGTTAGTGAAACCAGCGGCGGCTGTTTGGTTGGACGCAGCTGTGGAAACCATGGCGACTGTGTGTGTGTGTGTGTGTGTGTGTGTGTGTGTGTGTGTGTGTGTGTGTGTGTGTGTGTGTGTGTGTGTGTGTGTGTGTGTGTGTGTGTGTGTGTGTGTGTGTGTGTGTGTGTGTGTGTGTGTGTCAGGGACGTGCACAGATAGACTCTAGGTGGTTCTAGAGCACCTGCCCTTTGCCCTCTTGACCAGAAGTGCCCTTTTGAAAGATTATTTTTTATTTTATTTTTTTAGTTTACAGTATGTAGCCCATGGTGACATCGATCAATTCTGGATTAAAAGCTTCTAATATATTAACAATTCCCCAAAATGTGCATTGCAATTTTCTTCTATAAAACTCACACTACTAGGGCAGCTGGCGGTTCCGCGCAAGGTGCCCTTTTTTTTTCTACTTGAGCACCTGCCCCTCAAAATGTCTGTGCACGCCACTGGTGTGTGTGTGTGTGTGTGTGTGTGTGTGTGTGGGCTGCTGCACTCATTCATTCACAGCAGGCGGTCTCATTTGGTCCGAACCCGTTGGGAGAGGCGGCTCTGTTCCCCCTCCGCTCAGCGGAATGACGACACGACTCACACAACACTCGACACGACTCACACAACACTCGACACGACTCACACATCTATAGGCTATTTTTAGCTCCATATAGTAGCCGTCTGACGGTGTCGGCTCTCATTCAGCGACTTTTTTTTTCACATCTTCCAACCGACTGACCTCCCGACTTCATTCGACTGCCAGTCTGTAGTAATCTTTAGTCTGTTTGGTGCAGAGCAGGGTAGATTTTGATAGCAAATTTTGATCATCTGAAATGTTTGTTTGTGTCTAGTTTTTGTTGACAAAATATCATGAGATTATAGTCGACTAAATATACAGTTGATTTAGTCGACTAATATGATATTTTTGAAGGTGCCTTATGATGGCGACGTAATGGCTGATTTTACACTTGGTTGCATGCTGAAAATAGCCGATCTACAAGCTCACACCGCGTCACAAGCTTGTAGATCTGCTATTTTCAGAGCGTAACACCCGAGCGCAACCAAACATAAAATGACTTGTCTTTTAGTTCTACTGGATCTCTTCTCCACTAGATCCCTCACTAACATTTTAGTCTAGTTTTTATCTGTTGATGAAATTGTCAATATATTTAGACTTAGTTTTAGTCATCGTATCTTAGTTTTTATTTAGTTTTTGTGAGTAAAAAAAGGTAGTAGACGGACATTTTTCGTCAGTTTTAGTCGACGAAATCAACACTGGAGACCTTTAAACATAGTACTTGAGTAAAAGTACCTAGTTACTTTCCACCACTACCCTGAACAGGCCCACCACTCCCCCAGTAAAATGCTTTCCACAGTGGTTCCATGCGTGAGAGAAAATCCAATACTCAAATCAATAGAATACGTTTCCTCAGTGTGTCGCATCTTTTGCTCATTATACAACCAGACTGCTGCATTTTGCCCCCCCGTGAGTAAATCATTTCCATATTATCAAGCACACCACTCCCTTTGCCCGTGGTTAAGCATGTTTAATTTGTTATACGACCCAATTTACCCATTTTTTTCCCCCCCATTAAATAATTTATTCAAAAGATTGAAATGCTCGGTGCGAGTTGGACCTACTGTGACGGCATAATTTAATTGCCTTTTTTTTCCGCCTCCTTTTCTTCTCTTTCTCTCTCTCTCTCTTTCTCTCTCTCTCTCTTTCTCTCTCTCTCTCTCTCTCTCTCTCTCTCTCTCTCTCGCTCGACCGTCCTTGTGCCCTTAAACCACTTAGCCAATGAAATTATGCACTCATGACAAGACAATTAATCTCGCTGATAAAAGATGCGGCGAGGAAGATCAGACTTTGTAATTTCTAATTACTGGAGTGTAAATATGTGAAGTCATGTTAGCCCACTGCAACCGGGAAGCACGCTGTGTGTCACTTTAGATTTTAGATACAAGCATGCTGAGTCACTTTAGATTTTTGCTACAGTAGATAGCAGCGTTTTCTCAGAAAACTCTTAAGGTCCTTACACACCGGGGGTGATTTTTTCATGCAAATAATACGTTTTTTTTTAGAACCTTATAAAGTCAATGCAAGCTTCCACATCAGTTTCGCGAAGCGAAAAAGCGTCTTTTAATTATTCGGAACGAGTCCGAATTTTGCGTATATTCGCATATTCGCCGGTGTGTAACCACCTTTAGGATTTAGAACAGTACGTGGTTCTCCAAAATAGCAGATATAGAAGCGAGCTTGTACATCTGCTATTTGTGAAAATATTTGAAAAAATATCAAATGTTTGAAATCTTTTTCAAGTTTTTTAACACAAATCTTCTCTTCTGGGGGTCCGTGGCACGAAACATTTTCAGATGGGGTGCGAGTCCGCGACCAAAAACCTATAATTCTGGGGGTCCTTGGCATGAAACAGTTTGAGTACCACTGATTTAGAAGACATTTAACCACTTAACCCGTGTAACCGGAGTCCCTCAGGGCTCAATACTAGTTACTCTTCTGTTTTCTGTTATTGTGAAAATAGCAGATCGACAAGCTCACAACGCGTCGCAGCGCGACGCGTTGTGAGCTTGTCGATCTGCTATTTCCGACGACAGCTTTCCCCACAATACAGATGCTTTAAATACGGATGTTTTAAGTGGTTATTGGGCCTTAAATACAGATGTTTTCAGTGGTTATTGGGCCTCATGCAGGTCTTAATGGGTTAGGGGAGACGGAGCCTCTTCTCCGTGGGAGGTCTGATGATGGTGGGTGTAACATGTACATCACGTTGCCTTTGATGGTTAATAAACCCCCACAATGGCAATCAAAGACCCCTGTCAGGATGAGCACACGCACTCTTATCTTTTTTTAGCTCTTAATTCATGCATTAAGTCAGACGACATGATGTAGGCCTCATATTCGCCAATACTACTCAGTTACGTGCAGTGCAGTGCACACACGTCACTTTTGGTGGCGAAGATACAGTAGCAGATCTACAAGTTCACAAGACAAAAAAACAAAACACAGGTTTAAAGCGGCACTACTGTATGTAACTTATTTGTTAAATAAAATAAAACTAGACCATACCCGTGGGGGGATATGCGCACATGATTTGGCAACCCGGGAGCCAGCGAACACAAAAACGCCAATAAACAGCTGACATTTGGGGAAAGCGAAAAACGGGCTTCGCTGTTCCGTGCACATGGTAATGGTCAATGGCTGTGTGCAAATGCAGATCAATTGCTCCAGCCACTGAGGAGAACCGGGCAGAAGAGATTTTGGGCTCACCGCACAGACAGAGCTTTGTCGAATTATAGCGGGATGTATTTTTTTGTATGTTAATACAATATAAATTATACAATTGATGTTTGGTCTCCCTGCTCTTCTATTGAGACATTTAGATCGTGTCAAAGGTCATGTCTCACCTAGACACAGGATCTGACATGAATGTCGAACTGATGGTCAAGATTCAATGTATCCCTGAGCAAGGTGTAAATAAGTGGGTGAAATTAGTGAGAGAGAGAGAGAGAGAGAGAGAGAGACGGAGTCTTGCGAAACAGGATGGGGGTCGGGATTTGAACCCAGGACCTCGCGCTCACTAGAAGTATAATAGTCTGTGCACTATCTGGCTGAGACACCGGGCGCTTACACAGGATTCTCCTTGGCTATTCCACACACAGGAAGGCACCTTGTCACTTTCATGGAGCTATAGCCTATAATCAACTGGTACACAAAAAGAGGCCTTTGTGAATAGAGTGACAGTAGCCAGGGTAATTCATTTTTTTCTGGGGATATTATGGGCACATTTGGTGCTTCAGTCAGTCCTATTAGAGGCACAATGAGACAAAGCTCATTTGTATGTGAATCCTCAGGCAAACATTCTGTCAGTTTACAAAGCATGAAGCCTCCAGAGAAACCGCTCCCATAAAGCAGTGGAGATAAAGAGAATTTGGGGGAGAAAGTTCTCAGTGCTCGGGGAGAAAGAGCACTGTTGGTCGCATAGAACCTGTTCGCACGTGTTCCACATCAGTTTGTTCCCAAACTGGGGGTCCCCAGATGATTAGCTTCATGTGCAACATACAATATTTAAGTGCATACACAGCATCTGCACATTTAGGACCTTTATTAATACCAAATTGGCCAAATTGTCAAATATCCTGTTGGAAATACAACGCCTTGCACTGACACACACACACACACACACACACACACACACACACACACACACACACACACACACACACACACACACACACACACACACACACACACACACACACACACACACACACACACACACACACACACACTTTGAAAACCACTGCTGTAAAGCCTACTGAAGTTTCTCCTAAATATTGCTGAGGAAAGTCCTTTAATCCCCGATATTCTTAAAGTGATAGGCTGCCTGAATTTGAAACTGTGTTAATTAATGAATGTGGCTGTTAGCATTCAGGTCTGAGTCCGTGATTACACGGCCAAGGTTTTTGGCTTCTCTTATGTTTTTTTAACATTACCGCTGGAAGCCGGGCGCTGCCTTTTAATCAGTCTGTCTTTGGCTCCATAAGCAATTATTTCAGTTCTGCCTTTTGTTTAATTTAAGAAAATTATACAGTAGCACATCCAATTGTTGATCTCGTTTGCTCAATGCATTTACTCAGTGTTTGCATTGGACCGTTAGTCCTCTGGTGATACGGTCATGGAAATGTGTCATCTATCTTCATAACTACGTACTTCCAGTGGTGGAAAAAGTAGCAAAACGAACAGCGTAACTGCACTAGATGCACCAGCGTGTGCACTAGCTGGAAATATAACTGAGCACAGAGTCTGGTCACAGCCAGGTATTAGTAGCCAGCCAGGTAACTTCCAGAATGGAGCCAGCCAGGTAACTTCCAGAATGGAGACAGTCAGGTAACTTCCAGAATGGAGACAGCCAGGTAACTTCCAGAATGGAGACAGCCAGGTAACTTCCAGAATGGAGACAGCCAGTTAATTGCCAGGACACACCACCTCACAAGCAGAGTGCAGCTCCAACCTAACGGACAAACAAGCAGAAGTTAACCCATTAAGACCTGAAGCAGAAAATGTCTTCTAAATCCCAACAGCATTCTAAAAAAAATATGTTTGTAGCTATATCAGTGGTGTTCAACCTTTTTCATGTCAAAGACCCCCAAAATTATATGTGTTTGGCCCCCATGTCAAAATATGTTGTTCCAAGGAACCCCCCAGAAGCAAAGATTTGAGTTAAAAATGTCCGCTTTAAAATAATATATTATATTCAAAGATATGCACATATTTTCACGAAAAAAAAATTGCAAGCAGTTTGGGAACGACTGGCATAGACGCTTGGACGCACCACGGTGGATTTGAAACCCTAGACTCTGCGGTGGTGGGCAGGTACTTTACCGCCGAGCCACCCGATCTCTAGTCTAACACACACGTGTGTTTCAACAATGTGGAGTCGTTTGCTCGCTCAGTCAGTCAGTCAGTCTGTCAAAATGCTATTCAAGGTCATACGATCAATACTTCATAATGTGAATTCAGATTTAAGGGGGCGGTGAGTGTTCTTTGAAATGGTCAGGGTATTTATTACATTATGTATTTCCTCTCCAAGCGACCTCATGGCCACTCACTGATACTCTCCTGTCCATGCGTGACTACACCAATGTGTTTGGCTTTGCTGGTGGTTTTTTAACATTACCCGCTTGAAGCTGGGCGCTGACTTCTCATCAGTCTTCCTCCTTGGCTCAAAAAAAAACTATTATTTCAATTTATTTCAGTTTATTGCATTCATTATTTCAGACAATTATGGCACATAATGCATTTCCTTAGTGTTTTTTTTATTGGACCATTAGTCCTGTGGTGATACTGTTATGTAGATTTGTGTGTCGTCTGCATAACTATGGTAACATAATTTTACCGTAGATTTAAACACTTTTTTCCCCCCTGATTCTACGAAACTCTGCCACGTCTCTTAAAACGATCGGTGGATGGATCGTTGTGAAGAGTAATATTCTATGATTTTTTCAAAGCTTAGTGAAAACGCTCGGAATCGCTCGCAAGGGCAGCTATTAGTGCAGCTATTTTACTCTGGCGGTTAATGAGTTAAGCTAATCATCTGGGGACCCCCCCCCCCCAGAATAATGTGGTTGTCCCGCAGGGGCGGACTGGCCATTTGGCATACCGGGCATATGCCCGCTGGGCCGCTGGGCCAGTGGGCCGGTGGAAAAATATTTTCCTTTAAATATTTTTGCTCCCGTTTTAGGATTATTACGGTCATTCCCGGGTCGCGGCCCAATTATTAGTTACGTTAATGTTTGGGCCGGGATGCTTTTCAGCAGTGGTGTAATTTACATAGGGTTGCTGGGTTAAAACAGTAAAACGCGTATTTTTTTTTTCAGGCTCACCCCCCCCCCCCCCCCCCCGTTGACAAAACGGTCCGGGGGTGGTGGTGGGCCGGTTCGGACCAAAATGCCAGGGCTGAATTTTGGTCCCAGTCCGCCCCTGTTGTCCCGACCCACAGTTTGGGAACCCTTTGTGTAGGGAACAGATAACTCAGTCACACAAGCCCGCCAGTCAGTCAGTCTGTCAGTCAGTCTGTCAGTCAGTCAGTCAGTCAGTCAGTCAGTCAGTCAGTCAGTCAGTCAGTCAGTCAGTCAGTCAGTGTCATAACTGGCTCGCCCCCCAGGTCTGGCAAAAGAGGAAACAGCCTTTGTGAATAGAGTGACAGTAGCCAGGGTGAAAAAAATAAAATAATGTGGGGAAATAATGGGCACATTTGGTGCTTCAGTCAGTCCTATTAGAGGCACAATGAGACGAAGCTCATTTGTATGTGAATCCTCAGGCAAACATTCTGTCACTTTGCAAAGTATTGAAGCCTCCAGAGAAACCGCTCCCAGAAAGCAGTGCGGCGCAGATAAGAGTCCCTGGGTCTTTTAACTCATTTAGAGCGGGAAAGCATCTGTGTCATTTTTAGATGTGTTTGGCTATTCAGAAATAGCAGATATACAAGCTCTCAGTGCCGCGCTAGGAGCTTGTAGATCTACTATTTTTGAACAATCGTGAAAATTTGAATATATATATTTTGTTTTCTTCAGGCAAACATCTGTGACTCAGATTTTTGCTATTGGGGATTCTACAAATGTCTTCTAAATCCTGACAGTTTTTTGAAAAAAACATGTTTCTATATCAGTGGTTCTCAAACAGTTTCATGTCAAGGACCCCCACAATTATATGTATTTGGCCGCCGACCCCCCATCTCAAAATATTTTATTGCAGGGACCCCCCAGAACCAAAGATAGGAGTTACAAATGTTCGCTTTAAAAAATATATATACATATTCAAATATTTGCACGAAAAAAAAATAGCAGATCTACAAGCTCATAGCGCGGCACTCGGTGCCGCGCTATGAGCTTGTAGATCTGCTATTTTTGAATAGCGAAAGTATAACATATAGATTACGTTCCCAGTTTGAATGGTTTAACTCGTATTTTTTGGGAGAACATATTCTCAGTGCTCAGGGGGACGAGAGAAAATGCTATTTGAGATCAGACAATCAATACTTCATAACGTGAATTCAGATTTAGCGGGCGAGCATTATGTTAAAAATGACAAGGTATTACATTATGCATTTACTCTGCAAGCTACAGTGCCCAGTGGTGGAAAGTAACTGAGTACATTTACTCAAGTACCTTAATTTTGAGGTATTTTTTACTTTACCTAAGTGTTTTCCAATTTCAATAGTTTTACTACTACTCCACTACATCTCAGACGAGGCAAATATTATACTTTTTACTCCACTACAATTATTTGACAACTTTAGTTACTAGTTACTTTGTAGATTTAGATTATTGTAACAAAACTTACATTAACCACTTCAGCCATACTGGATATACTTTGGCTACTTGAAAATAGCCGATCTACAAGCTCACAACACCTCGCAAAGTGACGCTCTGTGAGCTTGTACATTGTCTCTTTTCAAAAGTTTTTTTACACATTTTAAAAATATTCTCAATAACGATTACATTTACTTTTGGTACTTAAAGCATAGTTTGATGCCAATACGTTTGTACTTTCACTCAAGTACATTTTGAAAACAGTACATTTACTTGTACCAGACTATTTCTGCATGGTGGTATTGATACTTTTACTCAAGTAAACAAATGTGAGTACTTCTTCCAAAACTCATAGCCACTCACTGACAGACTCTTGTCTAGTCGGATTTCTTGCTGTAAACACAATACTTAGCATTAGGAGGGCAACAGCTAATTGAATTAATTGATTCTAAAACAATAATCAATTTAAAAAAATAGTCGATTAATAATCCATCAATATTTTTTATCATTATAGGCATTCATTATAGTTAAAGAAAATGTTGAACCATTTAAAAAATTGTAAAAATAGCCGATCTACAAGCTCACAAAGTTTGGCATTGTGAGCTTTTAGATCGGCTATTTTCTCTAGTTATGTACGACAAAGTGTAAAATAACGCTTAGGTGGTAAATCAATTCATTGATAATTTGATATACATGTAAAAAAAAAAACTTGATTCTCAATTAATCAAAGAAGTTATTGATCTAATAATCGCTAAGGAAGTAATCAATAGTTGTAGCCTTAAAGGTGGTGTAAGTGTTATTTGTTTTGGTTAAAATAAGTATCTATCTATCTCTTTATTCCCGTAGTAATTGCTATGCAGAGGTTTATTATTATTATGATATTTTTCTATTTATTTTCTCAGTAATAGGGGTCTCCCAGACACTCTCTAGCTCTTTAATAAACAGAACATACAAATTCAGCTGGAATACCAATTTCATCTAATAAGGGGATTGGACTCACACAGGATACAGAATAATGCATTTATGTATCCTGCTTTTTGGAACAAAACATACAATTTAAGCTGATAAATGGGTTCTCTTTCCTGACTGGATGCCATTTTGTCATCCACCTGGAAATGTATTCTTCTGTTCATTAAAGAGCTGGAGAGACGAGGAAGACCCTTGATACTGAACAAACACTCCATTAGCAATGACAGCTACCACAATGTGGTTAGGACATTGAAAACATATTGTTTTAACCAAAACAAATAGCACAACGAATTTAAAGGAGTAGTTCACACATTTTCTTTAGAAAAAAAAAAATCCATTACACACCCCATGAGGCGTTGAATTCATGGAGATTTTGACTCTCATGCCTTCACATGCCTGCTATGTGTTCTGATATCTTGCTGCATGTCAACACGGTGCATAGCACCGTCCTGAGACCTAGTTAGTCAAGCCCAATTAGTCCTACATCATTCCGAGCTTACCATGGGGGGGGCAGCAATTTAACACAAATGATGTTTGTGTGTCCAACCTCCCCCTTAAAATACTACAGTGTATCGATTCTCACACACACACACACACACACACACACACACACACACACACACACACACACACACACACACACACACACACGCACGCACACACAAAGGCCATCATAATAGCACTTTATGGGATGTGGCACAATATTTACTCTCGTAACGGGCAGAGAGTGTGACATTTCTCTGCCGCAAATAGCCGGGACAATTGGCCAGGCTGGCGGGTGTGTGTGTGTGTGTGTGTGTGTGTGTGTGTCTGTGTGTGTGCGCGGCTGATATGAATATTTTATTGTGCTGTGCAGGGGTCGTTGCACATCAGCCATGACAGACACATAAATCAGCTGGCATATGAAGGAGGGGAGATGTTACCCGAGTCGCAGCAGACTGGGCTCTATGTGTACACTGAGCCCTTTGTCTCTGTGACGCACGCACGCACGCACGCACGCACGCACGCACGCACGCACGCACGCACGCACGCACATGCACACACACACACACACACACAGACCCAGTGGCGTAACGCAGAATCGCGGGGCCTCCCCGTGGGAGTTTCGTGTGATGTGCGCGAAACATTTCGGGTCTAATTCGGGTCTAATTCGGTTCTATTTGACCAATATAAATCAACTTTTTCCTTTTTTTTTGCTGTAAAAATATTTGTATCAGCGCAGGCGGGGCCCCCCCTGCTGGTGGCCCCCCCGCACCGCATCACTTGCTGCCCCTCAGTTACGCCACTGCACAGACCCATTGATACACGTGCGCGCGTATCAATGGGTTTTGTTTTGACAGTGGATTTGCATCTCCAACACAGTTGTCAGGTGAACTAATACTTTACGGCAGGGGTCGGCATTGATTGTCACATAACACAAACAAAATATGTTATATAATTTAAAAAGGAGAGCATTCTTTTTTTTCTCTCCTTCTTTTGAAATGTTTTCTTTCACATCAGGACATTGTAATGATCGTTAGACTCAGAGCAATAACCCACCTATCTCCCACCTATGTGAAGGGACTTAACACTATTTAAAAAAAAATGTATTCTATTTAAAAATAAAAATCCTCTCTCTCACACTTATGCCAGTGTGCCAGTAGCCTCGGAAACCCAGGCTTTTTTTTTTGTTACAAAAGAAAAAAAGCCTGGGGGAGCGATGCAGGAACGATGGTCTTGGACCTTGTTATCTCCTAACCAATCAGAGTGCAGAGGGGCGTCGCTCTAAATTTGGTGACGTCAGCGTGCTCCGTGCACAGGCCAAGGGGGGGAGGGGAGGGGAGGCGGGGACATAGATTGGTGAAGCAATAGGAAGCCACGCACAAATCCAGGCGGCTGTGTTTGGGTCCGCCCTTCAAGACCATGGATTGAGCTCGTAGCCTCAGGCTAGTGTGCCAGTGATCACCCTCCCCTGTGCCGATATTGGCACCCGTGCCTAAGGTTACCCACCCCTGCTTGACTGTCTTATTAAGCCCTTATACTTTGTCGTATGCCAATATATCGCACGTGAAAATAGCAAAAACAGCACAGTTTCTTTTTACATTTTTGGAAGTTTTCCACTTTACCATGTTGGTGGTTAAAGACAGAGATCATTTTAAACGCTGGAAATTCAAAAACCAAAAACCAAGGGCGTTCTTCTCATAATAGCTTTTTGAACAGCTAAATAACATAACATTCCCCCACACTCAAGGCTGGTGATGTCAGGAGTGAAAGACAATGGTGGAAAAAGTACTCACATGTTTTACTTTACTTTTACCAATACTGCAAAGTAGAAATACTCTGTTACAAGTAACAACATTTACTTGAGTAAAAATACACAAGTATTGGTATCAACATGTACTTAAAGTACCAAAATAAGAAAGTACTCATTATACTGTACATAATGTCCCATTTCACAAGATTTCAAATGTATAAACAAATCTTTTCAAAATACCAGATCTACAAGCTCACAATGCATTGCATCGCGGCACATTGTGAGCTTGTAGGTCGGCTAATTGCCCAAATGCATAAAGGGCTGAAGTGGTTAATGTATGTTTTGTGATAATAATCCAAATCTACAAAGTAACTACTGTAGTAACTTAAGTTTTCAAATAATTGTAGTGGAGTAAAAAGTGCAATATTTACCTCTGAGATGTAGCGAAGTAGAAGTAAAAGTACTGAAAATTGGACATACTCCAGTAAAGTTAAATGGTACTTAAGTACAGTACTTGAGTAAGTACTGGTGAAAGCACTGCAGTATGACCCTGCTGTTGCTTGACCGCACCACTTGACAAACACACGGACACTTTAATAATAATTTAACAACAGAGAGGCTTTCAGAGCATAGCAATTACAGCCGGTTTTTGAAAGCTAGACATTTACGATGTACATTTATAGGCCAATATTGTACTGTCAGTACAGCTAGCTACGTCCTTCCACTGATGTAATTATTGCGGCGTTCAAACCGATAACATTCTGCTACCTGTACAGTTTCATTTCAAGTCATTTCCATATAAAACAACTGATATTGTTGCCTAGTTGTTTTTCTTTTTTCTGTGGTATGTAAATATCTGATATCTGTCCCTTATGTGTTGCCCTAGATAAGTGGTTCTCAAACGTTTTAATTTCAAGGACGCCCATTACTCTGAGAGTGTACAAATGGAGCCATGTTTTTATTGGCTCCATTTGTACACTTTCAGAGTTAGAGTCCTTTAAGGTCCCCTAGGGTCCCTGGGACCCAACTTTAAAGGGATAGTTCACCCCCAAAATGACTTTCTTTCTATCTTTTAGTCACCCCATGGAGACTTGAATTCATGGATTTTTTTTCCCGCATTCCTAAGCCAATAATTTGATGACCGGCAGCGGTTCCGGTAGGAGACACGAAGAGTCTCCTTTGTGTCTCCTACCAGAACTGCTGCCTACCGGTCCGTTGGTCATGAAATTATTGGCTTAGGAATGCGACAAAAACTAAAAAATATCCATGAATTCAAGTCTCCATGGGGTGACTAATGGAAATTTTTGGGGTGAACTATCCCTTTAAGAACCATTGCCCTAGAGATGAAGATACCTCTTTATGTAATTATAGTTTTGCACTCATCTCCAAAGTGATATCGAGATGAATTTCGGTTAATTGTTATAAAAAATAAAAAAATCTGTCGCTTTAGCTTCCATTTTCCCCCCGACTTTTAATTCAAGGGGCACGTCGACATTATTGTTGCTGAAGGCTAATTACACAAAGAACTATCAGACTCGCTTGCACGTTAATACTGCTTCATGCCAAGTCTGCCTTTCTGTTCGACTATTAAGCCCACTCTCAACTTTAACTAAGCAGTATCTTAATGCCTGGCTTTTTTTTGGCTTTGGCTTCTTTTAAATGTCATTAAAATGTCAAGTTGACTTCAAACTCTTTTATGTTTTTTTGCCAAGTAGTGCCTGAACTGTGTCTGCACTTCAAACATGTATTTATGCTCTGAGGTTATACCCTCATTTATAGTGACGACGAGCGAACACAATTAAACACAGCAGCAGCAACAATAAAACAAACATAGAAAGGAAGACACATACAAAAAAACTAATAAAAAAGGTAGATACTAAAATATATAAATGAAATTCTAAGTAGGTTAAAGACAATTACAAACAGATACACAATGGATCATGGCTTTGAGCTGTGCAAGTGACGGCATAGAAACAAACTTTAAAATGTGTTCTCTTCCCTTGCAGAAATCTGTCTTCCTGATACCTTTGGAGTCTGAAAGACTTGAATGAGCCAGTGGTGGAAGACAACTAATTACATTAAAGTACTGCACTTGAGTAAAGTTTTGGGGTACGCCAATGCTTTTGTACTTTTAGTCAGGTATAAGCTATTGAATACAGGACTTTTACTTTTTTTTTACAGACTATCTAGAGCTACATTTTGGTATATCACTACTTTTGCTGAAGTTAAAACTCTCGACAACTTCTGCAGTGGTGCCGATCACAGCATCTATTTTTCTTCCCCACACTGCTTTCCAAGATTCGATTTGAAATCATTTCATTCCAAATGAGAGATGCTGTTGCATTTCTTCTGTTTAAATGATGTAGTTAAACAGGGAACCTATCAAAGCGGGTGTTCAAAGGGCCTCACAACGTGCATGCCAGGCCTGGGCCGTCGCGTGGAAACCTTGTATGTCCAAAACTGTATGTATATATTGTTTTTTATTTTTGGGAAAAAAGTAAACAAGTAAAAAATAGCAGATATACAAGCTCCCAACTCGTTGCATCGTGAGATACAATGTTCCTGCCTGACAGCGACAATATGCATCTGAGTATATGTTTGAATTCAAATGAATCGCATTTCATACTGTACTGTTGGAGCTCTCCTCAGTGTGTGTGTGTGTGTGTGTGTGTGTGTGTGTGTGTGTGTGTGTGTGTGTGTGTGTGTGTGTGTGTGTGTGTGTGTGTGTGTGTGCGTGCGTGTGCGTGCGTGCGTGCTCGTGTTTGTGCGCGCGGTGAATTGAAGAATAATTGAAATATTATTTGCTTTGCAGAAACACTCTCATGCTCTCACAGCATTGCAATTATGTGCAGCATACTGGAAATGATACATTAAACCAGAGAGTTGTGACGATGTGTGTATGGTGGTGATGATGATGATGATGATACCACTGATTCTGCTCCTAACTGGATTCCTGCTGCTGCTGATGAAGATGATGACGGTAATGATGATGATGCACATCGCTGGAAACACTATCCAACTCCAGCCGAGTCATTCGTCAAGTCTATAGAGTTAAAAATATATCTAGAGCAGTGGTTCTCAAACTTTTTCATGTCAAGGACCCCCAAATTGACACTTATTAGCCCGCGCACCCCCATTCGAAAAGATATGCCTCAGGGACCCCCATAACTAAGAGAAGTTTTTTTAAGGCTCTAGCACTGATTCTCAACCATTTTTATTTCAAGGACCCCCAGTTTGACATGCTTCAGGCTACGGACCCCCATTTGATGACATTTCTATCTCTGGGACCCCAATTTATATTGTAAAATCAATGTTAATTTAATTCTGACGGGTCCATTTGGTTCCATTTGTACACTCTCTGAGTCACAGACCCATATGGGTCCAATTTGGTTCTTAGCTATCCATCATTTAGCTGGGGACCCCCTGGAATCCCTCAAGGACCCCTGAGAACCAATGATCTAGAGAACGGGCGGCCCGCCACCAAATGTCGGTGCCCACATGCGGAAGACTTGAGCACCGAGCAGGCACACTAAGTTTTCAGACGGTAGAAGCACACGCAGTAGCGTTTTAATGCGGAAGTTGCAATCCCAGATTTGACCATCAGGCAACGATGACTTCACTAGTCCACCGCGGCTATGGGGGCTTGGTCAAGTCATATCTCTGGTATATTTTTTGTGCAGTGTTTCCCAAACTTTTTAGCTACTGCCACTGACGTAAAAAACGTAATTTGTCCCGTTTACCAATCCTGCCACTGACGTAAAAAACGTATTTTTTTTTTTTTGAAAAAAATTAATTTTTTTTTTATTTTTATTTTTTTTAGTTTTTTTTTCAAATTTGACCCAAAGACCAAGGAGATATGATTGTTTAAAGATCTACACTCCCATCCACTTCCTTGTTAACTTAAAACTTAAAAATTCTGTATCTCGGCTCCTGAGTACTTTTTTTTTTAAATGAAAAATCTCTGGCAGTGGGCAAACGCGGCCAGCAATAATTGTGGCAGTGAATGAGTTAAGACCCAAAAGACAAATTATAGACGTTCGCCCATGGGACCCAAGCTAGTGAAAATAGCAGATCTACAAGCTCGCAACGTGGCGCAAAGTGAGCTCTTAGATCTGCTATTTTCATCAGGCTACTTCTTACACGTTGTTTTGTTTATTTATGCAAATCATTTGATTTATTCGTATTTTATTTCTGAATGTTGGAATTCATTTAACTGATGAAAAGTTGTGATAAAAAAAAAAAAGTGTTTTTTTTAATGGAATACACAAAAAGGGGACATTTACTCGCGGCCCATAAAAATTGGTCCGTGACCCAAACATGGGTGATGGGTCCCTACCCGAGGTAGCAAAGTATCTTCGCAAACCACCCTGTGATTAGTTACATAGTTGAGAAGATCAAACATACAAAAAAAAAACTCTCCTTCACATGAACATCCTGCAATCACACCTTCTAATTGAGAGTGGAGATTCCAACAAACTAGCTGTAATTACTGTTATCATCGACGAGGAGGGAAGCCTCTTCACGGCCTCTTCGCTGTCGAGGGCGTACAGCCTCCCTGATGCATGTGTTCACACAGGCAGCGACTAAGATACAGCCTCCCTGATGCATGTGTTCATACAGGCAGTGACAAAGATACAGCCTCCCTGATGCATGTGTTCACACAGGCAGCGACAAAGATACAGCCTCCCTGATGCATGTGTTCACACAGGCAGCGACTAAGATACAGGCTACCGTCCATTTTCAATGGAAGCCAGCGACATGAAGATACAAAGCGACACCCGACGTGGTTACTGTAGCTGCTATTCACTATTACACAATTATTCACACAATTCCTGGAAAACGAATGATTTCCGTTAGCCACAGTTCTTTTTAACACAAGGGTATATATTTAATTTTATATTCTTTGTATCTTTGTATCTTTGCATCTTTGCAGCTGCCAATGTGAACGCAGAAAGAATGAAACTGTAACAGTCACAGTCACAGCAAAGGAGAGAGGAGATGAGGCTCTACCGTCACATAATCGTCATCATCATCATCCTGTTCACTCAGATTGTATTAATCAGATGCTATGTTTTATTAATGTTTTATTGGGATGAACAGAGCTGCAGTCCAGTAGCAGTCCAGCCCTGCATCATGTCCAGTGTGAGAGCATCAGATGAATAAATAATAGCAGGCCATTCTGCATGGCTCCTGAGCCATTGTTGTTTTTCATTTTAGTCAACAACCGTCTTAAAGACAGTTGTTTAATCTGGAGTGTTGAGGGCGTTCTGCATTGCAGTGCTTCTCAATGCTTGCCTACTGTACATGTGGTTCAGCCACAGCTGAACCACATGCATTAAAGCAAAATAAAATCTCATGTCTGAAAAGATTGTGTATGGCCGAGTCCTATTATGGGATTTGAAACAGTGTGAAAGGATCCTCCCCACACACACACACACACACAAGCGCTGTTTCCTAAACGATTAACACTATGTAAAATGATGATGTTTTTTTAATATTGTTCCTGCCTTCTACATACTGCTAACCAGGTGAAGAAATCACAGATTGAGGATTTAACGTTTGCTTTTATGAAATATCCCAGACCATTAGGGTTTATGGAAAATGCTTCTGAACATTATTGTTAGTTTGACCACTTCAAATGCTCTAATCCAGCAGTCTTCAACAGGGGGTCTGGGACCACCATGGGGTCCGCCAAAATCTTTGTGTGATGGGATGTTTTTTTTTTTACATTTATCACTTGAACCCTACTTCGAACCAAAAGCCGCTGGCTGGAAACGCCCCCGTGGTGCCCCCCGCACCCGATGGATTGATGCCATCACCAGGGACCTACACCAAATGGGCCTGTCGCTGGCTGAAGCCGAGCCCCTAGCACTGGACCGACCCAAATGGAGAAGATTGGAGAAGCTGATTGGCTCTACGCATGGCGTCGCCGCCGAGCAAGAGACCTGATGATGATGACTTGAACCCTAGCATCCCTATTCTGAGGGGAACATTAGCCGAAAATAGCAGATCTACAAGCTCACAACGCCTTGTGAGCTTGTAGATCGGCCATTTGCGAAGATGTTTTGTCCTTACATGACATACCATAACAACCACGCCACTAGCCAGTGGCGCCAAAAACCCCACTTTGCGGTGCGTGTACTACTTTCACTTTCATAGTGCGTGTTTGAATGCCGGTGCCGTTTATCGCGAGCAGTCAAGGACACCAGTGTTCATTCACCATGTTGTCCTGCCGGCTCTTTTCCAGTCCCCCGGGGGGGGGGGGGGGGGGGCACGGACAATATTGATCTTAGGCTCTGCTGAATTTGCATTTCATATCACTTTTCCTCATTTAAAATGGTGATTGCGGATATCTCTGGGCCCAGGACAAATGGTCGGCGGGGGAATGGGTCTGCCCCCGCTTCGGGGAGGGGGGGGGGGGGGGGTGCGGGGGGTAGCGATCAGCCACGCAGAGTTAACGAGCTTATCATGGCAGTGTAAATAGTGGCGTGCGCTGATTGCTTTAGGGCGCCGCCCATCCCTCCAGTGGATGTGTCACAGGGCGTATAGTGATGGAAGGATAGAGCAGAGGAGAATTACAAAACGGCCTGTCTCTGGATGTGGGCGCAGGGGTTTCAGCATGGTGGAGAGTAACTGAGTACATTTACTCGAGTACTTGTACTCAACCCATTAAGACCTGAGGCGATTATTAAAAATGTTTTCTAAATCCTAACAGTTTTTTTTTTTTTTAAATCAAAACTAATTTTGTTCAAGATTTTTCAAAAATAGCAGATCTACAAGTTCATAGCGCGGCACTCGGTGCCGCGCTATGAGCTTGTATATCTGCTATTTTTGAATAGCCAAAGAAATCTAAAGTGACACAGATGCGTGATTCTCAAACTTTTTCGGGCTATGGAGAACCCCTAAATTGATATATTTTTGGCCACGCCCTCCCCCCCCCCCATCGCAAAATGTTTTGTGCCAGGGACCCCCTCATCAGAAGAGAAGATTTGTGTAAAAATATCCAAGATCTTTTAGATTTTTCAGAAATGCAAAAAAAAAACATTGCAGATATACAATTTCCTGGTTTTAATTAGTTAAAATAAGTCAAGAAGTGCAAACAGAGTCATAAGGCAAGAGAAATAATAATAGGCCACTTTAGGAATTCACTTTAGTACCGGATAAGTACTGTGTATTTTGATGCCAGAACGTGATACGTTTTACTCGAGTCCAATGTTTAATACGGCATTTTTATGTTAGTATTGCTACATTTACTTGAGTAAATTAAAGGAACAGAGTACTTGTTCTGCCACTGGCAGCGTTGACCTGGAGAGCGCTATCGGCATCAGCTGCTTGTCTCTCATAAGTAGATGTGATTTGCCAACCGAGCTTCCAGTAATCAAGTGTCCAGAGATTATTGATCTGAAATAATCCTTTGTCAAGCAAATCAAGGTGATTGATTACAGTAGCGAGGGGACATCAAGAGCCTTTAACCATAATAAACCCTATAGCTGGACCGAAGTCCCGCAGGGATTTATACTTGGTCAGCTCTTTTCCCCTATTTTGCCCTATCTTTCACGCCACCTCATGACTAAACTTTTTAGGCATTTGTTACTGTTTCGAAAAAACATAAAAAAATTGTTCAAAAAGTCGACCTACGATCGACACGTTGTGAGCTTGTAGATCGGCAATTTGAACTATTTTAAAAGGTTTTTTCGAAATAGTAAAAAAAATGCCTAAAAAGTTTAGACATAATGGGTAAGGGGAAGGGGTATGCCGAAAATAGTATATCTACAGGCTCACTGGTGAGCCTGTAGATCATTTTTTTATTTTGTTTCAGTGTCAGACTTTATTGAAATCCCTCAAAACCAAGCTACAGTCAGCTCAAAATAGACTGATCAGGGTCATTCTAGGGTTAGAACCCAGATCCCATATAGGTAGGAACCAGTTTAGAGAACTCAACTGGCTCCCAATAGAATCCAGGGTAACCATGGCCAGATTGACCATGGTTCATAAGATAATATAATGGCGAGGTCCCCATATTTTTAAAGACATTATTTATTCAGAGAAGCGAAGTACACCATTTTTTCACCAGAGCCAGTGTAGCAGATGTGAGCCATCCGGCTTTTAAAAGTAAAGTTGGCAGAGAATCATTTACTTACATAGGAGCCACTCAGTGGAATGACCTCGAAAACAGTGTCAAACTGACAACCAATCTGAGGACTTTTAAGCAGAAAACTAAATCATGTCTATTAGAAAAGGTTCCCCTATAGAGGGTCTTTAGACTAGGAAGGATAAGGTAGCACTTGTTTGTATATGTGTACTATGTATGTTACTTGTGTTCTTGTATTGTTTGTATGCATGTACTGTGTATGTCTAATGTTTTTGTATTGTTGCGTAACATGTAATGTGTACTGTGGCTGTACTGTGTATGTTACTTGTGTCTTTGTAGTGAGACGTTAGTTACATGTTTTGTACTGTAATGTGTTTTTTGTATATTTATTGACTGTTAATTGTAAGAGGACCTCAACGGAAATAAGTCTCAGGACTTTCTTGTGTAATCCTCGAACTGCGGTGACCAGGTGGTTTTGGCTTTTCAAATAAATCAAATCAAATCAAATCAGACTGACTTTGTTCCTGAATAGGGATGGGGATGTTGTTAGGGTTATTGCCGTTGAAGGGATTTTTAAATGTGGTCGCACCGGGACTCACATCACATCGGGAGGTCTATTTTTTACCTATTTCTGAAAAAAATCGTATCAAAAACTGTAGCCCTGCGGTTCTGTGTGTTTTAGTTTTTGTTGTTTGTCTTTATCACCCATTTTTACTAAAGACATCTGTAGAAAGTCTAGACTACCTTTGTTTACACAATGTTGGGAAATAGGTCAAAAACAGACCAATTATGGATGGCTGTGCTGTGCTAGGTGGCAGAGAGTCCCAGAGCCACATGAGGGGGGGTTAGGTTAGGTTACAGAAGGGTCTACGTTGTATAGCTGGGAAAGATACAAGTCCAAATACTGTTGCTTCATATCTATTGTCTCCGCCAGGCCGAAAGGCATGGCGAGAGAGTATGTTTTGCCCCCTGTCCGTCCGTCCGTCCGTCCGTCCGTCCGTCCGTCTGTGTGTGTGTGTGTCCGTCCTGTCTGTGTGTTAGCAGCTAATCTCCGGCACCGTTGGCCCGGTCGCTCCGAAACTGTGCACACACATTCCCTGGATGCCAATTCAGAACCTCTGCCCCAATTTTTTCACATGGGCCTGTTAAACGGATCTGTCCCATTTCCCATATTCCATCCTCATTGCCTATGGTTGGCTTCCAAAGTTTGCAGGATTGGTCCGTTTTGAACAAAAAGCCTCAAACTATGCACGCAGCTTGCAATTTCCCTGAAATTTCACACGCACATTCCCACTAGGCCGAGGAAGAAATGCCACCCTTCTCACATTGGCCTGTTATAGTGCCACCAGCAGGTCTAATTTAGCAAAACACATTTTTGGAACAAAATGCCTCAAATCATGAATGCAGTGTCTGATTGCCGTGAGATGCCTAAGAATAAATGGCACCCTTTTCACATTGGCCTATTATAGCGCCACCAGGAGGCCAGAATAACGTACCTGACCTGGCGGAGACCTGTGCTCCGAGGAGCACTTTTTCTAGTTGTTTCTGTGCTCAATGAGCAAGTACTAATCAGTACTCATGGGATGCAGGCCTCATGTTTAGCCATTACACACAAACAAAATCATAGTCAGCCGTTATGTGAAACAATTAGACCTGGTATGTATTAGGAAATAGGTTTAAGTTAAATGGCTGTATTCATGTTATACAGCCATTGTTGTTTGTGTATTGTATGTATGTATATACACATACATACATACAATACAACAAAAGAAATGTATTGGTCACATACTGTAGGTCACCAATATTGGTGTAACACGAGTGCTGCCGTTGCTGCCAGGATATAAATAGACGGGAATAAATTACCATGCTTGTTTGTTGTATATACTGTAGGCTGTTGGCAGATTCTGCTGTATTTGTGTTTGTTAATTTACTAAAAGCGTGATTGGAGACCTGTTCCACCATATACAATGAGAGCGAACGGAATCACTACTTACTTCTGATCATTTCCTTCGCAGACCGCAAAAGCATCAGATATACAATATGTTTTGACTTGTAAGATATCACGGCCAAGTACAGTAGCTCCACAGTGCCAGGTTCCAGCGAAGTTCAATAATCACTTTTACAGTAGAGACTTGATTTCAATCTGCATGTAAATTTGAACACAATTGCATTTCCAGATGCTGTTTCTGCTGCTCCGTGTTAGGTTTGAAAACAATTAAAGGGATAGTTCAGCCAAAAAACTACTTATTTTCTATCAATTACACACCCCATGAAGCCTTGAATTCATTGAGATTTTTTTGTTTTTGTCGCATTCCTAAGACAATAATTTGATGACCTGTGGAAAGATGCTAATGTCTCCGGTAGGAGACTCAAAGTTGACACTTTGAGTCTCCTACCGGAGCCGCCGCCGGTCATCAAATTATTGGCTTAGGAACGCGACAAAAACTGAAAAATCTCCATGAATTCGAGGCTTTATGGGGTGTGTAATTGATAGAAAAAAAGCTGTTTTGGGGGTGAACTATACCTTTAAGCTATAGCTGTGTCTCTGGTTCCTTTCGACATCATTATTTACATCTAGACTGACTGCTGGCTCCTTGGAAGAGCAAAGCTCTGCTCGAGGCTTTGCCTCGTAGCAAATCTCCACAAATTCCTTCAACGCCCGGCTGTTTCTTTCTTAGATACAATATACGCACTGTGATGGGAAAAGCAAAGCAGACATCTATCTCTGCTGTGTAGCTCGTTCCAATCAGTGACGTAAAGTAACTGTACATTTTACTCAAGTAATGTACTTAAGTACAATTTTGAGGTACTTTTACTTTACTGGAGTATTTCCAATTGTCTATGCTTTTACTTCTACTCCACTACATCTCAGAGGCAAATATTGTACTTTTACTCCACTACAATTATTTGAAAACCTTAGTTACTACTTACTTTGCAGATATACATTATTACATTATAAAACATGCATAACCACTTCAGCCCTATTTTATACATAGGGTATTTAAAAATAGCCAATCTACAAGCTCACAACGTGTCGCATCGCGACGCGTTGTGAGCTTGTAGATCGGCTATTTTCAAACATTTTAGTACTTTTGCTTTTGTTACTTTAAGTACATTTGGATACAAATACTTTTGTACTTTTACGCAAGTACATTTTGAATTCCGGAATTTTGCTTGTAACAGAGTACTTCTGCATTGCAGTATTGATACTTTTACTTAAGTAAAACATTTGAGTACTTCTTTTCCACCACTGGTTCCAATGCTAGAGTCAAACTAAGTAAGAATAGCGTCACATCCCCCCCCCCCAATCAAAAATGTAGCATTTACATTAAAAAAATGCCAATTTCTTTCATCTGCATATTGTGTGTGTTTTTCCTCTTTCTTCTGCTTCCCTCAGCGCCACCCTGGGGTTTTGTACCTATTGAGTGTTCTGAGCTCTCCGTCAGTATAAGAGCAATTCCCCCGAACCGTTGCAATTTGGCAAGAGCGCTCGCTCCGCGCGGAGCTCAACGCCTCCATTTCACTCTCGCTGTCCCCCAATTAGAGCTGAAATCCATAGGCTCATTAGAGGTTGGTGTGGGCCGCGCTCATTCCCCTGATGTCTCTTTCACACTAACAAGACAAACTCTGTTAACCCCTGCAGTCCGGGACAGTGTCTGTGTCATTTTTAGATTTTCTGAAGTGTTTTTTTCCCCCGGAAAACTCTTAAGGTCCTTACACACCGGGGGCGAGTTTTTCATGCGAATAATGTTTTTTTTTAAAACCTTATAAAGTCAATGCAAGCTTCCACATCAGTTTCGGAGACCGAGTCCGAATTTTGCGCATAATCGCCGGTGTGTAATGACCTTTAGGATTTAAGAACAGTGGTTCAGAACAGTGTTTCTCAATCTTTTCAGGCCGAGACCCCCAAAATAATTATATTTGAACTGGGGACCCCCTTACTTGTTTGACTCGGTTCCACAGATAAATATTGTGAAATTAGCTGATCTACAAGCTCACAACGCCTCGCGTTGTGAGCTTGTTGATCGGCTATTTTCGAACGTATTGCCTCTTTCTTATATTATTTGACAATTTAGACGATGTTAAACCTGTTTTTATAATATGTTTATTTGATCATTTTTGATGCAGTAATGGTCTTTTTTCTTTTCTTATGTATTAAAAAAGTCTTAAAAGTCTTTAAATTGTCACTTCACTGTCATCTGGGGACCCCCCCCCCCAAAAAAAAAATCATGTGGGGTCCTGACCCACTGCTTTAGAACAGTAGGTTCTCAAAAATAAGAGATAAGCTTTCTGCCGCACTGTGAGCTTGTACATCTGCTATTTTTGAGCTAACGTTTTGAGCACAAATCTTCTCTTCTGGGGGGAGGGGGGGGCGGGGGTCCCTGGCACAAAACATTTTCAGACGGGGGTTCCGCAGAAAATTTGTGTCATATCGGGGGTCCCTGGCATGGAAAGGTTTCTGATTTAGAAGGCATTTTGTAGAATCGGCCCTCAGGTCTCAAAGGGTTAACATTTCCAATTATTCAGAGAGAATGTGACAGTGGTGCTGCAGGTAACAATGGCGGTGCTGTGCCACTGGCGGTGAAGTGCTATGTTTTATTATTTTTTCCCCCCTTTTATTCTTTTCAAATTAATAATTTATGACGGCTCCTTCCCTGTGACCTGCTCCTGAGGATTCAGGTGGAACATACTGTTGTAATGAGGTTAAAACTACAGGCTGTTGTAATGAGGATAAAACTACACTGTGTGGATTCTGTACATGATTAGCTACAGGTTACATGTAATGTTCTGAGGGTGAAAAGTGTGTTCTTCTTTGAAGAGCATTTACTCAGAGGTCAGAGTGTTCTGTATAGGCTGTTATTGTTAATGTGCTTGAAATAATAGACTTATGTTGTATAATAGGATCACTGCATATGGAATAATAACATAATGAATTATGTGAAAAAAAACTATTATTCTGAAATATTATTCTTATTCAATGAGCAGAATGACACACAGACAGACAGACAGACAGACAGACAGACAGACAGACAGACAGACAGACAGACAGACAGACAGACAGACAGACAGACAGATATATATATATATATATATATATATATATATATATATATATATATATATATATATATATATATATATATATATATATATATATATATATATATGTATATATCTCGGCCTCAAGCTCTGCTGAGTCGGCGCGCCTCCGTCACGGACAATAACTATTATCACGTGTGCGTGTGAACGCGTGTTCAGTGTTCCCCTAGCGTAGCTTCCTGGTTGCTATGTGGGGGGGAACAACAAAAGCCAGGTCGGCCTCGCATCAAAGCCCCGCCTCGCGCCTCCTCCTCCTCCTCCTCGCGCCGCCTCGTATCAAAGCCCCGCTTCGCTCCTCCTCCTCCTCCTCGCGCCGCCTCGTATCAAAGTCGCGCCGCCTCCTCCTCCTCCTCGCGAGCCTCGCGTAAAAAACCCTGTCTCGAAAAGCCCCGCCTCGTGCCGAAGCCCCGCGCCTAAAAGTGAGCGCTCCTCTTTCAATTTCCCTGTGACATATATACATACATATATATATATATATATATATATATATATATATATATATATATATATATATATATATATATATATACACACACATACATACCAGGGACGTGCAGAAGGATTTGAAGAGGCAGGGGCTGGAATTTCAAAAGGGCACCTATTGGATTATTATTTTTTTTTAGAACAATTACCAAACTTTTAGGCCCGAAAACCCGAAAAATCCAAAAAGGTGTCATTGTGTGCTTAATGTCCTCAAAGTCACGCACTCAACAAGCTTTGAACTGAGCAGATTGGACCTTCTGTTCCAGAGACAATGGCCAAAACATCTTGAAAACTGACACTTTCACCGGTTTTCGATCACAGATTTTCGTTTGAGTTTTGGCCATTGTCGTTTTTCTTTAATAACACGGGCTAGGAAGGTCGTACGGTGACAAAGTAGATACCCGAGGAAAGTTATGAGATGCATCCAATGCATCCACTGCCATTTCCGTCGGCCTTACCGTTAGGCCGCTAGGGGCAGTTGAAATCTTTTTTTTTTGTCTGGAGAGGGCATTGTTTTAGCGACGGGTAAAAGGGCAGGGGCTCCAGCCCCCTTTCATGTCTATGTGTGCACGTGCATGATACATAATATACTGCCATGTAGTAATACTTTGTTGCAAGTAAAAGTCCAGAATTTAAACATTTACTTGAGTAAAAGTTCAAAAGTATTGGCATCAAAATATACTTAAAGTACCAAACGTAAAAGTATCCATTATGCAGAATGTCCCATTTCAAAGGTTTAAAATGTAGACAATGTATAAACATGTTTTGAAAATAACCGATCTTTAGGCTCACAATTGTGAGCTTGTAGATCGGTTATTTTCAAATGGCTGAAATATATATAGGGCTGAAGTGGGTAATGTATGTTTTGTAAAAATATTCCAAATATACAAAGTAACTAGAAACTAAAGTTTTCTAATAACAGTGGAGTAAAAAGTAGCTATATTTGCCTCTGAGATGTAGTGGGGTAAGTAAAAGCATTGACAATTGGAAAAACTCCAGTAAATTAAAAAATACCTCAACATTGTACTTAAGTACAGCACTTGAGTAAATGTACTTAGTTACTTTACACCACTGACAGAAAGGAATAAAGGACATGGCAGCATGAATGCTGTTGTGAGATCTGTAGGCGTATATCTCACAGGACTGTGTGGAAAGAAAGATGACTCCATTTCCCATCAGCCCTGTTGCAAAAACAAAAACAGGACGACCATAAAACATCCATCCAGAAACAACCTTTCTGGCTTGAGTTTACATTTTTAAACAGCGATTTATTTCGTTGTTGTTGTGTTCTCTCTCAATAAACATACTGGGACATGTAGAAACTTAAATTGAATTACCTTCTTATTTATGTCGATTTATAGCAACACTATTATTTTTGTCCATTTTCTTTCTAGATTAACAAATAAATAAATAGTCGATCTACAAGCTTGTAGAGGGGGTGTGGGCACTGACCAGACTCCCCAAGTGGGGGTCTGGGGTAGTCAGTACTCACTGCACTTTGTTTCTAAAGTGTGGTCGCTTCTTTTGGGCTTGTTTTAATATACCTGGTTGCTTGTTTCTCTCGCAAAATCTGGCAACACTGCCGGTCTCAACTTGGTGTTAGTTTTTAGTTGGCCTTTCCCTCTGCTGCTCTCAGTGCTCTGCAACCAGAAGAGAGAAACCAAAAGCAAACATGTGTGAGAACTTGAAGAAGACGTTCCAGCCTGTAAACCATGTCATCTTCGACATGGACGGATTATTATTAGGTTAAACAAACACCATCTTTATTTGCCCTTACTTGTTTTTGCCAGTTTGTTGTTGTTTTAAAAGGAAAAACAACAAGACTGAATGCAGTGTTTGTATACAAACGCTGCAGTGTAGCCCTGAAACGATACGACAGTCATGAACTTAAACCTGGTGTTTGCACTTTCTCCCTTTTTTGTCTGTAAATGTACATAAACGTTCAGATTTCAAATATAAAGTACTGACCTCATGGCCACGGATGTTACAATTATGTACGGGTCCTCAGTAGTATCCGTATCTGCCGTTTTGTTCAATACAAAGCATTTTAATCAGATCGGTGGCCATTTCCTCATAGAGTTATAATGTGTAAGGTTGCAATACACCTCCCAACCGATAGGGTCGTAGTGAAAGCGTATGGAAAAAAACATGAAGAAAATGGCCACTGATCGGATTAAAATGCTTTTTATTGAACAATACGGATGATACGGGTTCTTCTGAGGGCCCGTACAGAATTGTAACATCCATGGCCATGAGGTAAACACTTTATATCTGAAATGTGAACGTTTATGTAGATGTATGGGACAAAGAGGGAGAAGGTGCAAACACCAGGTTGAAGTTCATCCATGACTGTCATATAATATATAATGACTCATGTATCAGAGCTACGTTTGTAGCTGCTTCTGCAGTCAGTCATTCAGTTCTGTCTATTGCAACTTTTTAAGTCATAGTTTTTTCGGGAAAATAGCAGATCTACAAGCTCACAACACTGTGACCCCAGCCAGCACGCCCACGTGGGACCCATATGGGCCCAATGCGGGCTACTTGGGTACCAAGTGGGCATGGGCTTGAACTGGGCAAATTATGAGGGTCCCAGGTGGGCTGCATGTGGGCTAACTGGGCGTGGGTTGGAAGCGGGCAAGCACACGTGGTTCCCGCGTGGGCTGCATATGGGCTAACTGGGCGTGGGTTGGAAGCGGGCAAGCCCACGTGGTTCCCGCGTGGGCTGCATGTGGGCTAACTGGGCATGGGTTGGAAGCGGGCAAGCCCATGTGGTTCCCGCGTGGGCTGCATGTGGGCTAACTGGGCGTGGGTTGGAAGCGGGCAAGCCCACGTGGTTCCCGCGTGGGCTGCATGTGGGCTAACCGGCATGGGTTGGAAGCGGGCAAGCCCACGTGGTTCCCGCGTGGTCTGCATGTGGGCTAACTGGCATGGGTTGGAAGCGGGCAAGCCCACGTGGTTCCCGCGTGGGCTGCATGTGGGCTAACTGGGCGTGGGTTGGAAGCGGGCAAGCCCACGTGGTTCCCGCATGGGCTGCATGTGGGCTAACCGGCATGGGTTGGAAGCGGGCAAGCCCACGTGGTTCCCGCGTGGGCTGCATGTGGGCTAACCGGCATGGGTTGGAAGCAGGCAAGCCCACGTGGTTCCCGCGTGGGCTGCATGTGGGCTAACCGGCGTGGGTTGGAAGCGGGCAAGCCCACGTGGTTCCCGCGTGGGCTGCATGTGGGCTAACTGGGCGTGGGTTGGAAGCGGGCAAGCCCACGTGGTTCCCGCGTGGGCTGCATGTGGGCTAACCGGCATGGGTTGGAAGAGGGCAAGCCCACGTGGTTCCCGCGTGGGCTGCATGTGGGCTAACCGGCATGGGTTGGAAGCGGGCAAGCCCACGTGGTTCACGCGTGGGCTGCATGTGGGCTAACCGGCATGGGTTGGAAGCGGGCAAGCCCACGTGGTTCCCGCGTGGGCTGCATGTGGGCTAACCGGCATGGGTTGGAAGCAGGCAAGCCCACGTGGTTCCCGCGTGGGCTGCATGTGGGCTAACCGGCGTGGGTTGGAAGCGGGCAAGCCCACGTGGTTCCCGCGTGGGCTGCATGTGGGCTAACTGGGCGTGGGTTGGAAGCGGGCAAGCCCACGTGGTTCCCGCGTGGGCTGCATGTGGGCTAACCGGCATGGGTTGGAAGAGGGCAAGCCCACGTGGTTCCCGCGTGGGCTGCATGTGGGCTAACCGGCATGGGTTGGAAGCGGGCAAGCCCACGTGGTTCACGCGTGGGCTGCATGTGGGCTAACCGGCATGGGTTGGAAGCGGGCAAGCCCACGTGGTTCCCGCGTGGTCTGCATGTGTGGCTAACTGACATGTACATATGGGCTAACTGGGCATGGGTTGGAACACACACACACACACACACACACGCGCACTCAATCACTCACTATAAATCGTATAATGTGTAAACAGATTTGTTTTTGTTTTTTGTTTTACCACTGCCAAACTAAACACTAATGCCAAAAACAGCCAATCTACAAGCTCACAAAGACGGACAAACTATTCAACCCCATTTTAAGTTGTACTATATCTTCCTCTTTTACCCCAGATTTTAACCCAGTTTCCTGCACAAATGCTGACATATTTTACCATTAAGATAGAGCCTGTCTGCTCAGGGGATGATTTCAATCTTGACCATCAGGTCAGAATTTGTGTCAGATCCTGTGTCTAGGTGAGACATGACCTCTGACACAATCGAAATGTCTCAATAGAAGAGCAGGGAGACTAAATGCAACCACCCCAATTATTTATATAGTATAAATTATATTGTATGAACATACTCTACCATACAGATTGGACATTACATTGTATTTTTAAGTATTTAAGTATTTGTTTTTATTTATTAGAGATGGCCATGGCAGGTTAACTGTTTAACTGTTAACCGTTTAACTGGTAACCATTTAAAGGATCCCTGGCTAATAAACCAATCTACAAGCTCAAGCTTGTAGATCGGCTATTTTTGGCAAAGAGGTTTGGTGTAGAGAGGGGAAAAAGAGCAGACCAAGTACAAGTTTACTAAGGGTTTAAGTGGTTAAAGCCCAACTCACTTTTTCTTAGATTTTAGCAAGTATAAATGTGTCGTTTGTGATAGGGAGCAATGATAATACAATTTGTTCATAAGCTTGTGGATTCAGAGCTTTCTGCTTTATTTCAGTTACATGTGCTGCTTCAAGTCAAACTACATTTGTATTCTCCAGTTCAAGTCCAGACTAAATCCCCTCCCCCTGACTGCCTGTTAATGGCCCTATCTGAGTGTGACCCTGTGGGGGTCACACACAGATAGCAACAATGGAACAATGGGTATTCAAATTATCACTTCAAGGCATGCCAGACTAGTCTGGGTTTGGAGGGGTGGGTGGTTTAGTTTATTTATTTCTTTAAAGTTTAGTTTTAATTTTTTATTATAGAATTAGTCAGAAACGTTTTTTTTTTAAATAGCCGATCTACAAGCTCTTTTTCAGATAGATTGTTTTAGTTCAGTTAGTTATATTTTTTGTAAAGCCTTGTTTCTTGGCTTAGGCAGCAGTGGGGACACACATATCTTCCTTTTAGAAAGACAGAGAGTCTTTTTTTTTAAACATAATGAAAACAAGAAGTACAGTTGGAGGGGGTACAGCATTGTGTTAAACAGAGCTGTGTGTGTGTGTGTGTGTGTGTGTGTGTGTGTGTGTGTGTGTGTGTGTGTGTGTGTGTGTGTGTGTGTGTGTGTGTGTGTGTGTGTGTGTGTGTGTGTGTGTGTGTGTGTGTGAGAGAGAGAGAGAGAGAGAGACAGAGAGAGAGCTCGGGTGTTCATTTAGAAAGCCGAATGTTTACATCCGCACAGGTTATGTTTATAAAGGCTGGTGATGTTTGCTTTAATGCAGTATTACACACTTTACTTAAGACAGGCAAGGCCATTGTATTTAGTTTTCAGTTAGTATTTTATTGTTATTTATTTATTGTTTATTTGCTCAGGCATTTCTAAGGGCAGCTAAAGGTCCTGCTTGCTTTGGGTCCTAAAGGCCCTCTCTGTTTGTCCACTAAATTCAAATTTAAACTGACAAAGGACTCAAGGAGCAAAGCAGAGAGGAGGATTGCCTTGTGATGGATTTCTGCTTTCATAACTAAGTAAGTAAATATTTAAATGCAGTACTGATCTCTTTAAGTAGTAGATTGTGCATTACTCTGTTCTCAAGCTAAACTTTATTTTCATGCTGTTTTATGCTGCTCAGTTTGGGCATTCTTCCTGCTTGTCTTGGTGAATCATTGTGTGTGTGTGTGTGTGTGTGTGTGTGTGTGTGTGTGTGTGTGTGTGTGTGTGTGTGTGTGTGTGTGTGTGTGTGTGTGTGTGTGTGTGTGTGTGTGTGTGTGTGTGTGTGTGTGTGTCTGTGTGTGTGTGTCTGTGTGTGTGTGTGTCTGTGTGTGTGTGATTAATTTTCCTTTATCTGTCTAACTTTAAATGTAATTTGGCAACACATTTGATGTATACCAGTATATACAGTAATGGAAAGTTTCATAATTCTATAATTTCTAACAGTTGGCTTCTTGTCATTTCTATTAGGAGGACTGAAGAACACAAGGATGCAGAAGAAGGCTCTCTCCAAGTGGTTCACTGGGGCTCGTGATAGAGGTGGAAACAGAGTTTGAGCTCAGCGACAGCTTCCACAACTGGATGATGCACCACCCCAGTAGACAAAGTCTCTGTCTCTCTTTCTCTCCCCTTAGCAGCACAATACTTGGTTGGTTCTGTCACTGGGGATTTAAACAGAAAGGCTCAAGAGACACCCACGTACACATAGGGCCCAGATTCATCTGCAACATGAAACTGGATCTCAGAATCCCTCTGCCCTGTTACATGGACAATTGAAGTTTTTGATGCACCTCTTATACACCATTTTTATTCTTATATTTTGTTTCTGTTAATAGTCTCTGTGGAGCATTGTCAGAATATTTACACTTGCACGTGTAATGTGTGTGCCTTCTCTTCCTGCACCTTTACACTACTGCTATATTTATTTCCATTTGTATTTTCATTGTATTTTCATTATCTTGTAATATTGTTTTTAATAAATTTGTCAAAATATATATTGTCTATTTTCATCCTGGTAAAACTGAAGACGTGTAAAATGTTATACCCAATTTTTATTTTAGGTGTGTTTACAAGAATTAACACGGTTCATGTTTGCTGCTTAATCTATTTTATTTATATTTAAATCTTATTAGGACCCACGTTGGAAATCAAAGGAACCATTGCACAAACAAACCCAGTTAGGACCCACCTCTGTCCCATATAGACTTGCCTAGTTGGGGCCCACCTGGGGCCCAGGTAGAACCCACCTAAAGCCCACATGGGCATCCCAGTTGGGACCCACCTCGGTCCCACATAGACTTGCCTAGTTGGCGCCCACCTGGGGCCCAGGTAGAACCCACCTAAAGCCCACATGGGGCCCATGTGGGGCCCAGGTAGAACCCACCTAAAAGCCCACATGGAGCCCAGGTAGTACCCACGTAAGGCCCACATGGGCATCCCAGATGGGACCCAAGTGGACCCCGCTGACATGCCGACATGGGGCCCATATGGTTTAGCCCACCTTGAAACCATATGGGACCCACCTAGGGCCCCGGTGGAACCCACCTAAAGCCCCCATGGGGCCCATGTGGGGCCCAGGTAGTACCCACCTAAAGCCCACATGGGGCCCAGGTAGTACCCACCTAAAGCCCACATGGGGCCCATGTGGGGCCCAGGTAGAACCCACCTAAAGCCCACATGGGGCCCATGTGGGGCCCAGGTAGTACCCACCTAAAGCCCACATGGGGCCCATGTGGGGCCCAGGTAGAACCCACCTAAAGCCCACATGGGGCCCATGTGGGGCCCAGGTAGTACCCACCTAAAGCCCACATGGGGCCCACGTGGGGCCCAGGTAGAACCCACCTAAAAGCCCACATGGGGCCCATGTGGGGCCCAGGTAGTACCCACGTAAGGCCCACATGGGCATCCCAGATGGGACCCAAGTGGATCCCGCTGACATGCCGACATGGGGCCCATATGGTGTAGCCCACCTTGAACCCATATGGGACCCACGTGGGCGTGCTGGCTGGGACATGTTGTGAGCTTGTAGATCTGCTATTTTCTCCAAACTTTTAGCTCAAGACCCAAACAGCAGATCTAAAATTTCCACTGCTAGTTAAACGTTTCTTTTTTTATGGAACTTTATGGGAATAATTATTTTTTATTTTATTTCTAAAATACTTTTGATAAGTTTGAATTGTTGATTTTGTTTAAAATTCCTTTTCCATTTAGGACAGATTGAAAATTATTTTATCCTTGACGTTTAACCACTTGGTGGGGGGACATTCGTCAAACAAACAGCAGATCTACAAGCTCACTAGATGTGGGTAGTTGTAGATTTTGCTAATTTCGGGTACGATATTTGGTGTAGATCGAACAAGAACTTGCAGCACAGAGTAACTCGTTTTAATAAGTAAGTATTAATAAATTCCAAACTTGTATCAGCGTATTCTGCAGCACCCCTGGACTTGCGTCACGGCACCCTAGGGTGCGACGGCACCCAGTTTGAAAAAAAAACCCCGCATCATCAGAGGTTAGGAGAGGACGCGCATATTTTATTTAACGATACATTAATCTTCTCATTGATTAAAAGAGATGAGGAAATGCGTTGAGTGGCGTGTTGGAGCATCGATTGATCACTGGCTGATACACTGCGATTGATCACACACATCTGTCATTTATTTGATTGCAAAAATAGACGTGGGTGTGGTAATGCAGGGGTTCTCAAAAGTGGGGTCCTTGAGGGAGGGTCCAGGGGGTCCGCAGGAAAATGTGCTAATACAGCATCACAATAATTTTTAACCACTTTATCCATTTATATGTTGGCTATAAAAAAAAAAAATAGCAGATCTACAAGCTTCTGCAAGCTTCTACATCTGCTATTTTTTTAAATACTGATTTATTTTTTCTTTAAAATCTTTTTCCACACATCTTCTCTTCTGGGGGGTGGGTGGGGGGGTCGTTGGCACCAAATATTTTCTGATTTTCCGCGGTCAAATATACATACATGTGTGTGTGGGTGACATGAAAAAAAGTAGCCTAACAATTGAATCTTTATATTTTTTTTTTATTTCAGACCCAGGGATTAAAAACACAACACAATAGAGCACCGAAGTCTGACATAATGACATCATTTACACATCCTAGGTTTGTCTACCTGGTTTGCGGATTTCCACCCCCATTCTGAATCCCCATAGACGTATTTAATATCGCGTCAAATAAGTGTTCCAAAAAATGACGGTTTTAATCTTATGGATATGAAGCATCAACTAAGGGTGAGAAAACGATAATGTTACTTCCGCCGAAATAGTTAAATTTTCGCCAGATAATTATAAAATATAAGTGACTGACTACCATAAACGATACAGAACCTCCTCCCTGACAATATCGCAGAGACAGTTTGTTTCTTTTTGGACCACAATTCTTATATGAGACGATTCTAAGATGAACGAACGTTATCCTCCATAGAGAAATTACTTTAACCCATTAATACCTGGAACGCATCTGTGTCACTTTAGATTTCTTTGGCTATTCAAAAATAGCAGATATACAAGCTCATAGCGCGGCACCGAGTGCCGCGCTACGAGCTTGTATATCTGCTATTTTTGAAAAATCGTGAAAATTATTTTTTTACCTTTTTTTCCGAAAAACTGTTAGGATTTAGAAAATGTTTAGAAGCGGCCTCAGGTCTTAATGGGTTAAGAACCTGGGGATGAACGAGTGACGTCAGGACTTCTGTTACTCTATAAAATCACAGGGAAAGAACGTAGTAATGATGTTCTGTGGTATTTGTCTTCCTCGCAGACACAGAGAGACTGTACACCGTGTCGTTCCAGGAGGTGTGCGACCGCTTCGGGAAGCGCTACACGTGGGAGGTGAAGTCCAAGGTGATGGGGAGGAAGGCCCTGGAGGCGGCGCAGATCATCCGTGACGAGCTCGGCCTGCCCATGACGGCCGAAGAACTCCTGGCCGAAACCAGGCAGATCCAGGAGAAGATATTCCCCTCTGCCCAACTCATGCCAGGTACTGTAACACCTAAATATACGTTAAAGGCATACTAGGTAACGTTTTCAACAAAACTAAAGTTAAATTGTATATCTTTTGTGAGTGGCAAAAGTTTCACAACACCCACTCCATGAATTTCACCCCCGGAAGCCTTTTATTTATATATTTTATATTGAACGTGGACTGGGGGGACTTTCCCGGGGAAATGACGTCATCTGGCCGGAAAACGGAGGTGGAAATGCACTGGTTTCCTGTTTGGCCAGGAACTACCGCAACGGTTTCCTGTTTGGCCAGGAACTATCGCGCTAATAACAAAAAGGAACCTCACGCTGATTTTAAGAGAATGTAGGATTAGAAGATCGAAAAAGAACAGAAAAAGAAAGCACAGCTCATGGTAACTAATGCTCCACTGGCTAAGAGAAACGATCCGTAGATAGTATAAAACAATTAAAAGATCGCTTTTTGAAACGCTTCCGGCTTCCGGTGAAAACGAATGGAATTCTGGGTAATCGAGGACTATGGAAATTGTATGCAGTGACGGTAGTGACCAGCAGAGGTTGCTAAAAATCGTTAGTTGTGAATTTGCATTGTACAACTTTAAACCTACGTTAAACCTAAAAATCTTTATTAACACATTGATTGCCAAGATATTAAACATAGTTTAATCCCCTTGCCAGCGTATAATTACCTCAATCCGATGATATTTGAAACGCAGTGTAAGCGACATTTTGTCCCAAAAAACACAAACAAAATAGTCCCCGTGGGTTAGCGGAGGCATCTGTGTATCCATAGGAACGACAACGTTCCAACCGCGATCCGCCATTTTGGGGCTTCGGCCCGCTGAAAACTAGTGGTTTTCAATGCAAAAAAAAAGAAACTGAGTTACAGCTGTTTTTCTGAAAATCCCAAACAGGAAGCGGATGGCTTCCTGTTTTTTTTGGAAGGACGTCACATCCGCTTCTTCTCTGAGTGATGATTCCAAAGCTGTGTTAGGTCGCCCCTTGTGGAATTATGCTACCAAAATATGAACTGCCAAAAAGGCTGAATAACCACCGCGTCTTTTTTGGAAGGAGCTGGGCAGAAGGCAGTGCAGTGTAAAGTACATTTACTCAAGTACTACATATTTGCTACAAATATTGTACTTTTACTCCACTAAAATTATTTGAAAAATGTAGTTACTAGTTACTTTGTAGATTTAGATTATTATTACAAAACATTACCCACTTCAACCCTAATTTATCTACATTTCGGCCATTTGAAAATAGCCAATCTATATAGTAAGATAGAAATAGTATTTCTACATTGCAGTAGGCCTATTGATACTTTTACTTAAAGGACAACCAAAGTTTGTTTTAGCTTGTAATTAAAGTAAATAAAAGATGAGTGTAATGTTTTTTTTATTTACTGCTTTCTATAGTTTTAGCATTTTTGTTTTACAGTGGGCGGGGGGGGGCATTCGGGCAGGTGGCTAAAATATGTCTTTTTACACAATGGAAAAGGTCCCGTGATCTTTGATGGCCAGATGTGAGTTATTGGGGGCTAGAAGAGCTACTGTAAATAATAATAAAGAAATCGCCGGGTTATTGTGTAAAACAATACATATTTAGCCACCTGCCCGAATTCCCCCCTTCCCCTGTAAAAATATTACGAAAATTGCTAAAACTACAGAAAGCAGTAAATGAAAATGTTTTAACACTTATCGTTTATGTACTTTAATTACAAGCTAAAACATAAACCTTGGTTGTAAAAAAACTAAGTTGTCCTTTAAGTACAAGATTTTTGTACTGTTTCCACCACTGGCAGAAGCTTCAGTCAGTCAGTCAGTCAGTCAGTCAGCCAGTCAGTCAGTCAGTCAGTCAGCTGGTCTCTGTGCCAAACACTGTGTAGTCCAACGTGTCCCCTCGGCTCCCACATACAAACGTCTCTGTCTGGATGACGGCAATCTGGGAACCCAGAGCCAGTGAAAATGAAAAACAGCGCCCTCTCCTGTTTGTACTATCTCTCACTGGCTCTGGGACAATGGCGACGTAGCACCCGTGCGCAAAGGAAACCGGGGTTTTGGTCTGCCTTCAGCTTTCACTTCCGGTGGTGCCACTATTTTTTCATTCCCACTAACAATATTTCTACACGGAACACTAACACCACTTCTCCCAGAGAACATGGATCGTTTTGGTTATAAGCCCACTTGTTTCTATGATGAAAGAGTAAGTTAAAATGTGAATATCCTTCCGTGGTTTTGTCTGCTCCGAGGACGCTATTGTTAAATTAGTTTGGGTTTGTTTCGAGGGGGAAAGATCGACGGACACGTGAATCCCGCCCACTACATTTGATTGGGTAAAGCGCGGCCTGCTTCCTGATCTGAAGGCACGCCCACTTGTAGCCCAGTGCGTACATGTTATGACGAGCCTTCACGACAGATTCCAACGCAGAGCAGAATCTGTTCTTGAGAGATTAGGATGACGGTGGCAGAGTGACATAATGAACGAGTGACTCTGGTGTTGATTAAATACCAGAAGCATTCTGATGGTGTCTCAATGTCTGGAATGGATGTCAGTGTGGATGTTAGCCCATAGATACAGTATACGCTACGGCATTGGTTCTCAAACTGTGGCTTTTCTGCCTTTTATTGATAGTACACAG
The DNA here is from genome assembly GCF_963280865.1 of Gymnoscopelus braueri. Lineage (NCBI taxonomy): Eukaryota > Metazoa > Chordata > Actinopteri > Myctophiformes > Myctophidae > Gymnoscopelus > Gymnoscopelus braueri. Next base: position 5,401,596 of record NC_137626.1, read on the forward strand.
TGGAGATAGACATGGAACAGGGAGAGACACACAGGGAATGACACGCAGCAAAGGTCGTTGAGGATGGGGATTCGAACCGCCACACATGCTAGGCGGCTACACCCCACGACTGACACAGCCCCTGGGTAGGCAACCCGGCCTGGCGGGGACTTTTCTAGTTGGTTACTATCAGTGGTGTAGAGTAACTAAGTACATTTACTCAAGTACTGTACTACAGTTTTGAGGATTTTTTATTTTACTGGAGTATTTCCCATTTTCTGTACTTTACTTCTACTCCTACATCTCAGAGGAAAATATTGTACTTTTACTCCACTACAATTATTTGAAAACTTTAGTTACTTTTCAGATATACATTATGATATAATGGGGTCTTCAACGTTGTTCAGGCCAAGGACCCCTTAGCTGAGAAAGATACGAAGCAGGGACCCCCCACTACATATTGTATACCATTGTGTTGCAGATTAAACTCATATATAGACTTCATAGATAGCTTCAAAGATTGTTTGTTTGTTTACACCAAGCGTCTTCGCCGAAAATAGCCAATCTACATATTACTATTTTCGGCGAATGCTCCCACCAGAATAGGGATGCGAGGGTTCATGTGGTTATTGTAAAAAAATACAATACAATACACATTTCCTATCATACAGATTTGGCGGCCCCCTGTAGCAACTCTGAGGACCCCCTAGGGGACCCCCCTTTTGAAGACCCCGGGTTTAGAATGTTGCAACATTCCATGCATAATGTTGCACAGTTTGAGTTCAGTGTTAAGTGTCATTTACACAAACCCAGATGAAGATTCATCAGCTCCACGTTGCACTTCAGTCATTTATTGATTTAAAGATAACAAATTTAGACCGACTCTCACTCCATCACCCAGCGCACACTTGTTGCCATAGCGATGGATAATATTTGCGTACTCGACAACCAAATTGCGCGGTACTTAAACACCCTCTTCAATGATATCGTTATCATCGTCACGGTCATAATTAAGAGTACATAACATTTTGATGCAGGACTTCCCATAACAAGTTGTTTTGAAGACAGCCCACAACTCTGACATTAACTCTTTGACTGACAGAAATAAAACACAATTTGCCACGCCACTGCCAGCGATTTTCGAGTGTTTTCACTCACCTTTTGAAAAATCACAGAATATTTATCTCCAGTATGATCGTTCCCCCGATCGCTTTAAAAGACGTATCCGAGTCTCGTAGAATCGCTGTTTGTTTTGCCGTCACGTGACCTGCTGCTCCTCTCCTTCTCTGGGAGCCAAACGGTGACCCATAGGCGAGCAAACTGCGCCATCTAGTGGAAAACCACTGAAAACACAAATCTCGTCATTCTCGTCATTGGCACTGTGAGCCATTACAAAATATGACGATCTCGTCGTCATTGGCAGTCAAAGAGTTACGCTTGAGATGCACTTAGTTGCGCGTGAGTGCTGTGCACATAGAATCGCAAGCTCACGACATGTCACAGTGCGGCGCCAGCACCCAGCTATTATAAATCAGACCTTAGTCGGGCTTACAAAAAGTGTGTTTTCTCCAATCTCGTCAAAACTTTTAGCAGGCTATGATTTTTTGGCATTTTAATTCTTCAAACAACTTAATGCCGTTTTGATATAATCTTACTATCTAAATATTACTAGAATAATATATTTGCTCAGTGTTGTACCGTAAAAAAAGAGAAAAAAAAAGATGGATTTGGTTTGATCTCTCCTATAGTTCCAAATATGACGTAAACATTATTTTGTATCAAATTCTTTCAGTGTTCCAATAAGTCACTAGAGATGTCTTCGTGCAGTTGTCTGGAGCGAGTGCCAGTGCTGTTGCATTTCTTTGAGGAGAATCTCGTCTTCTTCTCTCAGCCGATGGAGAAGCATGACTTAGTAGAAAGAAACAGATAACTTTTTTTTATCTCTTAAACCCACTGAGGCCTGAGGCCTGTTCTACAAATGTCTTCTAAATCCTAACAGTTTTCTGAAAAAAAAAAAAACGTATGTTGCTATATCAGTGGTTTTCAATGTATTTTTGGCTATGGACCACCCATCTCAAAAATGGCTTATGAGCTTGTATATCTGCTATTTTTGAATAGCCAAAGTACAAAATATGGCTGAAATCTAAAAAGCTTTCCCGATTGCAATGGGTTAAAAGGAATCTGGGATGCTGTTGACGTTCTCAAAGTGGGGTCTGTGGACCCCCAGGGCGTCCTTGAGAGGGTTCCAGGGGGTCCCCAAAGTATTTGATAGTTAGGGAACACAAAGTCCGGAATTCAAAATGTACTTGAGTGAAAGTGCAAAAGTATTGGTATCAAAATGTACTTAAAGTACCAAAAGTTAAAAGTAGTCATTATGCAGAATGTCCCATTTTTTTTTTAACGTTTTCAATTGTGAGCTTGTAGATCGGCTATTTTCAAATGGCCGAAATGTATATGGCTGAAGTGGGTAATGTATGTTTTGTAATAATAATCAAAATCTACAAAGTAACTATAGTAACTAAAGTTTTCAAATAATTGTAGTGAAGTAAAAGTACAATATTTGTTTCTAAGATGTAGTGGAGTAAGTATTGGAACTACTCAAATACTCAAATACAAATACCTCAACATTTTACTTATGTACATTTTAATATAGGATTAATTGTCCTCCTCAGCATCTGCAATAGATATTAGTGTTAGAATTGGACATCCTTAGGTGGGGTTGGTGAAAGGGCCTACTCTGTGTGGAGTTTGCATGTTCTCCCCGTGTCTCCTAGGGTAGTTAATACCCTCACAAAAACATGTAGTAATCCTGGTCACTATACTGCCTCCCCCTGGTCAGCCGGGGCGCCTGATGGAGGGGAAAGGAACTGGTTGGAATAACGTGTTCCTTCCACGCGCTGCATCCTACCGGGGAAACTCCCCCCTGTCAGGTGACAAGAAGGTCAGTTGGCTCTCATGCATTGGAGGAGGCATGAGCTCGGCCCTGGCCTCCCTAGGCTGGTGGGGGGAGTGTAGTGCCCAGGATCACTTAGCAAATTGGCTTGGGTTACAAAATCAAGGTATAAAAATTATTTAAAAAAATAAATAATAATAATTGGACATCCTGCTGGCTAGAGAAAACGTTTTCAACAGTTTTCAACAGCGTATGCGTTGACTTTTTATTATTCTTGTCTAATTGTGTATAATTATTGTCCCTTTTCCCTAAAGGTGTGGAGAGGCTGGTCCGCCACCTCCGGGACCACGGCGTGCCCGTGGCGGTGGCCACCAGCTCGGCGGGCGCCACCTTCCGGATGAAGACCAGCCGGCACGGGGCCTTCTTTGACCTCTTCGGCCACGTCGTCCTCGGGGACGACCCGGACGTGAAGGCCGCCAAGCCCCAGCCGGACTCCTTCCTGGTGTGCGCCGGTCGCTTCAGCCCCCCCGCTCCCCCGGAGAAGGTAAAGGAAGAAAGAGAAATTTTCTGTTATTGTGAAGAAAGCTTGTTGAAGCTTTCCCCACAGTACGGCTGCTGGGGTTCAACCCATTAAGACCTGGAACGCATCTGTGTCACCTTTTCATTTGAGCTAAAAAAAAGCATTATTTTACACTTTGGCTATTCAAAAATAGCAGATCTACAAGCTCGTAGCGCGGCACCGAGTGCCGCGCTACGAGCTTGTAGATCTGCTGTTTTTGAAAAATCGAGAACCTTTGTGCAAATCTTTGAATATATATATATATTTTTAAAGCGAACATTTGTAACTCAAATCTTTGCTTTTGGGGGGGTGGTCCCTGGAATTAAGTATTATGAGATGGGGGTCCGCGGCCAAATACATATAATTTTGGGGTTCTTGTTTGAGAAGTTTGAGAACCACTGATATGGAAACATACGTTTTTTTTAAAAAATGTAAGGATTTAGAAGAGATTTTGTAGAATTGGCCTAAGGTCTTAATGGGTTAAGCATAGAGTTATAATATATCTAGAGGGCGGATTGCCCCGCCCCCAGCTATTCATTTCAATGAAATTGCTCAGTGGCGTTTTGAAGCACCCGGAAGTAAGAAATATTGGGTTCCATATTGGTTCCATTCCATTGGTTCCATGGGTCGTGACGCGTCGTGAGCAGGCGCACAAACGGCAGATGCACGCGCGCACAATGCTGTAAAGTGTTGCAATATCAGATTTGACCACCAGGCGTGGCCGCTTCACTGTTCTACCGTGGTTCTGGGGGCTTGGGTTTAAGTGGTTAAACTTTCAAATATGTTTGGAGTCATTTTAACGTCTACTCGGGCTTTTTGCGTTTCACCCCAGACAGTTTATTAAGTTGATTGATTCAGTATTTAGATATATAAATGATAAATTTCCCCCCAAAAATCACAAAAAGTAAAGAAAAATGAAAAAAATAACACAGCTCCCTCACGTTTAAGAAGGACTATAAAGGAATATAAAATTACAATGGGTTTGTATAGGAAGGGGGTGTGTCTGATAAAATTGATATCAAATATCTAAATACTGAATCAAGCAACTTAAAACAACTGTCTGGGGTGAAACACTAAAGCCTGAGTAGACGTTAAAATGACCCCAAACATGTTTGAAAGTGTATATACCGTATAAGGAAGTCAAACTTTTTGTTCCAGCTTTGTTTGGCAGGTTTTCTTGCCAAAACTGAACAAAGTCCTCAGAGGACAAAAACTGTTTTGTACTCGCTTTGCAGCTCCACTCTGAGTGGTGAACTTTAGCACCCTGCCCACAGTGCTAGAACGCTCTGTGATTTAACTGATTTGACCACAGAGCTCCGCTGTTTTTGTACATGAACCTCGGGCATGCTCCGACACCATTTTGCCTCTGAACTTTCGCTGTGTCTGGTGGTTGACAGACACAAGTGGAGAAAACGTGTGCAACTTTCTCCATTGATTTCGTTGAGAGGGGAGGTGTTTGTACCTCTTAAATTATCGGACAACCTTTCTTCAAAACGTTCTCCTAAAAACGATACATTGCTGGCAGTCTGACCAATCACACATGCTGTTCGCGACATTGTCTCTGCAGTGATGCTGATCGTCTGGTTTGAAAATCTCTGAAGTGCAACAACTGCCGAAATGAACGTCGGAGCAAAAGGCACCTCTTTGTGTTCGTTTGCTCTTCCTCAACGACTTCATTTTGTACTTATTGACCTGCAGAAGCCAAAGAAAAAAACAAGTTCAAGTTTGGAGTGCTGCTGTGGGCTTTTAAGGGGAAAACGCAGCTGTCAATTCCAGCCAGGTCATGCACACATTCAAGTTGTTGAAGTTCTCTTAACAAAACCAGTTTGTCACAGAGGGTCACACGAATACTACTGTAGGTACTGCATAAGGCCTGCAAGGTCGTCAATGCTAGGGCTAAGTGCTACAGACTATAAGGTGGAGTCTGAAGAGGTGAGTCTTCAGATTACGGCGGAAGATTGGGAGCAGTGTTGATTTTGACTGCAAATTTTGATTTTGTTTTAGTCATAGTATTTTGAATACAATTCTGTTTAGCTTTAGTCATATTTTAGTCATCTGAAATTTTTACTTTTAGTCTAGTTTTAGTCGACTCAATCTACAGTTGATTTAGTCGACTAAAACTTATTTTTGGCGGGCCGTGATAGCATTGAAATCATTTTCACTTAGCTGCATGCTGAAAATAGCCGATCTACAAGCTCACAATGCGTCGCGCTGCGACGCATTGTGAGCTTGTAGATCAGCTATTTTCGGTCTGTGACACAGTTCTACTGGATCTCGTCTCCTCTAGTCCCTCACTAACATTTTAGTCTAGCTTTTATTTGTTGACGAAATTGTCAATATATTTAGTCATAGTTTTAGTCATCATAGCTTAGTTTTTATTTAGTTTTCGTAAGTGAAAGAAGGTAGTCAACAGACATTTTTCGTCATAGTTTTAGTCGACGAAATCGACACTAATTGCGAGAGTGAGTCTGAAGTTCTAACTGCAATGGAGGAGTCTGTTCCACAGTTTAGGAGCCAGAAAGTAGAAGAAGACGTGTGGAGGGTTGTTGTCGCTGATGTTTTAGGGAAGGTTCAGGCACAGCTACCCTGTGTTAGCTGATCTGACTCAGGGCGTTCCACATTGTGGTGGCATAATAGTAGAATGAATTCATCCCCATGTTTTGTGCCGAATCTGGGGGGAATGAGATCAGTGGGGAGCTCCCTCTGGTGTTGTGCCCGTGGGCGTCTTTCACTCTAGTGGAGTAGTTTGACAGGTACATGCGGGCACTGGTCCCTTGAGCAGCTTGACAGCCCAGGCTCATTGCATGTTGCTGTACCCTGTCCTCTACCCTGCTCTGTTCCATTCTGGTCAAACAGAGTCAGGGTGCTGATATTGTGCATGTTGGCTCACTGGAAAACCAGTGGTGGAAAAAGTATACTCAAATGTTTTACTTAAGTAAAAGGATCAATACTGCAATGTAGAAGTACTCTGTTACAAGTAAGTCAGGAATTAACATGACTTAAAAGTACACAAGTATTGGTATCAAAATGTACTTAAAGTACCAAAAGCAAAAGTACTAAAATGTTTTAAAATAGCAGATCTACAAGTTCACAACGCGTCGCCGTGCGACACGTTGTGAGCTTGTAGATCTGCTATTTTCAAATATCCTATGTATAAAATAGGGCTAAAGTGGTTAATGTATGTCTTATAATGTAATAATTTATATCTCCAAAGTAACTAGTAACTAAAGTTTTCATATAATTGTAGTGGAGTAAAAGTACAATATTTTCCTCTGAGATGTAGTGGAGTAGAAGTAAAAGTATAGTTTGTAACTTCAAACTCTAATCTCTTAATCTGTCCTTGGTTCTGGTGACTGATATTGTCCTTCTAAAACGTGAGTGGTGTGCTGTACACAACCTCAAAATTGTACACCGCTGGAAACGTGGGCGAGTATGCGGTACGAGTGAGAAAAGAGGGACGCGTAAAACAAACAGCTGTGATAGGGAGTAGAACGGAAGTGGTTCTATGCGCATGTGTGGCTTGTAGGGCTGGTAAATTAATGTTCGAATTTCGAAGATTCCTCGAATATGGGGGAAATATGTATATTCGAATATGAAAATCTATATTCGAAAAAAAAATAAAAAAATTTATGTTTATTTGACAGGGACAATACAAAAAACAATGTATCAAGTCATAAAAACAAACAAAATATATGTTTTATTGGATCCAAGCACTCGATACATTGTTTTTTGTATTGTTTCTGTCAAAAAAATAAATTTTTATTTTTTTATTCATATATTTTTTTATAATAATAATAATAATAATATTCGAATATATTCGAATATATGCCAATTGTTAAGACCAATATTCGAATATGATTTCTGAGGAAAGTTGACAGCCCTAGTGGCTGGTCTATCAGACAGCGCGTCTAGCCACCTGGCATGCACACTACAGCGTTTTCAATCACTTTGGCGTCTCCGTTAGTGATGCGCGGGGCCGACCCGTAACCCGCAGGTCCCGCGGGTTGAACCGCGGGACGGGCGGGCGGGTTATAGATTACGACGCAATTATCGCGGGGCGGGGCGACGCGGGTCAACCCACGGAAGAGAAAAAAAAAACACCAAAACGCACCTTCTCTCTCACGCGCTTTCTCCCTCTCTCCCTCCCTCTGTCCCCCTCTCTCTCTCTCTCTTTGGAAAGCAATTTAATGGACTTGCTTTTGCTGTTTTCTTTGTAAAGCACTTTGTAACCCAGTTTTGAGAGGTGCTATATAAATAAAGTTTTATTATATTATTATTATCACTAGTCTCCGTGTAAACGCAGAATATAAAAAAGTGAGAACGCAACAGCACTTTTTCGTTTTCTGATCGTTACCGTGGAAACGTGGCCTAAAGCACTACATTTGTTTGTCAGCCCAGCTGTTCTTTGATTTGGGAACATACTGCTTGTACCGTGTGCAAAGGCAAAAAAACAACAACAACAACAAAGAACGTCAGCAACTCTCTAAGTGGATAATTGAAAAAAAAGAAGTATTTTATCGAGTTAATCCGTGTGGCGGAAGAGAAACTCCAGCCCCTAAATGGAAGTGAATTGTGGTCAAATCAAAATGTTGATGAGATTTCTCATCCTAATAGGCTGTCCCCACATACTTTCCCCACAAGGTATTCTAGAAGATTGGAGTAAACATCCTGTGTCTGACTTATCCCTCAGTAGATTATTTTTAGGGCGTAGCCAGCGTTGCCATGTCTGCTTATTATAAGCAGTGTTGGGCGCGTTACTTTAAAAAAGTAATTAGTTATAGTTACTAGTTACTTCTCCAAAAAAGTAACTGAGTTAGTAACTGAATTACTCTATTGTAAAAGTAACTAGTTACTAGAAAAAGTAACTATTTGCGTAAAAAAAATGTAATATGTCAAAGAATTTGGATTGTTTTTGGGAGCAGGTTTCACAAGCCAGGTGCATAGAGTAGAACAGCATAGACAGGTACTTACTACTTACACATAATAACCTTTGCCATGAGGGAGAAATAAACTTCAACTTCAATATATGTATTGCACTTCAATATAATATTTATTGCACCTCAACGCACAGCAACTGGTAGATAACAACAGTAAAACAGGTGTAATTGCCTACACCAGTGGTTCTCAAACTTTTTGGACCTTAAAAGTCCAGTTTTTAAGTCTCTATATGTTGAAATGCGTTTGTTTTAAGTATCCTATTTTCCATTCAATGACAGTTGTGCTAGTCAAAATTCTTCCTTAATTTGGTTTAAAGCTTTACATACATTTGTCAACTATAAAAAAAAACACTGGACTACACTACAGTGCTTTTAGAGTAAATTGAAAAAACTGTCTTAGTTACAACTGGTAGACAATACTGTAGCCTACTTCAAGTATTTTCTTTGAGCAGAAGTAAACAGTTAAACAACAAAGTGCTTTTAACACTAGTGTGAATTAAAGACACAAACTGGCTCAGAACTTAAGACAACTGGTCTAGTAGACCAGTTGTCGCACGCACGCACGCACGCACGCACGCACGCACGCACGCACGCACGCACGCACGCACGCACGCACGCACGCACGCACGCACGCACGCACGCACGCACGCACGCACGCACGCACGCACGCACGCACGCACGCACACACACACACACACACACTACATTGGAGTTGCTTTGGACATACGTGGACAAACGCTTCCCCCCGGCACACAACGTGCACTTCACGTGTATTTTATTTTATTTTATTTATTTTTTATTTTACATTTTTGCACTTTTGAGTGTGTGGAGGCTGCTTTTTATTGTTCAAAATATCTTGAAAAAATAATAAATAATCTGGAACGTTTTTGAAACACAAATCTTGATATGGGGGTCACTGGCACAAAATATTTTCAGATGGGGTTCCATGGCCGAATATGTTAATTGTTTGGGTCCCTGACATGACAATGGTTGAGAACCAAAGCTCTAAAACAATATTGAACAATAAAGTTTGACATGACCTGCCCTTAGTCGCTCATTTTGGGCTTCTTTTACGTATAGACCTGGTTGCATGTTTCTTTCTCAGAATCTGGCAACACTGGGTGCACAGCCTCTCTTGTCAATTTGGGTCGAATGGCTGTAATTGCTTTGGAGCGGTGCAGAAGGTTTGTGCTGTCGGATTGGAACAACATTGTTAGGCAATTCCAGGAATACTTCTGCATCTCCTAAAATGACCTTTTATTCCACTTGTTAATGAATCACCCCGTGAAGCCTTGAATTTATGGAGATGTGTTGTATTTGGGTTGCTTTCTGGGTTATTGTAGTGAAATAAAAGTAATGAAATAATGACGACTAGAATTGAAAAACAAACAAATAACTGAAATAAAAAGAATAGTCTTTATTAAACAATAACTAACTGAAACTGTATAGTGTGTTTACAAACTAAGTAAAACCATGGTTTTAGTTCAATTTAGTTTTAATGTTATTTTATTTGTGTTTAACAAATTGGCTATTTTCATTTTTTGAAATTTTGAAATAAATATAAACTCAAAATCTTAAAAAAAAGCTACATAGCCATTAACAATAAAATGGTCTCTGCATATGTACAATAAAATGCTCAAGCTTTGAACAGACAATATGTATTAGTGCTGGTAGAATCCTTTAAGTTTACCCCAAACATATAACATGTGAAGACGCCAGTGGTGGAAAAAGTATATAACGTGTTTTACTTAAGTAAAAGTATCAATACTGCAATGTAGAAGTACTCTGTTACAAGGAAAAGTCCGGAATTCAAAATGTACTTGAGTAAAAGTGCAAAAGTATTTGTATCAAAATGTACTTAAAGTGCCAAAAGTAAAAGTACTAAAATGTTTGAAAATAGCAGATCTACAAGCTCACAACGTGTCGCAGCGCGACACGTTTTGAGCTTGTAGATCTGCTATTTTCCTATAGCCTAGGTATAAAATAGGGCTAAAGTGGATAATGTATGTTTTATAATATAATAATTTATATCTGCAAAGTAACTAGTAACTAAAGGTTTCAAATAATTGTAGAGTAAAAGTACAATATTTGCCTCTGATATGTTAGTGGAGTAGAAGTAAAAGTATAGACAAATTGGAAATACTCCAGTAAAGTAAAAGTACCTAAAAATGTTACTTAAGTACAGTACTTGAGTAAATGTACTTAGTTACTTTACACCACTGGAAGACGCCAAACAACATTGAAGCAGTTGCTCTGGAAAATGACCCGCAAAGGGAAAGGCAGTTTAATGTGTGTAGCACATTTCAACAACAAGACAATTCAATGTGCTTTACACAGAACATCAAGCAAAGGACACACACTTATACAATTAGGACGCACAAAAGAAGAAAGAATAGCAGATACAATTACAGAGCAGAAGAGAAAAAAAAAAGGAAAGAAAAGGAACTCAATCAAAGGCAGCGGCAAACATAAAGGTATTTAGTTGTGTTTTTAAATAAATAAGAGTGGCAGCAGTCCTTTGTTCCAGGGACCCCCCCCCAGAAGCAAAGATTTTTAATGTATTTTATCCCACAATTTTGTAACCCAGTGCCAATGCCTAAGCTTGTAATCCTGGGCGCTACTCTCCCTATGCCAGCCTGGGGAGAGCCCAGAACTGAGCTCATGCCTCCTTCAACTCATGAGGGGTGAGCAGGCCGCTTCTTATCACCTGACAGGGGGGAGTTTCCCCGGTAGGACGTAGCGCGTGGAAGGAACACGTTATTCCAACCAGTTCCTATCCCCTCCATCAGGCGCCCTGGCTGACCAGGGGGAGGCAGTATAGAGACAAGGATTACTGCATGTTTTTTGTGAGGGTACCTACCCGAGGAGAAACGGGGAAAACATGCAAACTCCACACAGAGTAGGCCCTTTCGCCAACCCCATCTAGGGTATGGGCACTGATGCCGCGGAGGAGAGAACGCGCCCCCCAGCGTCCCCGGCGGGAATCGAACCCAGGACCTTCTAGCTGTGAAGCGACAGCGCTGCCGACTGTGCCACCGTGCCCCAATAGCCCACATCTCTGATCAGTAGTTGTCTGAGCAGCCGCATTGTGGGGAAAGCTTTCGCTGAACACAGCCGATCGACAAAGCTTTCCCCACAATAAACAGAAAATACACCATTATAGAGCCCTGAGGAACTCCGGTCAACCATGTTAGAGTTGACTGTAATTGTTTAAAGAGGTGGTGCCATGGTTTTGCACTTTTTCTGTTTTTCATGTGTCTCTGAGGTTGATAGAACTTCATTAAGCCCCCTGGTGGTGTTTTTATGGTGTTTTATATCTTTTCTGACTATTTTGAGTTTCTACCTGGAGGCTGAAACCTTGAGGGTCAAACGTGCCAATAGAAAAACAGCGCTTTAGTGACATAGTAAAAACATACCCTCCCCCTCATTATCATAACACAACACAACAGGTGTGGGCATGAGGAGGAGGAGGGACTAGGACAGGTGGGTGGTGCTAAGGTGGTGGAGGAGGTGCTAAGGTGAGAGCCAGGTATACTTAATGAACTGGAGGCGTGTCCACACAAAAACATAATTTTAACACTTTCTGTACACTTTTTTTGAAAAAATCTTCCTCCTAGTACAACCATAATACCTGATGATTATGTTTTAGGGGGGGAAAAATCACTGAAAATCACGCCACCCCGTTTTTAAATCTGTATAATAGTTGTTCCTCATAAAAAAAGCATCCGTACTTCACACTGCAATGTTGCTACGAAATGCGTTTCATGTCTACGTTCCCCCTTTGCTGTCATAATAACCTTGGACTCGAACGGATAATTAACGTCAAGTAGCTGGCAACCCGCCGCAATCACAAACATGAAAGGCGGGGGTGCAATAATTGTGGAGATGATGGAGATGCTGCCGCAATGTGTGTGGATTTTTTATTAATTTTTTCCCCAGTGAAATATCTCCCTCTAATAGATATATCTCCTCATACCTCGCTCCTCTCATCTCACAGTGGAGCTACAAATAGGTCTGCCTGTGGCACTGTGCGCACCTGTTTTTTTTTAACCCATTAACTCCGGGAAAGATTCAATCCGGGAAAACGTGTAAAAAAACTATTTACTAGTTATTCGTCTATTTAAAAAAATAGCAGATCTCCAAGCTCATAGCGCGGCTATGAGCTTGGAGATCTGCTATTTAAAAAAAAAATCTTGTACTGAATTTTTGCAAACATATTTTTTAAAGAGAACATTTGTAACTCAAATCTCTGCTTCTGGGGGGTCCTTGGAACAACACAGTATGAGAGGGGGTCCGCGGCCAAATACTTCTAAAAATGTTTTCTTCAATCCTAACAGTATGTTGCTATATCAGTGGTGCTCCAACTTTTCCATGTCGAGGACCCCCCCAAAATGATAATGTATTTGGCCTCGGACCCCCATCATAAATATATTCTTCCAGGGACCCCCAGAAGCACAGATTGGAGTTAAAAATGTTCGCTTTAAAAATAAGATTTGCACAAACTTTCCTAAATGTTTAAAAAAAAAAATAGCAGATCTACAAGCTCATAGCACTCGGTTCCACGCTATGAGCTTGTAGATCTGCTATTTTTGAATAGCCAAAGCAATCTTAACTGATTCACTGCCAATCGCAAAGATCTACGTGAACAAAAAATAAAAAATAAAAAATTAAATAAAAATTAATATTTGTTTTCTTCCAATTTGACCCAACGACCAAGGAGATATGATTTTTCGAAGATCTAGACTCCTATCCACTTCCTTGTTAACTTAAAACTTAAAAATTCTGTATCTCGGCTCCTGAGTACTTTTTTTTTTTCAATGAAAAACTCTGGCAGTGGCTAAAAAAATATGAAAATACCTCTGGCAGTTAATGGGTTAAAATGACACGCTGATGCGTTCCCGGTCTTGATGGGTTAATCTGGAGCCAGGCGCGGTTAGGGCTGGCATTTTGTCTTGATGAGATATGAACCCACGGCTCAGAGGAGGGGGAATCGACGGAGTGTTCAGTGTGGAATAACGAATGATGATGCGTCACTCCCTCTCTCACACTCCGAGAGAGAGAGAGAGAGAGAGAGAGAGAGAGAGGAAGGGAGGGAGAGAGAGCGGAGGGAGAGAGGTGGGAGCAGACGGTGTGAGAGAGCGAAGAGGGGAGGGGGGGGGGGCATGAGGGAAGAAGGGAAGTGTGAGGATGAAAGAAAATAACCCGGCGCTTGTTAATAACGCACACGTCCACGGTGCCATATGCTGGCGCTCTCCTACTGCAGCTACAATTAACCAACATTCACACACACACACACACACACACACACGCACGCACGCACGCACACACACACACACACACACACACACACAGACAATCACAACCTTCACATACTGTATACTGAGTCTAAGATCTCAACCTTCTCATAATGAGTCTATAGCTAAGATCACAACCTTCACATACACTCTCTCTAGTCCTGTTCAGCCTGTAAATAGGGTTGGCTTCTTTCCTCCCTTCCACAAAGCTCTAAATGGTCTGGCACCTTCCTACATCTATGACTGCCTGCCTAGTCCAAACCGCCCCCTCAGGTCTTCAAGTGCTGACCTGCTCGAGGTGCCTACAATGACATATAAATAACACGGCGAAGCAGCATTCTGCTTCTACGGACCGACAGCGTGGAATAAACTCCCATTACACCTAAGACAGGCAGCCTCTGTGGATAGCTTTAAAGCACAGCTCAAGACCTACTACTTCACTCTTGCTTTTAGCTGATTTTTTTGGGTTGATTTTTAAATCTCTGTGTTGTTATCCATGTCCTCACTGTATTGCCTGATTCACTGCCTTTTTGATATTATTGTAATGTTGTTTTATGCTTTTATTTTTTGCTTTATTGTTAAATTAGTTGTAGCCTCGATCTCCAGGCTTTTATTGCTTAGTTTTGCTAAAAAATAAAAGCCTGGCCCAACTATAGCCTGTACTGGGTATGAGGAAGTGTTTCATTTCCCAACCAACCAGAGTGCAGTGGGCGTCGCTCGTAATGTTGTGTTAACGGGGCGGGGGTTGACGGACAGATCGGTGAACCAATGGGATCAGGCGCCGTCTCTCGCCGGCTCTATACACACGCCCCTTTATACACGAAATCAGGAGGGTTGCAGCAGGCTAAATTAGTTGTAACTGTAATTGTATTCTTGCTCTGCAAAGCACTTTGAGCTGCATTTCATGTCATGAAAGGTGCTATACAAATAAAGTGTATTATTATTATATAAGTGGCATATAAGAAAAAACATATTCATATATTTGTTGACCTCCCTGAAATTAAGTTTCCAGGGTGGGATGTCTGTAGTCACTATCATAATCTCCATACTACAGTACAAGGTCTCTAGCTACTATATCACAAGCTCCAGTAAATGACTCACCCGCCGCCAGACTGTATTCATGTCATGACGAGGTGTGTGGGAAGACGGTGGAAGTGAAGACGGCCTCACATCATTCATACTGTACCGCCGTCCGACTCCCACACCGTAGGCACTATTACAGCCTGTAATAGAGATGCTTTCTCGTGCCAATCGCTCACCTGCATGCAGTTGGTGCGAGTTCCCCACCAACAAGCTTAACGTTAAATAAGCAGATTATTTTTGGGACTGAATAAGGCTGTGATAAAGAAATCATCTGTGGTAAAGACAGATTAGATTGGCATAGTCTAAAGCAGGGTTTTTCAAAGGGCGCCGTGACGTGCGCAGACATGCCACCTCTCCCTTAAAGGAGAATTTTCGACTAAGGTTTTCTTACCTCTTCTATGGCGTTATGATATCTTAGGATGAATGGTACGGTAGAAACATTTAATAACTCTATCCCGGGTCCGCCACAGCTTAAAACGTTCGTGGATAGGCCTTGCGCTAGATCGCATATTTTAATAGCTTTTTTTTTTTTTTTTTTTTTTTTGATCTGACGATCATAGTGACAGAACACTATGCAACCAAAAAAAAAGGAAAAAAAGTCTCTCTAGACGAGATTGACATCTCGAGATTTCAATCTCGTCTAGCGAGACTTCTGTTTTTTTTTTGTTTTTTTTACAGTGTTCTGTCACTATGAACGTCAGATCAAAAAAAAAAAAAAAAGGCTATTAAAATACGCGATCTAACACAAGGCCTATCCGTGCACGTTTTAAGCTGTGGCGGACCCAGGATGGAGTTTTGAAAATGTTCTACTGTACCATTCATCCTAAGATATAACATCATAGAAAAGGTAAGAAAACCGTAGTCCAAAATTCTCCTTTAAGTTGCAGGAGTCTCCCGTAAATAGAGCCCACCTACTAAATATATGAACATATATGCCAATATATGGTAATTATATGCAAAATAAATGCTGCATATATGCCATATTCAGGTTCATATATGTGGATTTATAGGAAATATACGTGTCATATATAGATCATGTATATCCACATATATGTTAAACATATACGTGGATTATATAAAAATATATTTGTTAATATATTTTCTTGACCTCCCTGAAATGAATTTTTCCAGGGTGGGATGTCTGCGTGCGTAAGCCCAGGGGTGCCGCAGAATACTTTGACAATATTTTGAATTCATCAATACCACTTCAGTTTAACCACTTAGACTCTCTTCACTTGCACTTTACTTGGTTTTCTTTTCTACACCAAATCTCTTCGCCAAAAATAGCCGATCTACAAGCTCACAACGTGGGAGCTTCAGATGAGAATGAGAATAAATGTTTATACACATTGTCGGTATTTTCACTGACATTGCTTTGAAAAGGAACGGCTCCCGACATTAAAGGTTTCCAACTTTAAGCGACGATATTTACGTGTGTATATATATATATATAAAAACGTGTGTCTTGATCATTCGATTAATAGGAACATCGCTATGGAAGTAATCGATACTCGCAGCCCTACTTCAGAGTCCGTCTTGTGTGTGTGTGTGTGTGTGTGTGTGCGTGTGTGTGTGCGTGTGCGTGTGTGTGTGTGTGTCTGCTGCTGCTGCTGGAGTGAGATTAATGAAACATGAAAGGCTTGCTATAGCACGTGTTCTCACACAAACACGCACACGTGGTTTTAACTATACTTGTGAGGACACACATTTTAGGATGGGATTTATTATTATTTATTATGCCATATTAGATTTTTTTGTTTTTTGCCATTTACCATAAGCCTTTTAAGCTGAAAAAGCAGATCTACAAGCTCACAATATGTCGCAACGCGACTAGTTGTGAGCTTGTAGATCAGCTACTTTTCGGTACACAATACCAGTGTGCACCTACATTTAAATCAGGCATAACTATATCTCCAATCCCTAATTCTAACTTCTAACGTCTAATCCTAATCCTAATCCCAAACTGAATATTTTCATTTTTACGTGGAAACGTATCTCCAAAAATCTGTCTTCAACCATAAAACAACCGTTGTTCTTCTATTTCTCATAATCCTACTATACCTGCGGGGACATTTGGTCCATAGTAACACAAGCGTGCGCGCAGACACACACACACACACACACACACACACACACACACACACACACACACACACACACACACACACACACACACACACAGAAACCTAGTTCTTGTCTTTATCATTAATCATACATGGCATTACTCCAAAAGGATGTCTTTGTAACCTCCGTATTCAAATCAGGTACAATTAAAGAAATGAGCCTTTTTTCTTCTTCTTCTTGATCACGCATGGAATTGTCCTATTAACCGTGTAGAGATCTATGTTACACGTCAGACTGCTATATGTTTGCAGAAAAACGGCAGATCTGCTCTTTTGTTAGTGGCTATTTATAGTGAGCTTGTACATCTGCTGTTTTTTTTAAAAGAGAAGACAACTTGAAAAATCATATCTTTTTTTTATTGAAATGTTTCTGACGGTTCTATTTGTATTTTTACGGTGTAGATTGGGGTCCCAAAGATAAACATCATATCAAATGGGGGTCCGTGGTATAATGCATTATCAAACCTTTGTTTTTGTTTTTTTGCTTGTTTCTAAGTTGCTTAGTAGTTCACCCAAAAAAATACTTTTCTATCACCGGCGGAGAGTCAAAGAGTGTCCTACTGACCGATGACCCGGTCATCATCACATTATTGGCTCAATAATGCGACACGAACAAAAAACATCAATTCAAGGCTTCATGGGGTGTGTAACTGATAGCAAAATAAAAAAAGGTTTTTTGAGCGAACTACTCCTTTAATTGGGCGTCCTTCCTAATGCTGTTTAAACCAGTGGTTCTCAAGCATTTTCATGTCAAGGACCCCCAAATTAATATAATATGAGGGTCCGTGGCATTTGGCCACGGACCCTCATCTGAAAATATGTTGTGCTTCATGCCACGCTGCGAGCTTTTGCATCTGCTATTTTTGAAAACATTTTTGAAACATTTTGAAAGTGTGAGAACTACGGATTTTACAAGGCATTTGTTGAATGGGTTAATAGCAGATCTACAAGCTCTGAGCTTGATGCATATTAGGGCTAGTAAATGAATATTCGAATTTCGAATATTCCTCGAATATGGGGGAAATAATGTATATTCGAATATGAAAATTAAAATATTCGAATAAAATAAATAAATATATATATTACATTACATTACATTACAGTCATTTAGCAGACGCTTTTATCCAAAGCGACTTACAATAAGTGTATTCAACATAGGTAGGGAACGAAAACTACTAATCACCAGAAGTCTTTAGTGCATTTTCTGCAAAAACAAGCAACCAAGAGTATACCTAGCGCTAAGGTAAAAGTGCAATATATCAGCTACCTACTTTCTTAAACAGATGAGACAAAAATAGCTAAATCAAATGAGCATGAGCTAAAACAAATAAGTGTATCGACTAAACAAGATCCAATAAACAATACAACAATAGAAAACAAGCGTTCGTACAACTAGTTAACAACAAGTAGGTCAGGCAGAGAGGAAGGGTAGTGTTTCCTGAAGAGGTGGGTTTTCAGCCTGCGGCGAAATATGGGCAGTGACTCTGCTGTCCTAACATCAGTGGGAAGTTCATTCCACCACTGTGGGGCCAGAACAGAAAGGCGAGGCAATCATATATATATATATATATTTTTTTTTTTCATGTTTATTTGACAGGAACAATACAAAAAACTATGTATTATTGGATCCAAGCACTTGACACATTGTTTTTTGTATTGTCCCTGTCAAATAAACATTAAAAACAAAAAAAAAATATGTTATTTTTTTAAATAATAATAATAATATTCGAATATATTCGAATATCTGCACATTTTTAAGACCAATATTCGAATATCATTTCTGAGGAAAGTTACCAGCCCTAATGCAGGGGTTCCCAAAGTTGGGGTCGCGGGAGACTGACGGTGGGGTCGCAAATTTATTTTGGCTAATTAATTATTATTATTATTATTTTTTAATTTTAAATTCAACAGAATGGATGAAATACAATCAAAACATTATTACAAATAGCACATTTTACCATTTTAATACATTACAAATGCGCACAGAACGTGCAAGTTTATGTGCATAAATGACGTCCAGGTTTAGGTGGGGTCGCGAGTCAATTTCCGCATTATTTTGGGGTCGCGGGCTGAAAAGTTTGGGAACCCGCCATGCCCTAATGCATATACAGTAGGGTCCAAATACTGTGTGTGTGTGTGTGTGTGATCGCGTGGCTTCTTCCGGGGCTGGTTTCCTGTCGACCTGGCGGCGGGTTTCTCTCATTCGAGGCACGCACCGCCTTCTTAGAGCAGTGGGTTAACCCTTTACATCCGGGAACGCATACCGTGTCATTTCAGATTCGAGCTACAAGCTCGTATAGCGCGTGTCGCGCTACGAGCTCGTAGATCTGCAAAATCTTTGAATACATAATAATATATATTTTTTGAAACAACATTTTTAACTCAAATCTTTGCTTCTGGAGGTCCCTGGAACAATGTATTTTACAAATGTCTGCTTTAAAAAATATACATTAAAAAATGTGCACACATTTTGAACACATTTTTTTCAAAAGTAGCAGATCTACAAGCTCATAGCGCGGCACTCGGTGCCGCGCTATGAGCTTGTAGATCTGCTATTTTTGAATAGCCAAATACATCTAAAATGGCAGAGATGCGTCCCCGTAATGAATGGGTTAAGAGAAGAGCTGCTTCAACAGCACAGAGGCTTGAGGAGGGGGGGGGGGGAGAGAGAGAGAGAGAGAGAGAGGGAGAGGGGGAGAGGGGGAGAGGGGGAGGGAGGGAGGGAGGGAGGCCGGGTCGAGGGGCTGTGAATTCCCCTTTGGCTTTGGAACTGCACGATAATGATGCTGCAACAACAAGGCAACGCTGATTCATGCTCCCCCCCTCAATATTTTATTGGTTTTCAACACTCAGAAAACTAACAGGAGTGTGTGTGTGTATGTGTGTGTGTGTGTGTGTGAGTGTAGGCCTGTCACAATCTATATTTAAAGTCTGTTAGTGGTTGGACTCCCGCGTACTTGGTATTATCGTTTCCGTCTTATTCTTCGTCCGCACTCTTGGTCCGCGCTTTGTGTTATTCATTGTCTCTGCTACGTTCTATAGCTATGTTCTGCCAGAGACCACGTCTCCAATTTACAACACATTTTCGCCCCAAAAAATCGATCCAGCCCGGAGCCTTTGGATAGTGTACTTTTCAATTGTTCAAATATACATTATTATGTATTGGTTATTTGGCCCATATGTCACTATTCTATTTTTGTAAAATTGTGAAAAATGTGTGCAAATCTTTGAATATACTTTATACTAACATTTTATAACATGTTATACTAACATTTGTTACTCAAATCTTTGCTTCTGGGGGTCCCTGGAACAAAACATTTTGAGATGGGGGTCCGCGGCCAAATACATATAAATTTGGGGGTCCTTAACATGAAAAAGTTTGAGAACCACTGATATTATAGTAACTAGTTTTTCCTAAAAACTGTTAGGATTTAGAAGACATTTGTAGAATCCCCAGAAGCAAAGACGTAATTTTTTTTTAATATATATTCAAATACTTGCACACAAATACTTGCACACAAAAATAGCAGATCTACAAGCTCGTAGCGCGGCACTCGGTGCCGCGCTATGAGCTTGTAGATCTGCTGTTTTTGAATGGCCAAAGGATGGCAGCAGCCCCTGGTCTGCTTCCAAATGGAATGCTGCTCCCTCAAGAGTTTTCCCTGCAGTCGGCAGCGTGCCAGAAAACAAGCGCGGGAAATTCTTTCAAGCGGTGCCAACGGCACAGTGATATCCCCCGCCCTCCCTCCCCTCCCCCATACACCCCCCCCCCCCCCCCCCCCCCTGAAGCTATCCCCCTCCAGGGTTTAAAAGAAGCAGCTAACGCCGCGAGTAACGATATCCAACGCCTCCCCCACCACCCCTCCCCTCAGCCAGCCGCCATGAAATATTCAAAGCCGCTGAAGCGCTCTGGGAGTCAAACGGCCGACAAAGTATTGTGCGTCCGGCTGAATGAAATGCTCTCTAAGTGCCCCCGACAGTAGAGCGTTGATTTAAAACCACTTAACACACACTCAGCACTCCCGCCGCTTTCCCCCTTTCTTATCTTGCGCTGTGTGTGTGTGTGTGTGTGTGTGTGTGTGTGTGTGTGTGCACAATTCTCACACACACACACACACACACACACACACACACACACACACACACACACACACACACACACACACAGTTTATATTCTTTTAGACTTGATACTTTTCTTTACCAAATCGTCATTGTCAGGCAGAAACCTCTTATCTCCATATTTATTTCAACCTTTTGCATTTTATTTTTTTACTTTCTTTTTTTTGTTCTCCACGTATTAATGCCCTACTTTGTCGTGCGATAGTGTCACACAAAAAGAGCCGACACGCTGTGAATTTGTAGATCCGCCATTTGCGCTATTCAAAAATGTGTTTTCAAACGATAATAACAAAAGCAACTTTTGTTTTGTTGTTGACATACAAGGTTTTTTTCCCCCGACAGCAACCTAAAAATGCAGACTTCAAATATGCGAGGGTTTCTTAAAGGACGACTTCACCGATTTACAACCTATCTTCATATAATTGGTCCTCACTAATACTCATGATAAAATGGTACAATTTTTTTCTAATTGGTCTGTCTCCTAGGAGGGCTGTGGACAGTCCAGAAACCCGTCTACCAGTGACATCATCATCATCATCATTTTTTTCCCAACAAGATTTCACATTTTTTATTTAGATTTGTATTAACACGAGAACAATGGCTTCTTTTATTGCATTGCAACTTTCCAGGAATAGAAAGCCTGCAGTTTCTATTAGCTTGGATTCCCCATTGATGATGTCACTGGTAGACGGGACTGTGAACTGTACACAGCCCTCCTCTGAGACACAGACCGAGTAGAAAAAAATTGTACCATTTTATCATGAGTATTAGTGAGGACCTATTATATGAAGATAGGTTGAAAATCGGCGAAGTCGTCCTTTAAAGCTGGCTGTTGGGTTTCTGCTCACATCACAGACCAGAATAAAAGTCTTCTAAATCGTCCTTTGCAGTGAATGAGTTAATAAACATTGTCATAAATACTTCTTTCAATTTCCATGATATTTGTTTAGTAAATAATGGTCCCATTATTGTTTTTATTTATTTAATGATAAAGCAAGGTATGTTTCTAGAGTTTCTACTGGTTCTACCGAGTGAAGACCCGCCCTCGCTGCGGTTGCAGCCAATAGCAGTCGTTTCAGGTTTCTTTTGAGGTTGACAAAATCATCGTCTCTGGTTCATTTTGGGGACCGGAGGTTCAAAGATGGCGGATTAGAATTTTTCGGAAAAAGTCGCTTCAAAACGATCTGTAGAAACCGATGTTTTTTTTTTTTTACAGTCCATGGATTGTTTACAGCACCTTAACGGCCATTCACAATCTGTGACCTCACCTCACCTTAAAAAAAAAAAAAGGATATAGAACGGTGGTTTTGAACAGTGGTACTCAAAATAACAAATCTACAAGCTCACAGAGTGTCACCTTGTGCCGGGCTTAGTACATCTGCTATTTTTGACAATTTTTGGAAAAATCTTGAAAGTGTTTGAATTGTTTTAAATAATATTTTGTATTTATTTTAAACACAAATCTTCTCTTCTGGGGGTCCCTGCATGGCACCAAACATTTTCAGATGGGGGTCCACGGACAAAAAAGTTTGAGAACCACTGTTTGAGAAGGCATTTGTAGAATGGCCTCATGTCTTAATGTGTTAAAACGGAGTGTTTGTTCATTAAAACTGGAGTCTCCCCCGTCTCTCCAGTTCATCAGTGAAACAGGAAGAACATGACATCTCCAGACGGGTCGCTAATTGCCTCCAATCAGGAGAGAGAACCCGTTTATGTATCAGCTTTTTTGTTTATCCTGCATCCTGTATGAATTATCTCTCCTGTTTGGATGAAATTGTTATTTGGGGAGACCCCTGTTTTCTGAACAAACACTCTAGCAATTAAATTACTTGAAACTAGAAAACGACTAGAACAACACCTGAAAGCCCCCCCCCCACAATAGGAATCAGTGTTGCCAGAAATTTGAGAGAGAAATAAGCAGCCAGGTCTATGAAGACAAGCCCAAAAGTAGCGACTAACGTTAAACCTATGCATCGGATATTTTGAAATAGCTGATCTACAAGCACACAATGCATCGTGTTGCGACACATTGTGAGCTTGTAGATCTGTTATTTTCAACAGCAAACAATCTTTGAAATAATTGGAAACATTTTAACAACAAACATCTGGTATGGGCGGTCCGTGGCACAAAATGTTTTCAGATGGGGGTTCGCAGACAATATATATTAATATGGGGGTTTCCAAAATGTTTGAGAACCACTGGTTTAAATAACATACAGGAACCAAGCCCAAATAACAAGCCAGAAACAAGCCAAAAAGAAAAAAGTGCAACCCGCAACTACCAATACGTTCAAGCGACTTTACATAAGAACAAGCCCAAAGTCGCTTAAAATAAGCAGACATGGCAACACTGATGGAAATATAGAGCTATTTAACGCTTATTTTCACCCCCTCTTTAAACCTGGCGTCTATGTAGGGCATGTTCTTACAGGCGAAAATCTTCCATTTTCCAAAACATTCAAAGGATATACTCAAAGGATCTTTTTTTCAGAAACGGCAAAAACAGCAGATCTACAAGCTCACAGCGCATCACACCATGACCTGGTATGAGCTTCATAGAGCGTGTATTTTCACCGCTCCTCGTACAATGAAGTGCATAGAGGCTTAAGTGGATAAACAGCAGACAGTTATGTGAGGACATAATGCCCCATTATCACGCTTGTTACGCGGCCGCTTCCCAAACTAAATCCATGATTTGACGCGAAACGTCGATTCAGAGATGATTTCATTACGGCTTCATCCGAGCTGCTGCTTCCATGGCAACCGCGGGCATGTAGGCGGTGAGTAACACAACGCAGAACGCCTCCATCGACCGATCGGAATAGATCGTGCAACCGAGCCGTGTAATACATACATACTGTACATTTACTCAAGCCAGTACTTGAGTAAATGTAACTAATTACATTTACTCAAGTACCGTACTTACATATACTTTTGAGATATTTTTACTTTACTGGAGTATCCAATTTTCTGTACTTTTACTTCTACTCTGAGAAATAAATAGCAGATCTACAAGTGCGACACGTTGTGAGCTTGTAGATCTGCTAATTTCAAAAGATTTAAGTACATGTTATACAGTACATAGATACCTTGTGAACATGTGGACATTCTGCATAATGAGTACTTTTACTTTTGGTACTTTAAGTACAAATTGATACCAATACTTTTGTACTTTTAGTCAAGTACATTTTTTAATCTGGACTTAACAGAGTATTTCTACATTTGCAGTATTGATACTTTTACTTAAAGTTGTACAATGCAAAATCACAACTAACGATTTTTAGCAACCTCTGCTGGTCACTACCGTCACTGCATAGAATTTCCGTAATCCTCGATTACCCAGAATTCCATTTGTTTTCACCGGAAGCCGGAAGCGTTTCAAAAAGCGATCTTTTAATTGATTTATACTATCTACGGATCGTTTCTCTTAGCCAGTGGAGCATTAGTTACCATGAGCTGTGCTTTCTTTTTCTGTTCTTTTTCGATCTTCCAATCCTACATTCTCTTAAAATCAGCGTGAGGTTCCTTTTTGTTATTAGTGCGATAGTTCCTGGCCAAACAGGAAACCGTTGCGGTAGTTCCTGGCCAAACAGGAAACCAGTGCATTTCCACCTCCGTTTTCCGGCCAGATGACGTCACTTCCCCGGGAAAGTCCCCCCAGTCCACGTTCAATATAAAATATATAAATAAAAAGCTTCCGGGGGTGAAATTCATGGAGTGGGTGTTGTGAAACTTTTGCCACTCACAAAAGATATACAATTTAACTTTAGTTTTGTTGAAAACGTTACCTAGTATGCCTTTAAGTAAAAAATGTGAGTACTTTTTCCACCATTGGTAATAAAGCAGTGGTTCTCAAAGTGGGGTCTGGGGACCCCCAGGGAACCATGGGGGGGGGGGGGGGGGGGGGTTTCAGGGGGTCCCACTTTATCCATTTATACAGTATGTTGGCTATTCTCAAATAGCAGATCTACAAGCTTGTACATCTGCTATTTATTTGTTTTTTGTTTTGGAAAATAAAATCTTCTCTTCTGGGGGGTCCCTGGCACAAAACTTTTTTTTGACGGGGGGTCCGAGGCCAAATAATATCATTTTGGGGGTCCTTGGCATGAAAAAGTTTGAGAACTACTGCAATAAAGCATTGTTTCTCAATGTCAGGTCCAGAGACCACAAGGAGTCCAAATGGGACCGTTATGGCTCTGTAACTCTCAGAGCTAAATAAACACTGAGGATTTTACAGTGTAGATAGACGTTTTTAATATTAACACATCGGGTGCCAAACACGGTAAAAAAGTGTTTTCAGAGAGTAGCGCTTAGGTGCCGAACAAAACCGTGTTATCAGTCTTTTCCTTTTTTTCCGTTTTTTCCACAAGGGGGGGGGGGGGGGGTGTAGCGCAGCTCTGGAATCACCCACGGTGCCTCTGAGAAGGAAGGGACAGATGGATCACCGTGCCAAAAAACATGGCTCCCCGTCCGCTCCCGTTCTATCTCCTTGATATAAACCTCCGTATCTCCTTAACTTTTTACAGTGGGGAAAACGAGTCATTTTCGATGGGCGATTACTCCGTAATGGCGACTCGCGCGAGAGACGTTATTGTTCCAGGCGTTAGCCAGGACCATCGATCGTCGTTCACGCATCCATTGTTTGCGTGTGGGTGCTCGCTGTGGAGTCCACAGCTATAAACAGCACAGCGTTACAAACGGTGAGATCTCAAAGTAATTTTTGAATAAAATAAAACGCTGGCACCCGTTGTGTTAAAGTTACATTATCAACATCTTAGGTGTTTTGGCCGTCAGTATAGTTACACACACACACACACACACACACACACACACACACACACACACACACACACACACACACACACACACACACACACACACACACACACACACGTGTGCACTTACTACCTAACGTTATGTTTCCTGCTTCCAAGGTCTCTCTCTCTCTCTCTCTCTCTCTCTCTCTCTCTCTCTCTCTCTCTTTCATTCTCTCTCTCTCTCTCTCTTTCATTCTCTCTCTCTCCTATATGTGCGACACAGCCATTGTTTTGGTGGCTCTCCGCCAGTTGTTAGATTTTGAGAGAGAAATAAGTGACCCTACACATTTATGCAAGCGACTTTAGACAAAGACAAGCCCAAAGTGGCTTATACTAAGCGGACATGGCAACCCAGCACCAGCACCACAGATGATGAAACGTAACACCCCCCCTCCCTCCCTCCCCCGCCCCGGGGCCCTCTGCGATCGTTTAGAAGACGAGGCTAACAATTTGTCAGTGTCGCTTATTGACTCGCCAATGCATGCAGCAACACACACACACACACACACACACACACACACACACACACACACACACACACACACACACACACACACACACACACACACACACACACATACATCATAGGTTTGTATTAATGTACTTGTGAGGATATCAACATTTTGTTTTTAATGCCATATTTACAATT